>NC_088202.1:123764564-124069278 GCF_037126465.1 Ornithodoros turicata | reverse complement strand
TATTCGCATCGCTGTTGCTGCCTCTTTGTTCGTCGGGATTGTAATGGTTAAACATTATTTGAGGGGTCAGGCTACCGTGATGTAAAATAAGGTATCGAAAAGCCGTATCTGTGTTGCGTCGTCGACATTGTGGCATTTTTTCTAGTTCGGTTACGTGCCGTCAGAAAACGTTAGATTAGATTACATATAGATTAGAAAGAAAGAAAATGAAAAGGGGGTAAAGGTTAGAACTTTCAGCAGCCATTAAAGGCGCTACCTGCTAGAAGAACACAGAAAAAAAAAAAACAATAGAAGAACACAGAAAAAAAAAGAAGAAGAAAAAAAAGAAAAAAAAAAAAAAAAGACCGTCACCATCAGATGTCTTATACTTTGTGTGCGGAAGTCATCGCTCGCATTTCAATATTGAGTCCAGTCTGGTCCAGGAGAACAAAGGGAGGCTTTGATTGCGGGGGCTGTCCCAGTGACCCAAGAGCAGGGCGAGAAAACCGGGGTATCTGTCATGCGCGAAACACCAGTCAGAAGCGATTCTCTTTCCGGCGTAAATCGTCTACACTCGAGTCTCCAGCAATACGTGGTTGACGTCATCCACTACACCATTCACGAGACACATTGGAGAGTCCACCAGCCCCATTCTGTAAAGCACACACCGGCAAAACGGGACACCTGGGGCGAAGACGACGGATGAGCGTCTCTGCCGAACGAGAGATGCGGTTGGGGATGCAGAATCGTAAGTTGGGATCCAGCTGCTGCAGCTGAGTCAGGTCAGTCCCATTGTCAGAGAACCATAGTCGACGGGAAACGTCTTGTGCAACGCTGCGCAGTAACGGACGTGCATCTGATGCTGGGAAAGGAATGGGATGTGATCTTCGTATACAATGCGCAGCGAAGGAGTCCGCCTTTTCGTTTCCCGAGATGCCACAGTGACCAGGTAACCACTGGAACACAACCTCGTAATAACGCTGGACAACAGCGTCAAGGATAGGGCGTCATACACCAGTGAAGCGCACGACGAGTGCAGGTCATGTGCACGATGTGACTTTGCTGTCGCAGTAGAGGATCCAAATATTGGGCTTTGCTGTCTCTATGTACCTAAGGACCTAGATAATTGCATAGAGTTCTGCTGCAGCGGATGACGATACATGGGATAACCGGAAATGCCTTTCAATGCTGATGTCATGAATCGCAAAGGCGGAAGAGGAAGTGTCATGTGTGCAGGATCAATCCGTGTAGACATGGATATGACAGCTATGGAACTCTGCCATCATGCTCAGGACACACTGGTTAATCACAGAAGGATGGATTCGTAGCTCGCTTACTTGTAACGCCAGGCACATAAAGAAAAACCACAGGTGAGCGTAATGTCTATGATGCAAACCGCATGGGGTGCAGATGGCATGAAATGTACAGGGAGCTTGTTCTTCATATTCAGTGACGAGCTGATAAAACTAGCAATGACGCAGGCTGCTAATCCTCCGAACCAGTGGATGTTACCTATGACGGGTCCCATATCATCGTCATCATGTATTTCTCTCTCTCTCTATGACGGGTCACAAGCCGCGGGTAGTGGCGCAGTGTTTCTTGCATCCGCAATACTTGTACGACAAGTTCCTTTCCTTCCACAAACACACAACTTTCGGAAGCTGCTCGAGGTAAACCCAGCACAACACGCAAGCTTCGGGCAAGTGCTCTTTGAAACACGAGTTCTGATGCCTTCGAGAGCCCATGAAGGACAGGCACAGAGTATAGCACCGTCTGCCGCACCAAGGACCTATGTAGTCGTAAGAGAGACTAACAGGAACTTCCCCATCTCATGCCGCGCAAGGAACGCACGATGATGCAGTAAACCTCTGCCTTCAAAGTGATTTTCTTGATGTGTGGCGTCCAAATCGAGCCAGCGTCCAGAATTACGCCCAGAAAGCGGTGCTCCTTTACTATATCCAGAGTACAGGTTCGCAAGCCTACGGGAACCGATTTAGACTTTCACATGTAGAGGGCAGGACGACTGTCTTCTCCGGCGACACATCCATACCTCGTTCCGCCAGGTATAGTCGACTACAGTGTCAAGTTTTTTTCTGAAGTCGCTGTTGTATTCGCGGTCGAGCTTTGCCTGACGTCCATATGCAAACATCATCTGCATACCAGGGAGGAGCTTCGAGAGATCATTTAGTACAATATTAAATGGCACAGGGCTGAGGAAACTTCCCTGTGGAACACCTAGTGTCATTGTGTGCTTCTGGTTCGAACCATTCTCTGTCCGCATGAAGATCCTCCTGTTCTCCAGGAAGTCTCCTATCCATGATACCATGCGCCCATCAACACTTCTGCTTTGCAATGCTGTGATAAGATGACCCTAGTTTAAGGTATCGAACACACGTTTAACGTCCAGGAATACAGGTACTGGGCCGTGCCTGGGCTTGACAACGCCGACCATGGTCAGGCATGTCCGCGAACATATTTGGCGAGACTGGACAGCTGAATTTTAATGTCACTTTTTTTTTCATTGGGTACAATCTAAGAGAAAAAAAAAGGTTTGTTTTTTTACCTTTTGGGGTAGAAGTGCGTTGTCCCAAATTTTCAACCCTTTTGGGGTAGACAATGAGGCGTAGAAGCAGTTCTACCCAGCCACTTCTACCGGGGTAGAACAGACCTACCCCATAGTAATGTGGCAGCTCTACCCTCTTCGTTGAAGAGGTCTACCCGTCCACGGTTGAGTATTATGCCCCTTAAGGCATATGTGTTATACCTCATGGGAGAGCTATGTGGTATGGATGACTGTCTGGAACAAACTGACGGCCTAAAGTGACGCCGTTTCTCCCCTTCGTCTGCACAGTCATGCACGGATTGAACGATAAGTGAATTGATATATTTATCTGAACGTTTTTCGAACATACAAAGTAGCTCACCGTTGGTCTCTTCTTCTTAAGTTCTTTCTCTGGTATGCTCAGTAGCGCGGCAGCGGTACCAATTGTGTCTTCCACTGTGGTGATGTCAGCTCCCCCCGACGCTACTGCTTTTCGCCCACCATAACTTAGGGTACATTTATGCTGCAGCATCGCTGCTCGCTGCAGCTTCAAGCACATCGCTGCTCGCATAACCGCTAGGGTGCGTTTACCCTGCAGATTGCTCAAGATGCTGCTCGCTTTCGCTATATCAGTCGCCTAGCAGCGTTCACTGTGGAAGGATGGAAACGAGAAAAAGTGGGAAGGAGGAAACCGACTTCATCACAACCAATCGCAGGTCGGATTTCAAGACGCCAGTCATCAATGATACCAGGAAGACAAACATGTTTACATTCCTAGGTGCAGCGAGCAGAGCGGCAAGCAGCGGCGAGGATAAGCGAGCAGCCAGGCTGCAGGGTAAATGCACCAACAGAAAGCTCTGTGTTTGACCTGTCATCGCCAGAAGTCAGGTAGTCCCCGGGCATGTTCAAACATGTTTGGCAGCATTGTTGTGGCGATGATCATGGCGTGCATCTTTGGCAAGCAGCGATGCTGCAGCATGAACGCGCCCACAGAGATACATGTGTTTGTTTCGTCATCGCCAAACAGCGATGTGCCATGTGCCAGCAGCGATGCTGCAGCATAAATGTACCCTAACTAGCACCTTCATGGCAGAGTTCGCCGTCGGTCAGGAACGCGCCGTCGAGTCTGAGCACGAGATCACGTCTGTTCCCACTCTCTTCCACCCCCTTTTGCACGCAGGCGCAGGATGTTACGGTGACAATATGCCTTGACAGTTGTGAGCTGTTCACGCGCAAAGAATCACAGCCTACGTCTACTGCATTTTCACCAGGCACAGAGCTTTTTTTTTAGTAAACACATCAGAGTTTGGAAAAGGAGAAAGAAAAAGAAACGTGGCCCGCAGGCACGGTGCCAGCAGGCTCGAACGTCGACACACGTCCTTATCGGCGTCCTTGGTAACTCTGTGAGTGTGCTGAGGAAGACAGAGGCTAACTTGGTTATCGCGGTGACGTAAGGCTCTTCGCAATATGCTTCGGCCTTTCATTTCTACCCCACACATGGCAATCCACCGACATATCTTTTACCGCTGAGAAGAGATAGCCCGAGTGAGGGGTAGAAACGCCGCACTCATGCCTCCAGTAGGCTGAAAAAAAGTTGTCTGGGAAGAAGTGCGCCATTTCAACCCCATTTCAACCTTCTTTTCTCCGAGTGTATGGTGTATCATGGTATTCTCATCTGAGAATTATCACTTTTTTATATGGGATCATGCTTATTTCCTGTAATGGGTCTTGATTTCACACGTGCACTCACACACATGTGGGGATGTTTGATGTGGAGGGCGCGCTGAGCAAGTCCGGCACGAGGGTCACTTAGGTTAGGTGTTCTGACATATTTCGTTCGCGTGAGAGTTCGAGAAGGGGGAATAACACCGGTGCATGCGCAATAGAGCGGAAATGAGTCGCTCTTGATCCGAAAGGTACATACATATCGGCCACGCGCCACTGTGCGCTGCCTCCCCAAGCAAGTAGAGTCACTAAATAAGTGACTCTACAAGCAAGCAAGCACCAAGCAAACAGCGGCTTGCAGGCAGAGAAACACAGCCTGTAAAACACAGAGCGTACCTCCTCACTCTCCACCAATTTGCTGCGTCTTTTTCCTCGCTGCGCTGTGCTCTTTCAATACGCGGATTTAAAGGGAGACCAGAGCAGAGACCAGAGCATAGCGCACGTCAAAGGAACCCCAGGTGGCCCAAATTACCCGCATTCCTACCCTGCGGCATTTGCAACATGTCACCGCACTGCGCAGACAAACCTTACGTGTTACATCACAGTACCACTGCACTATTTGTGCTCTTCAGTAAATCTAAATACGCCTCCGAGCCTCGAGAACACATAGAGCAGAGGCGGGCTAGGACCGGGCCTGAGCATGGAAACAGTCGGGTACGAGCTGGGCTTGGGCCAGCGGAGTCGGACTGGCCCGGGCTGGAAATCTATAGAAGACGTCGGGCCCGGGCCGGGTCGTAGCAGCCGGGCCTGGGCCAGGCCTGGAAATTAGGCCCGTGCAGTGCTCTAAAGCGGAGTTCTTTCCAGTTAGTAAGCGGAACTTTCTCGTCCCAGATGTCCTCAGGCGGGAGTGAGATATCAGTATCAGGAGGTGGTCGCTTCCCCACGTCTCCATATCTACGGACCAAGTTAGGTAGTCGAAAATATCCAGTGGGCAAAATGTTAAGTCCAAGCATGAGCTAGAGGAATTGCGGAAAAAAATAGGCGATTCATCGTTAAGTATGCACAGCCTTAGGTCCTCCATGATGCGAGCCAGCAGTCTACCCTTGGAGTCAGTTACAGCACTGCCCCATAAAGAATTGTGTGCATTAAAGTCACCACACAGTACAAAAGGATGGACTAGCCCGACAAATATCCCACTGAAGTCCCCCTCAGTAACTGTGGTAGCTGGGGGAAATATACACCCACTATAGTCATCGGCACACCACTTCCGCAACACACTTTGCATTGCACAAACTCGCAGATGTCTGTGACTGAGTGCTGTAGTAAAATCGCTGGGAGGTCCTGCCGTCCGCAAAACATTGCGCGGCTAAAGCCTAACGGCTGTTTAGAGGTGTAGATAAAATCAGGGTGTCGAACCGAACCCCAACCTTTATTTTTGCCGGAACCGAACCCGAACAGAAATTTTCATGACACTGTTGAACCCGAACCGGAGCAGAACCATAAAACATAATAGCGGTAACCGGTTCGCAACAAAACGGTTCGGACATAGAAGAAGTCAGCATAAGAGTTCCTCTCTATCCCCGAACGAAGACACATTGGTATCATCATCACGCGCCTATATATCCATCATGGATTTCAGAAATTTTCACCTAGCAGTCAGACGACGACGTATAGTAAGTATTCTTTCAGCGTCTTTTTAACACGTTGAAGCGCAGTTGTCCTTGTAAGTGCACGGAAGACGCCTTTCACATCCAACCTCCTCCACAGCTGCGGAACTCTATGCCATCCTTTTCTTTCTACAACACGTCGCTGATTTTACACCGCGGGAATGGGCAGCCTTCACAGACTCCAAATCTGCACTTCAAGCAATTGAAAATTCCGGCATACGAGGCCCATCCGCACCCCTAGTCACAGATGTGTTAATGGCTTACCACACCATCTACGCAGCAGGCCACAGGCTAGTTCTCCAGTGGGTTCCAGCCCATTGTGGTGTCGTGGGCCACCGTTGTTGGACTCATGGACCAAAGGGGTTTATCTGGGCTAGCGGCGCGGAACAGCACCGGAATGCCATACGTCCTGTTTTTCTTGTAACACACCATTGTGAATAGAGTCTTATCCTCTTCAAGTGTCACCATGGGATCGCCGTGATTGAGATTGTAGACTATATACTGTCTGAGATGAGTCCAGTAGTGTAGGGTCTTCAATGGATAAATCGTCACCATCTCTAGGTCGCTTGTGCGGGGGCTTGGGAGGTCCTGCATCGCCTGAAATGACTCCACAGCCAGTTGATGGGGATAGCATCTTGGAACAACGCAAAAGTCTGCGTATCCCAGGCACAAAAACAGCTTGCGCAATAGATGCAGCGTGCTAGTTGAAAAACCGTACCTTTCTTATGTGTCACTGGAGGACGAGGAATGATACAGATATAATGGAAGCTGTTTATCACTGTAGTGTACGCGGATTTACAGTAAATCTACAGAGCGGAGGATCGGTGTGGCCACTCCACCGAACACTCCGTCGTCGTCGTCAAAGTGGATCCCATGATGCACTTGCAAGATACGTGAAGCCTTGAGCAACCTGACAAGTAATCTGAGGTAACCTGAAGTAACTTGAAGTAACCTGACAAGTCATCTGAAAGTAAACACCGCAGCGTCCCATAGCTGGATTGCAGTTTCTTTTTGAGCACCAGACATCATTGAGCAAAAATTCTACGTATGTGTCTGCTCTCTGGTACAAAACCATTCCTTGCTAGCTAGAGTCATCCAAGGAACGTGCGCTCAGTTATATCAAGAAGGTGATGAGAACAGAAAAAAAAAGAGAGAGAGAGAGAGAGAATCGCTGAATGTGCCAGACTATGATAGTCCTGTCTATATACAACCGTCGTAGGAATTAATTAGGGATGTGCCAATAGAATCCGCGAATCCTCGAATCCTATGCAGGGATTCGAGATTCGCGAATCCGAATCCCACTGCCCAAAACAGCGAATCGAATCTTTCGAATCCACGAACCACGTTTGTTTGTTTCTTTTTAAAATGGTCACCCTCCAAGCCTGCTTGGCCGGCGGCCGCAGGGCGCGCCAAACCACAACATGCAGCTTCGATATTTAGAACTTTAAAAGTAACATGATTTTTCCTTTATTGTTTCTTAGTTTTGTGGTGGGAATTCAGACTCTTGAGTTTATGTATTTCCTGTAGTCGATGAACAACGTGTTAAATAAGTTACAGTTAGGAAGAAGTATATGCCCAGACAGCACAACATGTTGCAAATGTGTCGCATCAATACTAATTCAACATTGAAGTGTTGCAGCGAAGTTTCATGCCCACATTCGTCGTTGTAGCAATATGCTTGTTTCAATGTTCATGCTATGTCTCAAAGATTGCGTAAAGCAAACATTGCGATGATGTTAGAGAAGCAATGTTGAATATGTTACACTCAGGTAACGTGGCGTTTATATTGTTGATGCAAAGGTTTCGCAAGCAATGACAATGCTATGTCGCAATTGCATTTCTTCCAAAACGCTTAATCAACAACGTAAATTCAACGTTTGTGCAATATGTTTATTTCAGTGTTTTTGCCGTATTTGAAAAGATGCATAGAGCTAACAGTTTATTGTGTTTCCGAAGCAATGGCGTGTACTACACTGAAGAAACGTCACAGTTACACTGCTGATGTGGTGTTTGGCAATCAATTTTAATGTAACGTCTCAATAGCATTTCTCACAAAACAGTGCATCGCAACCTATTCTTAGCGTTGCAGCACTATTATCATATCAATGCGCCTGCTGTATTTCAAAGGATGCGTAGAGAACTCGTCATTTATCAGTTTGATGACGTGTTCAAATGTTGCGGCAACGCTTCATGAACAAATGGAATGTTACCACTACGCCTCTAGTTTAATGTTGGTGCAGCATTTTGAGATGATGCATTTTAGAAACATTACGACTATGTTGCTCAGGCAATCTCGTCATTTATCAGTTTGATGACGTGTTCAAATGTTGCGGCAACGCTTCATGAACAAATGGAATGTTACCACTACGCCTCTAGTTTAATGTTGGTGCAGCATTTTGAGATGATGCATTTTAGAAACATTACGACTATGTTGCTCAGGCAATCTTTCACGTGCTGCAGTGAGGGAACATTACAGTTAGTGTGACCATTATGGGGAGAATAGACCTCTGTCCCAGAAACGTCATCATGACGTTGGTAGACAAACTGAAACCGAAACAAATCGGAAGGGGAGGGCTGGGTTCCACTAGAGTCACTAAATAGGGGTACAGAATATCGTATTCCTTTTCCGCGCCGAAGCCGCCGTTCGGTGTCCCTGATTGGGCGGATCGTGTCACGTGGTTTCTCCTTCCAAGAACTCGCCGTCCATGTTGAGTCACCTCCATCCAAAACCGGTTTCCTGGGGTGCGAGCTGTCTGGACTGCGCGTTGTTCTCCACCGGAGAAGGGGGAGTTGGCGTCTCATTGCTAGGCGACGCAGCCGCGCCTGACTCAAAATGGGGGGACTCGCTCGCCGGCGTGGCTCAGTGTCGCTACTCTGCTCCCTATTTAGTGACTCTAGGTTCCACGAATGGGCACTTGTTCGCTGCCTCCTATTGAAAGAAAAGTAAGGCAGAAGGTCGCGTCCCTTTCAGGGACCATCGCAATCCCCTCAAGACCGTGGCTTTCGGGCGAGACCTTATTTGCCCTCTAGCTTCGAGCGTAGTTCATCTCTACCAAGTTGGTGGCGCTGTCGAACACTATGACGTCATTTGTTTACAAACAGGGAGAAGTCTATGAATTAAGACTGTGAGAGACATATTCTGCGACAACACTGCGGACGCATTATGCATGGGAGATGACTATGGACAAAAGGATCGAGACAAGGACAACATAATCTCAAAGAAAATTGATCTGTATGTAAACTGATTGTACAGTGAATTTCTAGTTTCGTTTCGTCTGAGGGAGCGACAAAAATGGCGTCCAAATTTGCTGTTTTCTCTCGATCGTTTTTCTGAAACAGCCACGACATGGAGCACCGAAGGGAACAGGTGTTGTCATAGGGACCGTTCTTCAATTTTTCGTAGGTTTATTGGTGAAAATTCATCAGGGCAACCAGTGATTTTCCCAGCACCCCTCCATAGACCCCTACCACCACCACCCCAAAAAAATTTGTCGAACATCCCCCCAGGAATTGCTCATGAGACAGCCCCCCAGGGGAGTGTTATCCTGCCTGCCCTGTCGAGTATTCAAATCAAGCCTTGATATTTACGATGCCTACTGGTTTTGAACGCTGTGAGTAAAGCATAAAAAAAGTAACAGCGGTTTAACGTGGTTACACCGGATCATCGTGCGAGAGTACGGTGCATTGGTGGATCACGTGTGTTCACGTGGTTCACGCTAAATGTGTGGTAACTGTATGGGAACGAGATATACAGGAACGAGACCGAGTCTTTTGCTCTCGCACTAAAATATTGATTTCATGAATGGTTCTATGAATCAAATACTCTGCTCAGAATGTTCGCAATTGCTTCCTCCGCATGTTGACGCTCTGGTGAAGATATACATCGAAGAACCACAGATTCCGCGACAGCAGGTGACGCCTAATGGCAGCACCGACAAGTACCACGAGTTAATAGATGAAGCTTTTGAAAAATGGGTCCGGAAACCAAGGAGGCTATGAAGGGGAAACTTATCGCTTCACATGAGGAGAACTGCTCTGCGTCATGTGTGCGTTTTTTTTTTTTCGTTTTTTTTTTTTTTTTGCGTTTTTCGTGACCTGTCCGCTTTTCCTGTTTTGAACGTCACACAACGTTTTTACTAGAAAAGAAGATGCTCGCAACCCTGAACTACCTAGGTGGTATTTTGAGAGCAGTAAAACAATATTCACCGTAATAAAGCGTTACTGTTTGAAAACTGAATGTCGCTACATTTAGTCAGAAACACAGTTGTTAATGGGCAAGCCTTCTAAAGCGCATTTGTACCCCCCATTCCACTCCTTCAAATCCCGATTCCCCCAACACGGAAATCCTGGGAAAAGCCACTGGGTCACATCATACGTGACATCATGCGAGACCGTCACATATTATGTCTCACCTCCCCCCCCCCCCCCTGAAGAAAATCCTGGGAAAATCACTGAGGGCAACGCTCCAGGAGGCCACTCGTGCGTAACTGTAACCGTACTGAACTGAAAGAAGGCATTTCCCTATTTTAAAAGTCTGACCACTGTTAGCACGAGCTCTCTGTACATAAGATATATGCCTGGGGTTGTAATTGTGGTAGTGCCCTTCGAGGAAAACACCCCTATTCCCTTTATAGCGATATACACGGTGTTTTTGTTTTATTTGTTACAGAATTTTTACAAAAACGCTAGCAAAGCACAATAGGTGCCGTTTCAGCAGGTGGGTTATACGGCCATGCAGACATCCTGTAGGACAGCATATGCAACTGCTGGCTGACTAATTAGCGACAATTCCATTCATTAAGTAACTTATTAATTAGACGTTTTCAGGGAAATGCCGGATAGCAGAACTGGAGTCAGCCATTATTCAAGTCCATCGTCCTTATTAAACACCCTGAGAAGCGAATATACATCGAGATATAAACTGCCAAATTTCGCTATGCAAATGAGCCGAAACCAGAACTATGGAATGCTCGAGCGCAGAAAGAGCGAAAGGCAATCCCGGTGAAAGAGCACGTGCTTTGGAGCGATGGAGCCGATTGGAGTAGGCGCTAATCTGAGACCGCTCTCCGACCCAGGTAAGGTGGACGAGGCTGAGTCGTTGCTGAGGTCGAAAAGCGCCTAGTTCTAGTTTCGGCTCATTTGCATAGCGAAATTTGACATTTTATATCTAAAAGTACGTTCGCTTCACAGGGTGTTTAATAAGGGCGGTGGATTTGAATAATGACTGGCTCCAATTCTGCCATCTCGCATACTCCAGATAACATTTAATTAATAAGGTAACGAATGAATTCTGGCTAATTTGTCGTCCAGCAGTTGCAAACGCTGTCCTACAGGATGTTCGGATGTTCCTGCTAAAACGGCATCTAAACCCGTATTCTACCTCAAGGTAGAGTGCCGTGAGCATCCAAGCGTCACATACTTTTGCATGAACTCTGTTGTGCTCTAGTTAGATTTGTGTGCCTTCAGAAAACGTACATGCAGGATCAAAAAAATATTTATAACGAACACAAAATACGTGCTTGATATTTTTTTACTATTCAGTTGACGGTAACCCTTATATATGTACAAGTCCCCAATCTTTAGGAGTAGTGTGAAATACAGATGCCGTCACGCGGTTCAGGTGGGTGCTCCTGTAGGAGGTCGTGTATAGAGACTCCCATATTGCGCCTTGCGGTTCAGGAATGCTGAAGCTGCAATGAACGCAAGCAAATCTGTCGCCTCAAGGACCACAACCTCAGTTCGGTGGAGAGTCGAGTGGACGAACTCCAAGAGTTACGTCTTTGGCGTTCAGAAGCCCAAATCCGTTGTAGAAGCTCAGTGGAACCTGTTCAGAACAAGAAACATAGGCTACGATTATCTTTCACAGTGCTATTTGAAGTATGATTTGGATCAGATTGTATGCTGAACAAAATTGACAGAACAGCATCGTTGCGTCTACAACAAACCAAGTTTGTCACATATGAGACCCGTAAGATTACCTGAGTTTCTGGTGTTCGGACAAATCTGGCGCAGTGGATGGCGTTCATAAGGCATAGTTTGACAGCGTGCAGGGCGAACCTCATACCAACGCAGTTCCTCGGGCCCGCACCGAATGGTAGATACGTGTAAGGGCGGATAGATGATAGGTTCTCGTCGCTGAATCTGAAAAACGCATAATTTCCCTATAGGATGACACCTATGCAAGCCATGGATGGATCATATACATCCATACCATGTGAGCACTCATGTGACCATCTGAATGCCTCACTCATACCTTTCAGGATCGAACTTCTCTGGCTCAGGGAAATACTGTGCGTCATGGTGCATGGCATAGACTGGTATGGCCACGACACATTCCTCAGGAACGACGATATTTGTACCATCAATTCTGTATGGCTCGGTTGTCGATCGTTCAAGCCTATAGAATAAAATTACTTGCTATTCTTTATGTTTTCAGTTACCCTAACTGATGTTCCAGCAACAAGTGCAGTTACTTCAGTGATAGTTGCTCGTTCACTGAGCTATATGTTTGTGTGTTTTTGAAAAAGTTCGCCAGCAATAGACTTAATAGCGGTGCGACAAGCTGTTTACGACAACAACCTCCTGTTTACATCATTACCACCATGGTGGTAATGATGTAAGCAGCTTGTCGTCATTGACCTCACTAATTGTCACCAGCGACAAGACTGTAGCGGTAATGTCACACATAATTATGTTTGTCTCCAAGGTATGCACAGTGCTCAATAGTTACGTCATCTCACAGTACGCTTAGGAATCCCCTTGAAAAACTCAAGGAGGTCATCTACATGCTCTTTGAACGAATGGAGGCTTCCTATTAAGTTGTAGAAAGACGTTAGCCTAATGTAGAATTATTGGCAACGTATTTTTTATTTTTTTTATCTAGCGCCGCCAATACTTTAGAGAAAAGTCTTGGATCACGACGCGCATCGCTTACATCATGAGGCGAACCATATACCCACGGGATTAGCTCCCAGCACACGTTCCCGGTTCGCTCTCAACTCCTCGAATCAGGTGCTCCTTCCAAAACGACGATTTACATTTAGGACATTTACATTCTGGTTTTATACGGCATCCAATATGCAATCTGTTAGTTGTTAGTGCCATTTCCCTGGGTCTGTCCCTTGTACATATCTCCCCAGACTCAGGGAAATGTACACCAGCTTGCATGCAGTTTTGTCTTTGCTTTGCGATCGTTTAATTCGCCTGCAGCATGCCTTCTTGTTGCTGCCGAACTGTTGTAATGCGTGCCAGGAGCGCATTGTTTATGAGGAGCATTCCAATTTATTGAGGTGACGCCCTGTGCACCCGTGAAGCAAAGGAAGCAAACATGAGGAAGCATCACACGTGATGGGTTCTAGTTGACGCACGAGGAGGTGTCGTCGATTAGCGTTGGCAGATTATGAAGAGTGCCCAATAGTCGATGGCACATTGCAGGATGTGCAGAGTATTGTGTTGCTGATGCCCAGTTACCGAAACGAAGTCGTAAAGGAGACGTTCGACCCCTGTTATGTCTTATTATGCTGAAGAAGGATAGTGTCCACTTCGTGGAGGAATGGGCACTGAGTGATGTCATGACGCCACTGTTCAGAAGCCAGGGCTGACATTTTGACTGAAAAATTGGATCTTCTGTCGCCTTTTGAAAGTATGAAGAACGGTGGGTCGTTGCAGTCATCAATTCCACTTCGTCGCCTCGTATTCCGATGTAGCCAGAGATCCACTGCAAAGCAAACTCGCCTTCTAGTGCCTTATGTGCACCTTTAGAATATCGACAACTACAGGTATAAAAGATCAAAAGACACACCCTCTCCTTGCACTGCAGTGCTGCTTTGGAGTCATGCATACTAGCCACAAATAGGTTTGCTATTCCAACACCTTCCTCAGGAATAGCGGCATGGCGTATAAGCTATACCTGGAGGTCGACGGGTGCGATACAATAGTCGGTACCCTCGACATATGGACTCGACATATGGACGTAAGGCCTTCTGTAAGGCCTTGTATGTAAGGCCTTCTGTTTCATGTACTTAATGAGCAACTTGTGCTACGATGATGCCAACAAAGGCAAGTCACCACCATGCACCTTTCTGTAAGGCACTCCGGAAGGACTTGATCAGTTGAGTAGGTCAACATACAACAGGGATACTATGCATATAAGTAAATTTAGAAACTATATGCGCACCTGACAGCAGGGGGAAATATCCTCATCGATTCGGAAATAACTGCATTCAGGTACTTCTGTTTCGATATCACATCAAAGGGTGGTCGGTTGTCCTGGAAATACACAAGATACCCGAATTAAATCGAACGTAGCAACCGAGTGCAATGAACCCACAATGAAAGTAACGATGCTGCACCTCTAAAAGTGCGGATAGAATTGAGCTCTCATAGCTTTAACACTGCTCTTATTGACGGATGCACGCGTTTACAGGATATGACTTTGGTGTGCATAATTACCTCAGAAGTAATGTGACCTCTGGTAGAAAACAACGAACAGACTACGCGTCCCCAAAAAGCTTTACGAAAGGTACCAAGCGACTTACGTGTTTGGCAAAGCACTCGTTCACCTCCTCCCTCAGTTTGTCTTGTATTTCTGGGTGCAAAGCCAATAGGTAAACAGTGAATGAAAGAACAGACGAAGTTGTGTCTTGGCCAGCGAGGAAGAACAGCACGCACTGTGCCATAGCTTCATCCTCTGTGACAGCTGACATGAAGGAAGACCCACAAACGAATACATTATAGGTTTCTGTCCGTCCGTATTGGCAGTACAACTTCATTTGTGCGAATGAAGAGCAAGACGCGAGATTCCGAGCGAGCACATACTTTTGTCTGAAGAAAACTGGACGGTCTTCTCATCGTCACCCAAGTTGTAAAGTTCGTCTTCACGGGTTTTTGTGTTTTCTATTGGGGCTGCAAGGTTCCCTTCTTGAGCATCCATCATTAGTTGCAGAAAATCTTCCTTGCGCTGTAAGAATGGCGAGGCAGTCATGGGTAATGCCAAGTGCACTGTGCAATTTAGTTCCCACAGCAAGCCAATCCAGAAACTCGAACAAGAAAAGTAGAATACAGGGTAACTCATGAGGCTAACGCCTTGAAATTAAATGAAAGTCAGTTCGCGGATAGGTGGCTTACATTGTCCTTTTCCTGCCTCTGTTTTATAATATTCACTGAAAGTGACTTGAAGAACTGGAACACATCCGAATTGAATGGTTTAATTTTCAGAAGTTTAAATAGTCCAGGAAACAGAACTGTAAGGAGAGTGAATAAAAAAAACATTTATGGGATGAGTAAACATCACAACAACAATTACAATTCGAAACTGGAACGTCACTTACATCAAGAGAAGAATTGGAGGTGACTTACAGAACAATATAAACCTCAGGTTCAGATCTTGTCCAAAGGCTTCTCTTGCCTTTGACACGAACGCGTTCGTCTGATCGGAATAAGAATCCAGGTTCGTTCCAAATGCACATCTTGCAATGGTGTCTAACGAAAAATTTCCGAAAAACCTAGAAAGTTTCGTAGTAGCTCAAAGCTAAATTCGTCAGCATGGCTCGTCGGCAATTAATATAAGATACTAACTGCTTTGCGTCAATATTATCGTTCTTCTCCGCTGCCTTTTGCAAATGCTCCCGCGTGACTCTTGCGCAGTCTTCAATGAGTGCGGTCATCTGTAACACAATATATGTATTCGAAGAAAGTAAGTTTTTGTAAATACTGGGACAGTCAGCATTGCATTGGTCATGGCTTTGAAACAGACGCGTACCCTTTTCAGCTTTCCAGTTGAGAAGGCAGGGCTCACTGCAGGACGAATTCTGCGCCATCGTTCCACTGAAACAATGCTCATCATGCTGTCCAATAAAGAGTCCTGGAAGGTCACGAGCTGTGGGAGATTAACAGAATGGAGCCGTGTGAGAAAGGGAAGCACTAAGGTGAGTAGCGTGTATTCTGAAGGTAAGCGCAAATTACGCGCATAAATAAATAGCGCCATTGATCACATTGTGCTGAAAAACTCCAACATACGCATATTTTGTCATCCTATATGCTAGGGAGACCCACTCCATCGAGCACTCTTATCGTCACCCATGGCTGGCTGCATTTGACCAACACATATAATTACAAGCCGTTCAATTTGACGCGTTTGGTTAATCTCCTTTTCTGCGCTAAAAGTGTTTCTTGTCGAATAAATACTTAATTATGCTGGTTTTGAGTCTGCCCTTTCGTGTGTCTGGTCCTCGTGTGTTCTGATGCTCAAGGAAAGGAAATGTCGCCTAGAAGTTAATTACTAACATGTTACTAACATTACTAACACGTTATTAACATGTTACTTTACTAAACATATACATTTTATATGCGAGTGTAACGTTACCCTTACCCTCCTGTTTGGAAGCGATGCAAAATCTTTCACCAGGACCTTCTTAATGATCTCGGGGTCGGCGACGAACAGTGTTGGCTTTCCACCTTCGTAGATTCTGTGGAGGTATATCGAAGATTTGTCGCCAACAGAAATCCAATGCACTTGGACATATATAGTGCTGAGGTCACTTGCACATCACGTACCCGAACACTTTTCCATATTTCTGATATCGTTCTTGGTCAAGTGCAAAAAACGTCTGCAAAGGAGATTCAAGAGTAATAGCGTCAATGTACATCACACAACCCATTTGTCGCACGGTAATACAATCTGCATGTGCGTGTTGCAGACTCGAGTTTCTCTGGAGTTGGTACTATGAAACTTACTGTGTAAAATAGCTTAAGAAATGGCCCGAAAATGAGAGCGAACGGCTCGTGTGTGAGGTTTTGGTTTTTCCAGTAGTTTCGGTGTCTCGCAGCATACCTGCACAGGAATTAAGATAGCTGTGTTCATATACGGTTACAGGAGCGAAACAGACAGTACAAAAAAGGAAACAGAACAGTAAAACTCGCCTAAGTGCTGAACTACCTTAGTTTTGTCTCATCCTGCACTTTCGATTTCGTCATAAGGAAATAATTCTATGGGGCAAAAACGATGCTGCAGTGCCAATAGGGGTCCCACGAGTGTAGACTGTCGAGATGTTGCCCCAAAACCGGCTATTCGCCTCTTGGAAGCTGTAACACCGAATCCTTCGCGGGATAAAGGTGACTACCAAACGATAATGAATGAAATGACATTTAGGACTATTAAAAACCCTGCTGAATTCATCGAGCCGTCTAGAATGCAAACAACGTGCAACGAGCCTATGGAATCGATAAAGATATTTTCCCTGGATTTTGCCTTGTGACTGTGTAATTAAACTTGAGAAAATACATCTAAAAATCGGCAAAAACTGAGAGGGCGTTGCGCGATCCTGCTGCAACGCCGTCGAGACGCGATGAGCTCGTAGCGGCCGGGGGGCGACGAAAATGAGCCACTATTGCTTCGCGCCAAGGCAACAACTGTAAGTCTTATCGACGCAGTCCTGGAGTGAGACAGCGGACTGAGAAGCTCCTCACTACATCCGGTCCTCAAGAGGGCTCTGCATCATCGTCAATCGGGACTCATTCAAAGAGAGACTACAGCACTTCTATATTTGGTTAGCCGGACGGCGGGCACCACAGTCCGGTACAGAATTCGGCCTTACTCCTCCCCAAACTTCCAGAGACTACCCACGAACCAATTCGAATCCACTGCTGGAAGTACGGTCCCTATTCCTCGAAGGACAAGCTAGGTGACCAAGCCCTACGCTATAGGCATTCACGATACGGCGTCTCATGGGGCCCACCAACCCACCTCGTACCGGTTGCAGCTCCACGCCCCGCCTAGGCCAGGGGTTCAGAAATCCAGCCCGCTCTACCTTCCGGCTTGGTCATCTCAATCAGCAGCCAATCACCCCCTGATGAACAGGTTGCACCGGCACCACCGATCTACCGGGGAACCCGCAGGGAGACCATAGTGATCCCTCTTGCCGGCCGCTATACGCATGCTCCGAGATGGTCCTCCCTGTCCCAGGGGTCTATTCTCACCGATCACGTACTGTTCTCCAACTCGATCGCCCTTCGCCGACACTGTTTCTCCTCTTCACTGGAACCCACCTGGATCAGAGCATATGTGTCCATGCCATCATGCTGCTGCATTCACTACCACAACTGCAAGCGGTGTGCCATGCCTTATCCCCGTGACGTCCTCAGTCACCTCTTGCACTGAATGTTGGCAGTTGAAAAAAAAGGCACCAGCAGTGGGGTTCGAACTCACGGCCTCTGACTGCCGGTCAGAAATGCTACCAACTTCGCCATGCTAGCTACCCTCTCTTCCCATATACCGCGCCACGCTAGAATCTTATATACTTGCCAGTCACTTCCACATTCACACAGACGAACACACTCATGACAGACGGCATCCTTCTCCCGTAGCGAAAGAGCTTCTTCCGAAAACGAAAGTATGCAACTAGACGTTGTGAGGCTTGTGTTGTCTCTGTCCTTCCATGTTTAATTGCCTCGTTCACTACAACGTCTCATTCTCCTCTCCGTGGTGTCGACGCAGACCTCAACCGCAAGCACCGGTCCTCGTATGGGGAGGGGGGGGGGGATACAACGGCCCGTGGACGATGGTGATGCGTACCAAGGCAGCAGCGAGTTCTATGCACACAGTCCCTGGAACGAAGCCACGGGCTACGAAAGCTCCCGAGCACATCCGGTGCTCCTGGACATACCGTCATCGTCGATTGACCCACGTAGAGGAGTACCACCATCTTTACAAGCTTTCACATACAATTGAAATTGAAAATGTTTGTTACAGATGGAGAAGCGGCGCTGACCGCAGACGCACGGGCCACCTAGAAGATGATTGGTCGGTTGTTGGCGAGCAGAGGTGGGCGTTTGTCCTCACGAGCCTCGCCCTCACCTCAATTTTCTGGGAGAAAAATTTTCCTCACCTCACCTCACCTCAAAAATGTTTTGAAATTTTTTCCTTATTTCACCTCAAAACTGTTTTGCAAATTTTTCCTCACCTCACCTCACCTCAAAAATTTTTTGAAATTTTTTTTCACCTCACCTCAAAAAATGGTTTGAAATTTTCCCTCACCTCACCTCCAAGGAGTTTTTGATACTTTTCCTCACCTCACCTCAATTTTCTCAAGCTATTTGTGTATTCGATGGGACGTTCGCAGGGATTGAAGAATCTTCATCAGTAAAGTCGCGTTGGCTTTGAGTGACTGCCAATGAACTCGTGAAATTGCTTAATCAATATAACGTTTTTTTTTTTAGGTGGCAGATTTTGCCTAATCAATCACAGAGAACGCTTCCTGGAATGATTGTTATTACACGTAACAGTTGCACGTATCACCGGTGAGAGAGGAGGACAGTCCCCGCCCAGGTGAGAGACGCAAGCTGCAAAAAGAAGGAAATATATCCCGTGTACGCGCGGAAAAAGTTTTCATAAAGTGCGCGTTCATAAAGTTTTCCTCACCTCACCTCACCTCAAAAATTTTAAAAAAAGATTTTCCTCACCTCATCTCAAACATCACCAGAAAAACTGGCCCTCACCTCACCTCAAATATCGTGAGGTGAGGAAACCCTCACCCTCGCACGCCCTCGTGAGGGTGCCCACCTCTGTTGGCGAGTTATTACGGAGAAGTTTGCCTGGCGGGTGGTGTAGCGGCATGTTCTTCACGGGGATTGTTCGTCCTGCGCCGATTTAGAGCCACTAAATAGGGAGCGGGGTAGCGACACTGAGCCACGCCGGCAAGCGAGCCCGCTATCTTGAGTCATGCGCGGCTGCGTCGCCTAGCAATGGGACGCCAATCTCCCCCTTCTCCGGTGTAGAACAACGCACAGTCGAGCCATATCGGAACCAAGGAAACCGGTTTTGGATGGAGGTGACGCAATATGGACGGCAAGTTCTTGTAAGGAGAAACCACGTGACACGCTCGGCCCAATCGCGGACACCGATCGGCGGATGCGGCGCGGAAAAGGAATGCAATACTCTGTACCCCTATTTAGTGGTTCTGACGTGCGCTTTCCTGCTCCGTAATTTTTCTGTCAATTCTTTCGCTTCTCTCTTTTTCTGTTCCTGCTTGATCTCATCCAGGCCTGGCTTTCAGCAGGCCCTGCCTCGCTGCAAGGCGCGGGACGGCCTGTGCATCTCCCCCGGGAATGGAGAGTGTTCGCAGCAACTGCAGCGGCGGTAGTGACACTGACTGTTCCAGTAGCAGCACGATCATCCTCCGAAAGCGACTAAGCGACAACGCCATGGTCACGTCTTCGGACGACGATGATGACCAACCGTTCGAGGAAGTCCGCAAAAGGGCGCGGAAGACCGCCCGTCTGAACTCGGCGCGGCTTGCCCCGCCTGAGGGAAGTACGGTGATCTTTGCTCCACGGGACCCGACTGTGAGCCTTGCCAGGCTGAATCACCTGAGGCTCTCCGAGTTCCTTACGTCTGAGCAACCGGGAAAAATTAAAGAAATACGACCGAACTATGCGAAGAACATCATCGCGGTGGAAGCCGTTTCCCCGCTTGCCAAAGGCTCTCTCTTGGGACTCGAGAGGATCTGCTCGATCCCTGTCCGTGCGTATGAACCGCGCCCGGCTGATTCGTGCTATGGCGTTATCACCGGTGTCGACACCTCACTGTCCGACGACCAGATAAGGCTGGCGATCCGGTCTGACGCCCCGGTCATTGCGGCGAGGCGAATAAAGAGGGATGCCGGTGCTGTGAGGCTCACATTCCTCGGGACTCTCAAGCCGCGAGAGATCAGTCTTCATCTCCTCACGATGAGAGTTAAGCACTACCTACCGTACGCACCGCAATGCCACAACTGCCTGAGACATGGGCATGTTGCTGCGTGCTGCCTCCGGAAGAAGGTCTGCGCAAACTGTGGAACGTCTCATGACGGTTCTACATGCCCGCAAGACGACCCCCTATGCGCGAATTGCCAGGGCAATCATCTAGCAACATCCACCGACTGCCCCAAGCGGAAACAGCAGCGGCGATTTGCAAGGGAGCGTTCGCGCTCCAATAGCAGTTACCAGGAGGCAAAGGTGAAGGTCCAGAAAGAGGAACGCCGCGAGCACCGCAGACGGCGGCGGCGGCGAAGACTGCAGTCACGACACCGTGCTGCCTCTAGCAATGAGGCTGGTGGGCCCCCTCCATTGAGCGACAGTGACTTCCCCCCCCCCCTGCCCCACCCTCGCGATGCTCTGCCAACGCATGTTGAGGCCAGTGGCGACCCGCTGCCGACCCACTCTCAGAAGGCCCGCCGGCCATCACCGATCCGAGCGAACGACGACCCTGGAGACATGCAGGTCGTGGTGATCAGGCTACTCTTCGCGGCATTAAAAGCCATCGTCGCCGCTTGTCCTGAGTGGAAGGCACTTGCTGAAATTAGATCCATCCTACAGCTCGAGAACGCCATCGCTCCCACCTTATTATCCGGCCCTAAGCGTAGCAGCCGCTAAGATCAGCTGGGCGCCCTTACCGCTCCGCCACTGGCAGCATGGCAGTGCAGTACCAAACGACAACGATTTTTCAGTGGAACGCGAGAAGCCTGCAGTCGAAGCTATCTGATTTCCGTCAATTTTCCTGGAGGCACAAATTCCCTCTCATGTGCATATCGGAGTGCGGAATCCGTGATGACTTCCGCCTCTCCAACTATATCACCTTCGCCTCCAAGCCCAGAGGTGCCAAGAGTCGAGCAGCTGTTCTTGTTAGGTCGGACACACCCTCTCTGAGCAGGGACATTGGGCTAACCGATGGAGGGGAATACGCCTGCTGCTCGGTTCGGATGGGCACTACCGACCTCACCGTTGTTTCTGTGTATCTGCCCCCAGCCGTCTCCTATGATGTGAACGACTTAGGGTGCATTCTAGACCGCCTCCCGCCTCCATATGTACTGTGTGGGGACTTTAACGCGCACCATGTCACCTGGGGTAGTACACGCTCTGACTCGCGAGGGGAACGCCTTGCAGCGCTGTTTGAAGAACGAGACCTCCATCTCCTTAACGACGGTTCTCCAACGTTTGTACCGTCGTCTTCTGTCTCGTCATGCCTGGACCTCACGGTTGTATCCGCCTCGATTGCCCGGCAGTTCACATGGCAAGTTGATGCTGACACGCTGGGGAGTGATCACTTGCCGCTGTTGATCAACATCCGTGGAGCTCCTGGGACCCAACTCAGGCGTACCGCCAGGTCGACGAACTGGCACCGTTATAGGGCTGCTGTTGAATCCGCCCTCACGGACTCCGTGCTCCAGCGCGCCAACCATCAAGACTTCTGCCGTGCTGTGGTCGGCGCCACGCGCGCTTGCACAAGCGTCGTTCGCCTCCCGACGAAGTTCGCGGCCGTTGATGCGGAGTACGCGCGCCTGCGTGCGACAAGCCGGAGAGCGGAAAGGCGCGCTCGTCGAACCCGCCTCCCTGATGACAAACGTGAAGCTCAACGGGTGCAGAAAGCCGTCGATAGGCACCTTCGCAAACTACCCAGGAACCACTGGAGAAGCTTTGCATCGTCGCTGTCGCCACGCACACCTCTCTCCCGAGTATGGGCGGTGATGAAGGGTCTAACCGAGCCGGTTACTCAGCGTGATCCGTTCCGGTCGCTATCCTTAGCCACAGGTCGTTCGGAGATGGAGCTTGCGGAAGACTATTGCAGTAGGCTGACCTCATCACCCACTGTCGACCTTACGTCAGCCTGCGATATCCCAGTTGTTCCTGATCCGCCAATGGAGCCTTCCTTAAGCCACCCATTCTCTTCCATGGAGCTAGAGTCGGCCTTAAGACAGTCACCAGTGCACACCTCTCCTGGGGCAGACCTAGTGACATACAAGACCCTTCGCAACCTACCCCTCCGCGGACGCCAGCTGCTCTTGCGGCTCATTAATGAGTCGTGGCGCGCCGGTGTTGTTCCCGCAGAATGGAAGTCGGCAATGGTGGTCCCCATTTTAAAACCTGGAAAATCGCCCCATGACATCGATTCCTTTCGGCCGATTGCACTCACCAGCTGCGTGGCGAAGACAATGGAGCGCATGGTACACTCGCGGCTAACCTGGTGCTTTGAAACTGTGAGGTACTTCCTCGAGGCCATGGCAGGGTTCAGACAAGGGAGGTCGTCCATCGACAACGTGATCGACCTGGTATCCAGTGTCCAAAAAGAACAGTCGGAAGCACGTTTTACTGTTGCCGTCTTTTTGGATGTCACGAAGGCGTATGATAGCGTTCTCCATAGTGCCGTTATTGCTACCCTGCAAGAGTCGGGAGTAGGAGCTCGAATGGTTTCTTGGGTCCGTGACTTTCTGTCCGGCCGGACGCTGTTCGTCCGTACTGCATCAGGAGATACGCCAGCTTTTCCCGTCTCCCGTGGAGTGCCACAAGGTAGTGTACTGAGTCCGCTGCTGTTCAATCTGATTATGGCATCACTCCCGGCGTGCCTCTCTGAGCATATCCGCATCACAATCTATGCCGACGACATCTGCATATGGACATCCGGAGTCCGACGGGACGCCATTCAACAACGCTTACAAGGCGCTCTCAACACCACCACGTCTACCTTGCCGACCGAGGACTCCGTGTATCCTCTAGCAGGACAGCCGCCATGGCGTTTACTCGGCGGCCCTTCACCAGCTACCCTCTCCATGTTGCCGGAACCCCGCTTCAATTTGTGACGCACTGCAAGTACCTTGGCGTGATTATTGACAGACAGCTCTCGTGGTCTAAGCACATAAAGAACCTCTCCGTCAAGACGAGCAGATCAGTGAACGTCCTACGCCGCATCTCCGGAGCGTCTTGGGGCCCCACCTGTCGCGATCTTCGCCAAATTCACAGCTCCCTCGTGCTAGGCTTCCTGCGGTACAGCATCCCAGTGCTGCACGGCCTGCGGACGACTCACGAGCGGGAACTCCTGAACATTCAGTCTCGCAGCCTTCGCGCATGCCTGGGCTTACCCAAGATAACGGAAACTTATTCGGTACTTGCAGAGGTACCTACAGGACACCCAACTGAGTGTTACGTTGTGAACTGAGAACCGTGGCCCTGGGCACTCGCCCCCACTGCAAAGAAACCGGCCGGTTTTTTTCTTCTTCTTTTTTTTTTTGCTCCACCAGGGCGTAGCAAGCCGACATAGGTCTGGCTGACCTCTCCTTGCGTGGACGCCACCTCCTGTTTATTAAACTTATATATACCCCCCCCCCCCTATTTAGTGACTCTAAACCGATTCTGTCGCTTCTGCCGTAAAAGAAGAAGAGAAAGGAAAACACCAAGACGGATGCCGGGCTTCGACCTCCGAGCCGAACTTCAGTCGGAGCAGCTCTACACCCAGGCGACTCTTTACCGAATGAGAAGATCAGCATCGCCAACATGTAAGACGCGGGAAGATACACTCCACGTGATCATCCCATGCCCCGCCTTCAAATAGCACCGAGAAAGGCTGGAAGCTGTCCTGAGCAAGCTCGACTCACGCCCCTTCAGTTTTTGTAAGCTGCTAGGTAAATGGCCATGCTCAAAATTGCAAAAGAAAGCGGAGAAAGCCCTCTTCGTTTTTCTTAAAGAAGCGTCATCGCAGACCGCTTCTAAACCTGGACTCAAAAACATGAGACCCAAAGCAAAAATGTCACGTGTCATTCACTCAAGAGTGACACATGCTAAAGACTTTTTTGTGGATATCACCTATACCACATACAAAAAATGGAGCTGCAGGCGACATATGAAGTCACCACATAGCTCCAGCAAACATCTCGTTAAAAGAAGAAGTCGGACCTGTTGACATCACCTCAAGAAGCATTTGACTAGCACCAGCGCCATTGGGATGAGAGGAGTCAGGACAACGTTGGTCTGGAGAACGAGGAATTATAGAGCCCGTGCACGTCAAAGGCATTTCGCGCATGTCGTATACAATCTGCCGCAACTGAAAACGAACAAATGCGGCATGCACTGTGCCTTTAAAGTACCATTCGCGACAGTCACGTTGCAAAGATAACACGTATGCAGGTTTCCAAAGCGTTGTTTACCCTACTTTGTTATTTCACATGCCAACCACGTCATTAAAACTCCACACCCACCAGAAGCTATTTTGCAGATATCGAAGTGTTCGTCCCTGTGCTGGTTACAGGTGGTTGCTGGGTGTGGGCCCACGCCTTCCCATTGAAATGCTCGTGCAACGACGAACGTTCATGAATGACAAACAGAAAATCAACCGAAGACGAACCAGTGGGAAACCACCTTTTATGGTACGTACACCTACGATGTTTTTGCCGTACTAGCTCACTTCACGCGATATTACGGCACACATCGCATAAATTTGCACCTGAATCACAATCTGTTGACAGCTGTTGTAGAATGCAGTTACAACACAAGGTAAATATGTTCTAAACCGGGTATGTTATCTCACATGTACACGAGGACGACGGTGTTGCGAATAAAGTCACCCATTCCGGCAGAGCGAAGAATCCGAGCAGCTGCATCGTCTCTCCACACACACACACCGTCAATGTCAAACTAATGGATCCCCCAAGGCTACCGTGGACAGCTAAGCACGAGGTGTTGTTGTGCATTTACCGCTGTGATGTAATACGCTCTTTCGGAGCGAAGCATTATTCGCTTTTTTTTTTCTTTTTAACTCTACGACTCTCCGAGGGGGGAGGGGGGGTGATGTTGAGGGAAAATGCGGTCAGCCTGCTCTGAAGTGGCGGCTCGATGCACCCATTGCGGTAGCTGGGGTAGGGGAGTCAAACTGAAACGGAGTCGCGGACCGCTTTGACCATATGGGCAACATCACGGAGGGCCGCACAGAAAAAAAAAAAAAAAATTACCGCAACTATAAAAAATTACCATGACGTAAAAATACACACAAAGAACAGGAGTGATTGTGTAGCCGGACGGTGCGTGACACATACACATGGAATTCCTTGACACGCTAAAAAGAAATAAGCTGCATTTCCAAATGGGGTACCGCCGAAAATATGAAAAACGATTCGAGGAAAATGCGTTGTTCTTCACGAATGATTTTATCATGTTCAGGACCATCGCCATTGTCTCCTGTCCATCTGCACACTGTACTGTGGCTATCGCTGAGAGTTTCAGGTTGGAAAGAGAAATGGAAAAAGCAGAGAGAAACAGCAAGCTGACTTTATTGACACTACATCGTTTCGGAATCGTTACTTTTAACCGTGTAACTTGTGACTCACAACAGAAGAGATAGCGCTGTCGCGATAATGAGAAGATGGCTAGGAGCTCCCTAAAAATTAAAACAGAATGGCCGTAACAGCTAATTCCTTGCTCCATTTTTTATTTTCGATCTCCCTGCGCTCCTTTATAATTTCCCGGATGACAGTACATTGACAAGTAGTTTTTAGTGCATTTGTATCGAGTAGTGTTGTATTATAATACAAAGTCAGTATACTTCCGTGCGTGGAAGGTGAAAACAAACTGCATGAAACGAATTCAAAAGCACTTAGTTGAGGTGATACATCGCTGCAAGCATTGACAAGAAAAATGATCATAGCTATTCCTACTTACATGTACAGTAGTACACCTGCAGTCACACCCAGAATTACCCAGTCCGGCACGGTAAACAAACCTGGCAGCTGCATCTCGAAGTAAACGTGCGCTGTCTGACGCACTTCGCCAGCACTGTGGAAATGCAATCGCGAATTGTCCACCTGAAAGCGCGATCGGGAGCACGCCGTACTGTGCTCGCTCCACAATCTGACTCAGATAAACGGTGTCTTTCCAAAACCGCCGACGCGAACGAGAACGTCCTCGGCACGTGTGGCCGTTTTCCGGATGCTCTATTATACCACACGGAGAGAGAGAGTGTGTGAGTGGTTGCAGTAGAAATCACGTTTCATTCGACATCGTCGAGGCGGACTGCTACTGCCTCTTTGTTCGTCGGGATTGTAATGGTTAAAGATTATTCGAGGGTTCACGTTACCACGATGTAAAAAAAGTATCAAAAAGCCGTATCTGTGGTAGTTAGCCACTAAAATTAACTCACTTGGGTAGTCGAGATTATGGCATCACAGGTTAAGTTATGCGCCACTAGAAAACGTTGTTCCGTGGTATGGTATGCAATTTAATGTGAATGCGTGGATCCCGTGGCTCACCTGCAAGATACGTGAAGCCTTAAACAACGTCAAGTTACTTGACAGGTCATCTGAAAATAAATACCAGCAGCGTCCTATAGCTGGATTGCAGTTTCTTCTTGGGTAGGAGAGGTCACAGAGCAAGAATTGTTCGCATGTGTATGCTCTCTGGTACAAAACGATTGTTTGCTAGCAAGAGTCATCCAAGGAACGTGCGCTCAGTTATATCAAGAAGGGGATGAGCACAACAACAATAAGAGCAACAAAACAAAAAATCGCTTAATGCGTCAGCCTATGATTGTCCTGTCTACAACTGTACTATACAGGAATTAATCTTTCGAGTCAATATTAATCCGGTCACCAATTTGCGGATGTGTAAACGTATTGGCGGCACCGCTGTGACACAGCTTGCCCTCTGTTTAGTCTGATCTGGTTCACTATAGGAGACGGCTCATTTTCGGTGGGACATATCGGACAAGAATGCTGCCACAATAATGCCAGAGATTTTCCCAGCACCCGCTGTGAAAGATCGTACAACCCCCACCCCTGTAGATAGCACCAAAGCTGAGCTGACTTCGCAGATGAAAAGCGACAACCTAATTGTGTTGTCTTGGTGCCTGGGCTGCGAAACAACATATACGCAGGATTCAATGTACGACGTAGAACAACAAACAGACGTGTCTTCCCCTTTCGCACAGTCCCTTATAGCCGATTATCTCCCCTTCCCTGAGCATGTTCGCCAACATCGAACTGCACAGGGTTCCATCTAATCTATGCGACAGGCAGTTCCGTTCAGGGTCGCGGAGTTGCCACTCCTTAGTTGGAGATCCAACTTTATTACAACCTGGAATGGAATGCAAATGGCGGCAACCTTCTTATAGATGGAATGGGAATGGAATGAGCCCCTCTTTCAACTGGAATTTCGGAATGGGAACGGAATGACCGCGTTGTCGTTGTCCCTATAGTAGTTTCTGCTTCAATCCAATGGTTTTTGCCCTTGCGCCACTTGACCCTACGACCGCAAACGATGAAGAGGATAATAATATTGTGGGATGTTTCCCGTATCGTTAAGACTTCACAAACATGAAGAGAAGCCCTCCGCGGTCATTCAAAACATGTCATGCAAGAATTCATGGAACGACGAAAAATGCAAAAACGGGAAAATGGGGAACAGAAACAGACGTGCAATTTGCCGTGTGAGCAAGAGGTAATCATAGCAAAATAATGGGCGCATGGAGAAACCGCCTGTGCACGAGAAACTGGCCTCTGGAAGAGCTTACAGGACTGATAGCCAATTCTAAATCAATGATTACAAAGAAGCCTGCCTCACTGCACTCAAGCATTCAAGCACGTTCACAGCGGCGCAACGCAGATGCGAAGCGAAAGGTCTTTCAGTTCAGGTAGGCATTTCAGCAAGGGCACACCTTTCAGTTCGTATCTGCGTTCCGCCACTGCCAACGTTATCCCGCTATCTATCGCCGATATAGAATCTTTTTGCCTGCACTAGACAGTTCAAGGGCAATACGAGTGCGGACTATCTATTGTCTATATATTTGATGTCTGTGTGTGAAGCAAGGGATCTGCGCAAGATTTTCATATCAGGGTGCTGCCCGGAATTGCGTATTGACGGACGACCCAGTATGCCATCTGTTCACCTTGCCTTCTTTTCGAGTTATTTTCGTTGCTAAAGGCGAAGAAAATTAGTACTGTCTAATTAAAGAAATCGTGACATGCTTGTCCTACATGAAGTATAATCACTTCCTCCATGCGGGACTTCACCGTACTACACCACATGCGGTCGGCTGGATAATAAACTACTACTAACCCTGCCAGTTGCGACACCCCCGCATGTGTATTATGTCCAAGCTTTTCGCCATCCCGCTTTATACGTAATAGCCCACATGCATCACCACAAGATCACCAAATTGCTTGGCCCCTGGTCGCATCCAGCTCACCAACGCTCTGTCCTCAAGGCTCTCTTCGCCTTTTTGGACGCCACAGGACATCGATCCTCATTGTAACGGGACCCATTCCTTCATTTCCTGCTTCACTTCCAGCAAGGTCTGGGGTCGCTACGTCCAACGAGATGTTACATTGAACGCGCCGTTACATCCATCGGTGGACGTATCGGCGCATTGCATGCAACGGCTCGTTGGCTATAACGCCACGGTATGGACGTACCGACACGTTGGATGTAACCAGACGGTAGACTTGGTGACCTTTTGGACGTAACTGCTCGTTGGATAAGCGGCTTCAGGATATGTCGTGTCCTAACTAATATGGCACCGATGCAGTTCTGGAATCAGCCAGTCCGTAACAGATATTTCGTGGCGTATCCTCGGAATGTTTTTGTTTGTTTGTTTGTTTCCGTGAGAGTCCGTCAAATTGCGGTGTTTTATGATTTGATATGTTCACAAGTATCGGACAGAGTTGCTGTCTTAAGAGAATAAATTAGGTCAGGTTCTAAATTACGAGGTTGGTGCACAAGTTGAAATCCCCAAATCTCAAAATATTCACGAAATAATATAGTTGCGCAGGTAAAAAAAACTGCTGGTGTCATATTCCGCTTGCAGTAGTTGGCCTCGCTGAGGGCGGGCCGCTCGTCACGACCAACGCAACGCGTCATTTAATGGGAGCAGCGCGTGTCCTAGGCCGACTTCCAAGGAAACCGTACCGCCATGTACTATCGTCGGGGGAAACCCAGGCAAAACCTCCTGGAAGCACGGCCGGACTGGGCATAAGTAAGAAAGCTCCAACACGGCTTTACGACAACGAATGGCGCGAAGGCAGCGAACGATAAAAGTGACAACAAAGCGGAGACCGCTCTCCGACCCAGATAAGGTGGAGGCTGCGTCGTTGCTGAGGTCGAAAAGCGCCTAGTTCTAGTTTCGGCTCATTAGCGAAATTTGACATTTTATATCTAAACGTACGTTCGCTTCACAGGGTGTTTAATAAGCGCGGGGGATATGAATAATGACTGGCTCTAATTCTGCCATCTCGCATACTCTAGATAACATTTAATTAATAAGTTAATGAATGAATTCTGGCTAATTTGTCGTCCAGCAGTTGCAAACGGAACGCTGTCCTACAGGATGTTCGGATGTTCCTGCTAAAACGGCATCTAAACCCGTATTCTTGTGTGATACCTACCACAAGGTAGAGTGCCGTGAGCTCCCAAACGTCACATACTTTTGCATGAACTGTGTTGTGCTCTAGTTAGATTTGTGTGCCTTCAGAAAACGCACATGCAGGACGAAAAAATATTTATAACGAACACAAAATACGTGCTTGATATTTTTTTACTATTCAGCTGACGGTAACCCTTATATATGTACAAGACCCCAAGATCTTTAGGAGTAGTGTGAAATACAGATGCCGTAAACGCGGTTCAGGTGGGTGCTCCTGTAGGAGGTCGTGTATCCCATATTGCGCCTTGCGGTTCAGGAATGCTGAAGCTGAAATGAACGCAAGCAAATCTGTCGCTTCAAGGACCACAACCTCAGTTCGGTGGAGAGTCGAGTGGACGAACTCCAAGAGTTATGTCTTTGGCGTTCATAAGCCCAGATCCGTTGTAGAAGCTCAGTGGAACCTGTTCAGAACAAGAAACATAGGCTACGATTACCTTTCACAGTGCTAAAGAAGTATGATTTGGATCAGCTGGTACTGACCAAAATTGACAGAACAGCATCGTTGCGTCTACAACAAATCAAGTTTGTCACATATGAGACCCGTAAGATTACCTGAGTTTTTGGCGTTCGGACAAATCTGGCGCAGTGGATGGCGTACGTAAGGCATAGTTTGACAGCGTGCAGGGCGAACCTCATACCAACGCAGTTCCTCGGGCCCGCACCGAATGGTAGATACGTGTAAGGCCGGATAGATGATAGGTTCTCGTCGCTGAATCTGAAAAGCACCTAATTTCCCTATAGGATGACACCTATGCAAGCCATGGATGGATCATACATCCATACCATGTGAGCGCTCATGCGACTATCTGAATGCCTCACTCATACCTTTCAGGATCGAACTTCTCTGGCTCAGGGAAATACTGGGAGTCATGGTGCATGGCATAGACTGGTATAGCCACGACGCATTCCTCAGGAACGACGATATTTGTACCATCAATTCTGTATGGCTCGGTTGTCGATCGTTCAATCCTAGAATAAAATTACTTGCTATTCTTTATGTTTTTAGTTACTCTAATTGATGTTCAAGCAACAAGTGCAGTGACTTCAGTGATAGTAGCTCGTTCTCTGAGCTCTATGTTTGTGTTTTTGAAAAAGTTCGCCAGCAATAGACTTAATAGCGGTGGCGGTGCGACAAGCTGTTTACGACAACAACATTCTGTTTACATCATTACCACCATGGTGGTAATGATGTAAGCAGCTTGTCGTCGTTGACCTCACTAATTGTCACCAGCGACAAGACTGTAGCAGTAACGCCACATTGACTTAGTTCCGGGGTTCTTGGTCTGTCTCCAAGGTATACACAGTGCTCAATAGTTACGTCATCTCACAGTACGCTTAAGAATCCCCTTGAAAAACTGAAGGAGGTCATCTACACGCTTTTTGAACGAATGGAGGCTTCCTATTAAGTTGTAGAAAGAGATTAAAGAGAAAGAGGATTAAATGTAGAATTATTGGGAACGTATTTTCTTTTATCTAGCGCCGCCAATACTTTAGAGAAAAGTCTTGGATCACGATGCGCATCGCTTACATCATAAGGCGAACCATATACCCACGGAATTAGCTCTCAGCAGACGTTCCCGGTTCGCTCTCAACTCCTCAAATCAGGTGCTCCTTCCAAAACGCCCATTTACATTTAGGACATTTACATTCTGGTTTTATACGGTATCCAATATGCAATCTGTTAGTTGTTAGTGCCATTTCCCTGGGTCTGTCCCTTGTACATATCTCCCCAGACTCAGGGAAATGTACACCAGCTTGCATGCAGTTTTGTCTTTGCTTTGCGATTGTTTAATTCGCCTGCAGCATGCCTTCTTGTTGCTGCCGAATGCGTGCCAGCAGCGCATTGTTTATGGGGAGCATTCCAATTTATTGAGGTGACCACTTAATGGTGGGGACGCCCTGTGCACCCGTGAAGCAAAGGAAGCAAATATGAGGAAGTCGTCACACGTGATGGGTTCTAGTTGACGCACGAGGAGGTGTCGTTCGATTAGCGTTGGCGGATTATGAAGAGTGCCCAATAGCCGATGGCACATTGCAGGATGTGCAGAGTATTGTGTTGCTGAGGCCCAGTTACCGAAACGAAGTCGTAAAGGAGACGTTCGACCCCTGCTATGCCTTCTCCTGCTGAAGGAGGATAGTATGGGATCCACTGCGTGGAGGAATGGGCACTGAGTGATGTCATGACGCCACTGTTCAGGAGCCAGGGCTGACATTTTGACTGGAAAATTGGATCTTCTGTCGCCTTTTGAAAGTATGAAGAACGGTGGGTCGTTGCAGTCATCAATTCCACTTCGTCGCCTCGTATTCCGATGTAGCCAGAGATCCACTGCAAAGCAAGCTGGCCTTCTAGTGCCTTATGTGCACCTTTAGGATATCGACAACTACAGGAGCAAAAGATCAAAAGACCCACGCTCTCCTTGCACTGCAGTGCTGCTTTGGAGTCATGCATACCAGCCACGAACGAGGTTGCTATTCCAACACCTTCCTCAGGAATACCGGCGTGGCGTATAAGCTATACATGGAGTTGGACGGGTGCGATACAATAGTCGGTACCCTCGACATATGGACTCGGCTTGTAAGGCCTTCTTTTTCATGTACTTAATGAGCAACTTTTGTTACGATGATGCCAACAAAGGCAAGCCACCACCACCTTTCTGTAAGGCACTTGATCAGTTGAGTATAGGTCGACAAACAGCAGGGACACTATGCATATAAGTAAATTTAGAAAATATATGCGCACCTGACAGAAGGGGGAAGTATCCTCATCGATTCGGAAATAACTGCATTCAGGTACTTCTGCTTCGATATCACATCAAAGGGTGGTCGGTTGTCCTGGAAATACACAAGACACTCGAATTAAATCGAACGTAGCAACCGAGAGCAATGAACCCACAATGAAAGTAACAATGCTGCACCTCTAAAAGTGCGGATAGAATTGAGCTCTCATAGCTTGAAAACTGCTCTTATTGACTGATGCACGCGTTTACAGGGTATGACTTTGGTGTGTAACTACCTCAGAAGTAATGTGACCTCTGGTAGAAAATAACGAACAGACTACGCGTCCCCAAAAAGCTTTGCGAAAGTTACCAAGAGACTTACGTATTTGGCAAAGCACTCGTTCACCTCCTCCCTCAGTTTGTCTTGTATTTCTGGGTGCAAAGCCAATAGGTAAAGAGTAAATGAAATAACAGACGAAGTTGTGTCTTAGCCAGCGAGGAAGAACAGCACGCACTGTGCCATAGCTTCATCCTCTGTGACAGCTGACATGAAGGAAGACCCACAAACGAATACATTATAGGTTTCTGTCCGTCCGTATTGGCAGTACAACTTCATTTGTGCAAATGAAGAGCAAGACGCGAGATTCCGAGCGAGCACATACTTTCGTCTGAAGAAAACTGGACGGTCTTCTCATCGTCACCCAAGTTGTAAAGTTCGTCGTCACGGGTTTTTGTGTTTTCTATTGGGGCTGCAAGGTTCCCTTCTTGAGCATCCATCATTAGTTGCAGAAAATCTTCGTTGCGCTGTAAGAATTGCGAGGCAGTCATGGGCCAAGTAATGCCAAGTGCACTGTGCAATTTAGTTCCCACAGCATGCCAATCCAGATACTCAAACAAGAAGAGTAGAATACTCATGAGGCTAGCGCCTCGAAATTAAATGAAAGCCAGTTCGTTGATAGGCGTGCTTACATTGTCCTTTTCCTGCCTCTGTTTTATAATATTCACTGAAAGTGATTTGAAGTACTGGAACACATCCGAATTGGCTGGTTTAATTTTCAGAAGTTTAAATAGCCCAGGGAACATAACTGTAAGGAGAGTTAATAAAAAAAGAAAAGTGAAGCGTTTATGAGAAGAGTAAACATCACAACAACAATTGCAATTCGAAACTGGAAGGTCACTTTCATCGAGCGAAAAATTGGATGTGACTTACAGAACAATATAATTTTCAGGTTCAGATCTTGTCCAAAGGCTTCTCTTGCCTTTGACACGAACAAGTTCGTCTGATCGGAATAGGAATCCAGAGTCGTTCCAAATGCGCATCTGGCAATGGTGTTTAAGGAAAAATGCCCGAAAAACCTGAAAAGTTTCGTAGTAGCTTCAGACTAAATTCGTCAGCATGACTGGTCGGCAGTTAATGTAAGATGCTAACTGCTTTGCGTCAATATTATCGTTCTTCTCCGCTGCCTTTTGCAAATGCTCCCTCGTGATTCTTGCGCAGTCTTCAATGAGTGCAGTCATCTGTAAGACAATATATGTATTCGAAGAAAGTGAGTTTTTGGAAATACTGGGACAGTCAGCATTGCATTCGTCGTGGCAACACCTACCCTCTTCAGCTTTCCCGTAGAGAAGGCAGGGCTCACTGCAGGACGAATTTTGCGCCATCGTTCCACTGGAGCAGTGCTCATCATGTTGTCCAATAAAGAGTCCTGGAAGGTCACGCGCTGTGGGAGATTAACAGAATGAAAGGAAAGCACTAAGGTGAGTAGCGTGTATTCTGAAGGTCAGATCAAATTAAGCGCCTAAATAAACAGTGCCATTGATCACATTGTGCTGAAAAACTCCAACATACGCCTGTTTTGTCATCCTATACGGTAGCGAGACCCGATTCGACAGAGTATAATCTTATCGTCAACCCTGGCTGGCTGCATTTGTCCTACACATATTTAATTAATAGCCGGCTAACTTGGTGCCTTTGGTGAATCTCGTTTCCACTGCTAAAAGTGTTTATTGCGAGTAAATGTTAAATTTTGCTGTTGCTGCGTCTGCCCTTTGGTGCCTCTGATCTTCGTGTCTTCTCATGCTCAGGGAAGCGAAACGCCACCTACGTGTTAATTACACCAGCGCTGTTGCATGTTACTTTGCTAAACATATACATTTTATATGTGGGTGTGACATCATAGTTACCCTTCTATTTGGAAGCGAGGCAAAATCTTTCACCAGAACCTTCTTAATGATCTCCGGCTCGGCGACGAACAGTGTTGGCTTTCCACCTTCGTAGGCTCTGTGGAGGTGTATCGAAGATTTGTGGCTAACATAAATCTAGTGTATTTGCATGTATATGCTCAGGTCACTTCCATGTCACTTACCCGAACACTTTTCCATATTTCTGATATCTTTCTTGGTCAAGCGCAAAAAACGGCTGCAAAGAAGATTCGAGAGTAATACCATCAACGTGCATCACACAATCAATGTCTCTCACGGTAACATAATCTCCATGGGCGTGTTGCAGACGCTAGTTACTGGGTAGTACGAAACCTACCATGTAAAGTAGCTTAAGAAACGGCCCGAAAATGAGAGCGAACGGCTCCTGTGTGAAATTTTGGTTCTTCCAGTAGTTCCGGTGTCTCGCAGCATACCTGCACACAAATGAACATAGCTTTCTTCATACACGTAACGGTTGGCTGTGTGAAAGAGACATTATATCAATTAAAGAAAACGAAATAGAACAGTAAAACTCGTTTATGTGCTGAACTAGCTTTGTTTTGTCAAATAAAGACCCTTTCGATTTCGTCATTAGCAAACAATTCTAGGGCAACGGTGATGTTGCAGTGCCAACGAGGATTCTCATTAGGTTCCATAGAGCATCGCCTCGTAGTTGCGTCACCCACGCGTATGGATCGTAAAACCCTTGTCGAGATGTTGCCCCATTCACCAGAAGACTCGCTGTTGGCCTCTTGGAAGTTTTAGCTTCGGATGATCCACGGCGACCCTTCTAAAATTTTGCGATCCGCGACGGACTTACGCACCATCCACTTGTCTCCACCCGTCATCCTCCATCCGTCCTTTTTGTGTGTGCATGTGTGTGTGTGCGCTATAGTCGCAACGACGCCTACTTGTGTGCGAGCTGATCATGCCATTACCTCCCCCCCCCCCATCACCCTGCTCCACGGCGATAAACTTGACTACGGTCAAAGCATAGTGAATGAAACGACAGGACCGTTCAAAACCTCCTGCCCACCACTGGGAGTTTTTATATGTTTTTAATTGAAACAAGTACCATCCAACCCAAACACTCGCTCTGTTACATGCGCTGTTCAAAACCCTGCGCCGTACAGCCTAGCCTAGTCATCTCTCTTTTTTTCTTTTGTTTTCTTTTGTTTTGTTTTCTCGGAGTAGCAGAACCTGTCAGGTGACAAGTTCAACCTCTCCGTATTATTTTTAGTCCGTCCAACTCCAACTCAAAACCGTGCTGAATTCGTCAAACCGGCAATAGTTCAAAAAACGTATAGTGAGTCTATTATATCAAAATGACCATGGTATCTTCTCTAGAACGTGTCTTGCGGCAGTACGATTAAACTGGAGAAAACACATCGAAAAATCGGCAAAACTGAGAGGGCGTTGCCCGATCACGATGCAGTGCTGTTGAGACAGGACGACCTCGTAACGGCCTGGGGGCGACGACGACGCGCCACTATTGCTTCGCGCAAAGACGGCAGCTGTAAGTGCTATCGACGCAGTCCTGGAGTGACACAACGAGCTGAGAAGCCCAGAACGTCAGGCCCTCAGGTGGGTTCCCCGTCATCATCATCATCAGGGCTCATGCAGAGAGACCATCACTTCTACACTTGGTGAACCGTGCGGCGAGCACCACCGTTCTGCCGGGGACCCGCAGGGAAACCACAGTCAGCCCACTTCCCGGCCACCATATGCATGCTCCGCGATGGTTCTCCCGAGGTAGTCATCCTACACCCCAGCGTCCCATTCTCCTTGAAGCAATCGGCCTCGATTACGTTGTGTCTCGCCTGTCATTGCTCGTTACGTGAAAAAGGCTTGAAGAGCAGCGACGATTGTCACGTGCCCTAAACCAATAGTCGACCACTTGACTCTTGTCTCTTCATGATTCATCTACTTTATCATGAAGATTGCAGGATCAAGTGCTCGACTGGATGAGGGCGCGTGTCATTCATTTCTGTTCTTCACCCATTCTTTACGTAACGGCCAATGACAGACAAAGCAATCGGGGTCGAATACTTTGACGATAATAAGATCCCTGGTGACAATGCTTGGAGCTCACTGTTCTCGCACTCGGATTGCCTTGGGCCGACACTGCTTCAGCTCTTCATTGAAACCCGCCTGGATCAGAGCATACTTGTCCACGCCATCATTCTGCTGCATCCGCTGCCACAACCGCAAACCGTGTGCCATGCCTTATCCACGTGACGTCCTCAGTCTCCTATTAAAATGAATGCTGGCAGTTGAAGAAAAGGCACCAGCAATGGGGTTCGAACTCACGGCCTCTGATTGCCGGTTAGGGATGCTACCAACTACGCCATGCATGCTACCCTCTCTTACCATATACCGAGCCACGCCAGAATCTTACATACTTCCACATTCACACAGACGAACACACTCATTACAGGCGGCATCCTTCTCCATTAACGAAAGAGCTTCTTCCGAAAACGAAAGTGTGCAACTAGACGTTGTGAGGCTTGTGTTGTCTCTGTCCTTCCATGTTTAATTGCCTCGTTCACTAAAAAGTCTCATTCTCCTCGCCAAGGTATCGACGCGAATCGTAACCGCAAGCACCGGTCCACGTATGAGGGGGCGGGGGATAATATAACGGCCTGTGGACGACGGCAATGCACCACTACCTTTGGGTGCCAAGGCAGCAGCTAGCCAGTTCTATCCAGGCAGTCCTGGAATGAGGCCAGGGGTTAAGAGCGCATCCGGGGCTCCGGGACATTCCGTCATCATCGATCCGACCCCACGTAGATAGGTACCATCATCTTTACAAGCTTACAGCTACAGTAGAAAACTTGTTTGTGACAGATGAGGAGCGGCGCTCTGACCGCAGACGCTCGAACCGTTTAGTAGATGATTGGTCGGGGGGGGGGGGGTATGTTTAATGATAACAAAGAAGAGGAACGAGGGAAAGGTCAGCCAGACAGGGTGTCGGCTTGCTATTCAAAAAAAAAAGATCAGAGAGAGAGTACCCAGGCGGGTACAGTCCGGTTCACAGGGCGACCAGTAGGTCGTTTGCAGCGAGGTAACGGAGGAGCAGTCTGGTGACTGCGCACTGTCGGGCGTGCTGCACGGGGCCGAGTAAGGTCCGCAGCGTGAGGTGCAGGCCCAGGTGTGTGAGCTGTTGCTGAAGTGCGGCTCTGGCTGAGGAGTAAAGGCGGCAGTGCAGGAGGAGGTGGGTAGTGTCCGCCACCACACCACATTTCGTGCATAGTGGGGAACCTATGTTGCCCATGAGGAACTGGCGCGATGGGGTCTTAGCGACGTTGAGTCGTAGGCGGTGAAGGAGTGAGCTCTCCCTTCGAGAGAGGCTCAGTGGGATGGTGAGCTCAATGTTGGGATCGATGGAATGAAGGAAAGTGCGGGCTGGGACGGCGCTCTCAGTGAAGAGGCGAGTGTGCTGGGCGCACATGCGGCGTATGTGGAGTCGGCATGACAAGGGTGATGAGTGGTCGGTTGGTGGCGAGTTATTACGGAGAAGTCTGCCTGCCAGGTGGGGTGGCGACATGATGTTCACCGGGATTGTGCGTCCTGGACTGGCTCTGCAGGGAGCCGTAAAAAAAGAAGGAGAAAAAGGAAAACATCCAGACGGCACAGCCGATGCCGGGATTCGACCTCTAAACCGGGCCGGTTGACATCACCTCACGAAGCACTTGACTAGCACCAGCGCCATTGGGAGGAGAGGAGTGAGGAGAACGAGGAATTATTGAGCACGTGTACGGGAATGGCATCTCGATCATGTCGTATACAATCGGCCACAACCGCAAACGAACAAATGGGGGCCGGGAATTTATTGACAGAAAATTAAAAACGGAAAAGGAAGGATAAAAGGGGAAAGGTCAGCAAGGCAGCACTGGGGCATGTAGATACCGATATGTAGAACTACAGGAAACACGCACTACAGTACGCATGTCGGCGTCTTTGTTTATTCAGTTTATAGGTGCTGCGGTAGACCATTTCGTGTTCTCTAAACAGGAATTGTGCCATTTCTTTATATCCATGGATTAAGTGAATTTCTATTGTTCTTGTGTATCATTCTCTGTAACGCTGCTGCACGATGTATTCTTGGGAGCAGAATCTTCGTCAAGCGTTCTGCTTTTTACTCTCACCCAACCGAAAGGATTATTTAAAAAATGATTTGAATTGAATGCACTGCACCTCTAAAGTGTCGTTCGCGACAGTCACCTTGCAGAGATTACAGGTTTCCAGAGCGTTGTTTACCCTACAATTGTTCGCACACATGCTTACACATAATTAAAATGCTACACCCACCGCAGGCTATTTTGCATATATCTAAGTGTTCGACCCTGTGCTGGTTACAGGTAGTTACAGGGGTACGGGGCCCACCCTTCCCATTGAAATGCGCGCTCACTGACGTATGTACACAACAACAACAACTACATGAATGCCGATGGGATGCGGTAATTCACCGCAACAATGACAAACAGAAACCACCTTTTATGACACATACACCTACAACGTTTTTGTCGTAGTACCTGACTCAAAAGTATCTAATGCGAAATTACGGCACATATTGCATAAATTTGCACCTGAATCACAATTAGGCGACAGCTGTGTCAGAATGCAATTACAACACAGCTAAATGCATTCTAACATCACGTATGTGATCTCACATGTACAGGAGGACAAGGGTTGTCGCGAATAAAATCACCCATTCCGGCAGAGCGAAGAATCCGAGCAAGCGGCATCCTGCCTCCCTCAATGTCAAATTAATGGATCCCCCAAGGCTATACTGTGGAGAGATACGCACGTGGAGTTGTTGTACAGTTACCTTTGTGGTGTAATACGCTCTTTTGAGCTAAGCATTATCCGCAGACAGTTCCCTTCTTTTTCTATTTTTTTTTATTCTACGTCTCTTTTTGCGGTACCAGGGGCGTCAAACTCAAATCGAGTCGCGGGCTGCGTTGACCATAGACAATATTATGAAGGGCAGCACTGAACAGAAATTACCGCAACTATCATGAAATACCATAAAGTAAAAATACACACAACGAACGGGAGCGATGTAGTCATTGCGTGACCGGACGGTACGTGTAGAATTCCATATTTAAATACTCCGCCTGACTTGTCAAAAGGGGTGCGAGAAGGTGTAGAGCGTGTTGGTTGGGAACATGATTAAGAACGCGGAGGGACAGGGACGAAGAAGAAGAAGCACACACTCGGAGGCGAACGCCTGTGTGTGTTCGTCCCTGTCCCTCCGCGTTCTTAATCATGTTTTGTCAAAAGGAACAGATAAGCTGCCTTTCCAAGTCTGGTACCGAAAATATGAAAAACGCTTCGAGAAAATATGTTATCCGTCACAACCATACGGTGGGGAGTAACGCGTTACAAAGTAGTGCGTTAGAGGTAACGCGTTACATTCGAGTAGCGAAATATGCTAATGCATTACATTTGGGAGAGAAGTAATGAGTAACGTAACGACATTACATTTTTACTAACTGACGCGTAACGGCGTTATGCGTTACTGCGTGTTCGGGAACGTTGCTTCATCGTCTAAACTTGAAAGCATGAGCGAGGACCGTGCCTGCAGAAGCCGGGAAAATCCCCGATTTTTTCTATTCATCTTCAACAATGACAAGACTGTCACGTCGGCACCCACGAAGAACGCAAAAGAATGATCATTAACCTACCGTGGTTGAGATGTCACCTTTGTTTACTACCTCTGTTTTTCACTCCCTCTGGTATTTTTCGGACGAATGGGACAAAAGCGACAGAAAAATATCCTCTACCCTCTGAACAAGTAACAAAGTACCAAGTGATTGGCTGTTTGGATTTGTACTGTGTGCACTCACTGGTCATTAGGCGTCCTCTCAGCCAAACTAGCGAAGATGAAAATTACATCAACTACTTCTGCGTTGCAATAAATCGTACATATATGTTGTGGTCATGCGTGACCCTTGTTTGTGCTCAACGTTGCTTGTATTTATTTGCGGAATGCACTTATGTGACTCAACAACAAATGGTACATATTATGAGGACAACTGGTGAAGTAATGCAAAAGTAACGGCGTTAGTACAGCGTTACCTATTACCACAATAGTAACGAATAACGTAACGCGTTACTTCTTGAAAACGTAGTGAGTAACGGTAGTGCAGTACAAAATAAAAGTAACTTCCCCACCTATGGTCACAAACGATTTGAACATTGCAGTGTTCAGGACCACTGAAATTATCTCTGATTTACACACTGTACTGTCGCCCTCGCCTAGAGTTTAAACTCCCAAAAAGAAATGGAAAAATCAGAGAGAAACAACAAGCTGACTTTATTGACACTGGATAGTTTCGGAATCGTTACCTTTAACCGTGTAACTTGTGACTCACAACAGAACAGATAACAAGGCGTTCTAAAAAAACAGTGTTTCAATGTACTAGACACAGAAATCTTTGCGACTTCTAACAATTAAAACAGAATGGCCGTTGCACGTAACAGTTCTTTGCTCCATTTCTTTCTTTTCTAACTCCCTCTGTTCCATTCTAATTTCCCGGATGACAGTATACATGGAAAGTAATTTTTATTATAAAGTATGAGTACTGCAGTGCGTGGAAGGTGGAAATAGACTGTACGAAGCGAGTTCAAAAGCACTTAGTTGCGGTGATACATCGCTGCAAGCATTGACAAGAAAAAAGGATCATAGCCATTCCTACTTACAGGTACAGCAGTACAGTTGCAGTAACACTGAAAACTACCCAGTCCGGCACGGTGAACAAACCCGGCAGCTGCATCTCGAAGAAGGTGTGCGCTACCTGACGCACTTCGTCAACACTGTGGAAACACAATCGCGAACCGTCCGCCTGAAAGCGCGATTGGAAGCACCGTATTCTGCTCGCAAAAGCCACTATCCGATATAGATAAACGATGTTTTCTGCAGAACGGCAACAGGTACTGGAGTAATGCTTTAAGCGGCGCAACCGCTAACGCGAACGGAAAATCCTCGGCACGTGTCGCGTTCTCCGGAGCCCTATACCACACTGAGAGAGAGAGAATGATTGCCTGGTGGTTGCAGTAGAAATAGCATTTCATTCGACATCGTCGAGACGCACTACCGCTGCACGAATTTATTTCGTCATATTATTCGCATCGCTGTTGCTGCCGCTTTGTTCGTCGGGATTGTAATGGTTAAACATTATTTGAGGGGTCAGGCTACCGTGATGTAAAATAAGGTGTCGAAAAGCCGTATCTGTGTTGCGTCGTCGACATCGTGGCATTTTTTCTAGTTCGGTTACGTGCCATTAGAAAACGTTAGATTAGATTACATATAGATTAGAAAGAAAGAAAATGAAAAGGGGGTAAAGGTTAGAACTTTCAGCAGCCACCCAAGCAGCACAATGTACTGAAAGTCGAGTGCAATAGGGGTGGACGGTATGTGTCTTATCATTGTTCTTTAGTTTCACGAGTCTGTTCAAGGCCTTCCACCTACCCGTCCACCCTGATTGCACTCGACTTTCAGTACATTTTGCTGCTTGGGCATTAAAGGCGCTACCTGCTCCATCGCCAGCTTTGCGTAACCGCAGCACACTCCGAGATTACAACAAAAAATAGAAGAACACAGAAAAAAAAAAGAAAAGAAAAAGACCGTCACCGTCAGATGTCTTATAGTTTGTGTGCGGAATTCATCGCTCGCATTTCAATATTGAGTCCAGTCCGGTCCAGGAGAACAAAGGGAGGCTTTGATTGCGGGGGCTGTCCCAGTGACCCAAGAGCAGGGCGAGAAAACCGGGGTATCTGTCATGCGCGAAACACCAGTCAGAAGCGATTCTCTTCGGCGTAAATCGTCTACACTCGAGCAATACGTGGTTGACGTCATCCACTACACCATTCACGAGACACATTGGAGAGTCCACCAGCCCATTTTGTAAAGCACACGCCGGCAAAACGGGACACCTGTGGCGAAGACGACGGATGAGCGTCTCTGCCGAACGAGAGATGCGGTTGGGGATGCAGAATCGTAAGTTGGGATCCAGCTGCTGCAGCTGAGTCAGGTCAGTCCCATTGTCAGAGAACCATAGTCGACGGGAAACGTCTTGTGCAACGCTGCGCAGTAACGGACGTGCATCTGATGCTGGGAAAGGAATGGGATGTGATCTTCGTATACAATGCCCCTCTGCAGCGAAGGAGTCCGCCTTTTCGTTTCCCGAGATGCCACAGTGACCAGGTAACCACTGGAACACAATCTCGTAATAACCCTGGACAACAGCGTCAAGGAATACACCAGTGAAGCGCACGACGAGTGCGGGTCATGTGCACGAAGCGCAGACAGGGCGACTTTGCTGTCGCAGTAGAGGATCCAAATATTGGGATTTGCTGTCTTTATGTACCTAAGGACCCAGATAATTGCATAGAGTCCTGCCGCAGCGGATGACGATACATGGGATAACCGGAAATGCCTTTCAATGCTGATGTCATGAATCGCAAAGGCGGAAGAGGAAGTGTCATGTGTGCAGGATCAATCCGTGTAGACATGGATATGACAGCTATGGAACTCTGCCATCATGCTCAGGACACACTGGTTAATCACAGAAGGATGGATTCGTAGCTCGCTTACTTATAACGCAAGGCACATAAAGAAAAAACCACATGTGAACGTAATGTCTATGACGCAAACCGCAGGGGGTGCAGATGGCATGAAATGTACAGGGAGCTTGTTCTTCATATTCAGCGACGAGCTTATAAAACTAGCAATGACGCCGGCTCCTAATCCTCCGAACCAGTGGATGTTTCCTATGACGGGTCCCATATCATCGTCGTCATGTATCTCTCTCTCTCTCTCTATGACAGGTCACAAGGCGCGGATAGTGGCGCAGTGTTTCTTGCATCCGCAAAGCTTGTACGAGAAGTTCCTTTCCTTCCACAAACACACAACTGTCGGAAGCTGCTCGAGGTAAACCCAGCACAACACGTAAGCTTCGGGCAAGTGCTCTTTGAAACACGAGTTCTGATGCCTTCGAGAGCCCATGAAGGACAGGCAGAGAGTATAGCACCGTCTGCCGCACCAAGGACCTATGTAGTCGTAAGAGAGACTAACAGGAACTTCCCCATCTCATGCCGCGCAAGGAACGCACGATGATGCAGTAAACCTCTGCCTTCAAAGTGATTTTCTTGATGTGTGGCGTCCAAATCGAGCCGGCGTCCAGAATTACGCCCAGAAAGTGGTGCTCCTTTACTATGTCTGGAGTACAGGTTCCCAAGCCTACGGGAACCGTTTTTGACTTTCACGTGTAGAGGGCAGGACGACTGTCTTCTCCGGCGACACATCCATACCTCGTTCCGCCAGGTATAGTCGACTACAGTGTCAAGTTTTTTTCTGAAGTCGCTGTTGTATTCGCGGTCGAGCTTTGCCTGACGTCCATATGCAAACATCATCTACATACCAGGGAGGAGCTTCGAGAGATCACTTAGTGCAATATTAAATGGCACAGGGCTGAGGGAACTTCACTGTGGAACACCTAGTGTCATAGTGTGCTTCTGGCTCGAACCATTCTCTGTCCGCATGAAGATCCTCCTGTTCTCCAGGAAGTCTCCTATCCATGATACCATGCGCCCATCAACACTTCTGCTTTGCAATGCTGTGATAAGATGACCCTAGATTAAGGTATCGAACACACGTTTAACGTCCAGGAATACAGGTACTGGGCCGTGCCTGGGCTTGACAACGCCGACCATGGTCCGCGAACATATTGGCGAGACTGGACAGCTGAATTTTAATGTCACTTTTTTTTTTCATTGGGTACAATCTAAGAAAGAAAGAAAAAAGGTTTTTTTTTTACCTTTTGGGGTAGAAGTGCGTTGTCCCAAATTTTCAACCCTTTTGGGGTAGACAATGAGGGGTAGAAGCAGTTCTACCCAGCCACTTCTACCGGGGTAGAACAGACCTACCCCATAGTAGGGTGGCAGCTCTACCCTCTTCGTTGAAGAGGTCTACCCGTCCACGGTTGAGTATTATGCCCCTTAAGGCATATGTGTTATACCTCATGGGAGAGCTATGTGGTATGCATGACTGTCTGGAACGAACTGACAGCCTAAAGTGACGCAGTTTCTTCCCTTCGTCTGCACAGTCATGCACGGATTGAACGATAAGTGAATTGATATACAGGGTGTGTGCAGAAAAACATGACCCGCATTTTTACATGTAACTCGTTGTCTACTTAGCCGAGGAACTTTTGGTGGCGCACGACGGCGTATTTATGCGTGCGAAAGCTACAAAAAAATCCTGGAAGGCCGGCTCAGTGTAAAAAAATAAACAGAGCACGAAAACATGGGCTTCCATGCATTAGAATAGGGCGGTCATGACAGTGCATGCTAGTGCATTTCGGTCTCAGGAGAGTTATGTGCAGGCACCGCTAGGGGTACTGTCGATGAGCATCCATGTGGGACATCGTTTCGATTTATGCACCGATAGCTCCCCTAGCGGTACTTGAACACCTACGTCAACCTCTCCTACGTCAACCGTGTTGCCCTTTCATATACACCCTGTTGTCCACCATGTTGCCCTATTCTGATGCACGGAAGCCGACGTTTTCGTTGTTCCGTTTATTTTTTAAGCTGAGTATGGCTTCCACAATTTTTCTGCATATTTCGCACGCATAAATGCGCCATCGTGCGCCACCGGGAGTTCGTTAGTTAGGTAGGCAACAAGCTATGTGCCTAAATGCGGGTCATGTTTTTCTGCACACACCCTGTATTTATCTGAACGTTTTTCGAACTTACAAAGTAGCTCCTTTTGGTCTCTTCTTCTTTAGTTCTTTCTCTGGTATGCTCAGTAGCGCGGCAGCGGCACCAATTGTGTCTTCCACTGTGGTGATGTCAGCTCCCCCCGACACTACTGCTTTTCGCCCATCATAACTAACTAGCACCTTCATGGCAGTGTTCGCCGTCGGTCAGGAACGCGCCGTCGAGTCTGAGCACGAGATCACGTCTGTTCCCACTCTCTTCCACCCCTTTTTGCACGCAGGCGCAGGATGTTACGGTGACAGTATGCCATGACAGTTGTGAGCTGTTCACGCGCAAAGAATCACAGCCTACGCCTACTGCATTTTCACCAGGCACAGAGCTTTTTTTAGTAAACACATCATAGTTTGGAAAAGGAGAAAGAAAAAGAAACGTGTCCCGCAGGCTCGAACGTCGACACACGTCCTTATCGGCGTCCTTGGTAGCTCTGTGAGTGTGCTGAGGAAGACGGAGGCTAACTTGGTTATCGCGGTGACGTAAGGCTCTTCGCAGTATGCTTCGGCCTTTCATTTCTACCCCACACATGGCAATCCACCGACATATCTTTTACCGCTGAGAAGAGATAGCCGGAGTGAGGGGTAGAAACGCCGCACTCGTGCCTACAGTAGGCTAAAACCCAAGCAGCAAAATGTACTGAAAGTCGGGTGCAATAGGGGTGGACGGGTAGGTGGAAAGTCTTGAACAGACTCGTGAAACTAAGGAACATCGATAAGACACATTTGGGGATGTTTGATGTGGAGGGCGCGCTGAGCAAGTCCGGCACGAGGGTCAGTTAGGTTAGGTGTTCTGCCATATTTCGTTCGCGTGAGAGTTCGAGACGGGGGAATAACACCAGTGCATGCGCAATAGAGCGGAAATGAGTCGCTCTTGATCCGAAAGGTACATACATATCGCCCACGCGCCACTGCGCGCTGCCTTCCCAAGCAAGCAAGCACCAAGCAAACAGCGGCTTGCCGTCAGAGAAACACAGCCTGTAAAACACAGAGCGTACCTCCTCACTCTCCACCAATTTGCTGCGTCTTTTTCCTCGCTGCGCTGTGCTCTTTCAATACGCGGATTTAAAGGAAGACCAGAGCAGAGACCAGAGCATAGCGCACGTCAAAGGAACCCTAGGTGGCCCAAATTATCCGCATTCCTACCCTGCGGCATTTGCAACATGTCACCACACTGCGCAGACAAACCTTACGTGTAACGTCACAGTACCACAGTACCATTTGTGCTCTTCAGTAAATCTAAATACGCCTCCGAGCCTCGAGAACACATAGAGCAGAGGCGGGCCGGGTGCGGGCCGCCCAGTCCGGCCTGGGCCGGGCCTGGAAATTAGGCCCGTGCAGTGCTCTAAAGCGGAGTTCTTTCCAGTTAGTAAGCGGAACTTTCTCGTCCCAGATGTCCTCAGGCGGGAGTGAGATATCAGTATCAGGAGGTGGTCGCTTCCCCACGTCTCCACATCTACTGACCATGTTAGGTAGTCGAAAATATCCAGTGGGCAATATGTTAAGTCCAAGCATGAGCTAGAGGAATTGCGGAAAAAAGTAGGCGATTCATCGTTAAGTATGCACAGCCTTAGGTCCTCCATGATGCGAGCCAACAGTCTACCCTTGGAGTCAGTTGCAGCACTGCCCCATAAAGAATTGTGTGCATTAAAGTCACCACACACTACAAAAGGAGGGACAAGCCCGACAAATATCCCACTGAAGTCCCCTCAGTAACTGTGGTAGCTGGGGGTAAATATACACTCACTATATAGTCATCGGCACACCACTTCCGAAACACACTTTGCATTGCACAAACTCGCAGATGTCTGTGACTGAGTGCTATAGTAAAATCGCTGGGAGGTCCTGCCGTCCGCAAAGCATTGCGCGGCTAAAGCCTAACGGCCGTTTAGAGGTGTAGTTTAGAGGTGTAGAGGTGTAGATGTTGGTGCAGCATTTTGAGATGATGCATTTTAGAAATATTACGATTATGTTGCTCAGGCAATGTTTCACGTGCTGCAGTGAGGGAACATTACAGTTAGTGTGACCTATGGGGAGAATAGACCTCTGCCTGAGGAACGTCATCATGACGTTGGTAGACAAACTGAAACCGAAACAAATCCGAAAGGGAGGGCTGGGTTCCACTAGAGTCACTAAATAGGGGCACAGAGTATCGTATTCCTTTTCCGCGCCGAAGCGGCCGTTCGGTGTCCGCGATTGGGCCGATCGTGTCACGTGGTTTCTCCTTCCAAGAACATGTTGAGTCACCTCCATCGAAAACCGGTTTCCTTGGTTGCGAGCTGGCTGGGCTGCGCGTTGTTCTCCACCGGAGAAGGGGGAGTTGGCGTCTCATTGCTAGGCGACGCAGCCCCGCCTGGCTCAAAATGGAGGGCTCGCTCGCCGGCGTGGCTCAGTGTCGCTGCTCTGCTCCCTATTTAATGACTCTAGGTTCCACGAATGGACACCTGTTCGCTGCCTCGTCCTATTGAAAGAAAAGTAAGACCGAAGGTCGCGTCCCTTTCAGGGACCATCGCAATCCCCTCAAGACCGTGGCTTTCGGGCGCGACCTTGTTCGCCCTCTAGCTTCGAGCGTAGTTCATCTCTACCAAGTTGGTGGCGCTGTCGAACACTATGACGTCATTTGTTTACAAACAGGGAGAAGTCTATTAATTCAGACTGTGAGAGACATATTCTACGACAACACTGCGGACGCATTATGCATGGGAGATGACTATGGATAAAAGGATCGAGACAAGGACAACATAATCTCAAAGAAAATTGATCTGTATGTAAACTGATTGTACAGGGAATTTTTAGTTTCGTTTCGTCTGAGGGAGCGACAAAAATGGCGTCCAAATTTGCTGTTTTCTCTCGATCGTTTTTCTGAAACGGCCACGACATGAAGCACCGAAGGGAACAGGTGTTGTCATAGGGACCCGGTTCTTCAATTTTTCGTAGGTTTATTGGTGAAAATTCATCAGGGCAACCAGTGATTTTCCCAGCACCCCTCCGTAGACCCCTACCACCACCACCCCAAAAAAATTTGTCGAACATCCCCCCAGGAATTGCTCATGAGACAGCCCCCCAGGGGAGTGTTATCCTGCCTGCCCTGTCGAGTATTCAAATCAAGCCTTGATATTTACGATGCCTACTGGTTTTGAACGCTGTGAGTAAAGCATAAAAAAAGTAACAGCGGTTTAACGTGGTTACACCGGATCATCGTGCGAGAGTACGGTGCATTGGTGGATCACGTGTGTTCACGTGGTTCACGCTAAATGTGTGGTAACTGTATGGGAACGAGATATACAGGAACGAGACCGAGTCTTTTGCTCTCGCACTAAAATATTGATTTCATGAATGGTTCTATGAATCAAATACTCTGCTCAGAATGTTCGCAATTGCCTCCTCCGCATGTTGACGCTCTGGTGAAGATATACATCGAAGAACCACAGATTCCGCGACAGCAGGTGACGCCTAATGGCAGCACCGACAAGTACCACGAGTTAATAGATGAAGCTTTTGAAAAATGGGTCCGGAAACCAAGGAGGCTATGAAGGGGAAACTTACCGCTTCACATGAGGAGAACTGCTCTGCGTCATGTGTGCGTTTTTTTTTTTCGTTTTTTTTTTTGCGTTTTTCGTGACCTGTCCGCTTTTCCTGTTTTGAACGTCACACAACGTTTTTACCAGAAAAGAAGATGCTCGCAACCCTGAACTACCTAGGTGGTGTTTTGAGAGCAGTAAAACAATATTCACCGTAATAAAGCGTTACTGTTTGAAAACTGAATGTCGCTACATTTAGTCAGAAACACAGTTGTTAATGGGCAAGCCTTCTAAAGCGCATTTGTACCCCCCATTCCACTCCTTCAAATCCCGATTCCCCCAACACGGAAATCCTGGGAAAAGCCACTGGGTCACATCATACGTGACGTCATGCGAGACCGTCACATATTATGTCTCACCTCCCCCCCCCCCCTGAAGAAAATCCTGGGAAAATCACTGAGGGCAACGCTCCAGGAGGCCACTCGTGCGTAACTGTAACCGTACTGAACTGAAAGAAGGCATTTCCCTATTTTAAAAGTCTGACCACTGTTAGCACGAGCTCTCTGTAGATAAGGTATATGCCTGGGGTTGTAATTGTGGTAGTGCCCTTCGAGGAAAACATCCCTATTCCCTTTATAGCGATATACACGGTGTTTTTGTTTTATTTGTTACAGAATTTTTACAAAAACGCTAGCAAAGCACAATAGGTGCCGTTTCAGCAGGTGGGTTATACGGCCATGCAGACATCCTGTAGGACAGCATATGCAACTGCTGGCTGACTAATTAGCGACAATTCCATTCATTAAGTAACTTATTAATTAGACGTTTTCAGGGAAATGCCGGATAGCAGAACTGGAGTCAGCCATTATTCAAATCCATCGTCCTTATTAAACACCCTGAGAAGCGAATATACATCGAGATATAAACTGCCAAATTTCGCTATGCAAATGAGCCGAAACCAGAACTATGGAATGCTCGAGCGCAGAAAGAGCGAAAGGCAATCCCGGTGAAAGAGCACGTGCTTTGGAGCGATGGAGCTGATTGGAGTAGGCGCTAATCTGAGACCGCTCTCCGACCCAGGTAAGGTGGACGAGGCTGAGTCGTTGCTGAGGTCGAAAAGCGCCTAGTTCTAGTTTCGGCTCATTTGCATAGCGAAATTTGACATTTTATATCTAAAAGTACGTTCGCTTCACAGGGTGTTTAATAAGGGCGGTGAATTTGAATAATGACTGGCTCCAATTCTGCCATCTCGCATACTCCAGATAACATTTAATTAATAAGGTAATGAATGAATTCTGGCTAATTTGTCGTCCAGCAGTTGCAAACGCTGTCCTACAGGATGTTCGGATGTTCCTGCTAAAACGGCATCTAAACCCGTATTCTACCTCAAGGTAGAGTGCCGTGAGCATCCAAACGTCACATACTTTTGCATGAACTGTGTTGTGCTCTAGTTAGATTTGTGTGCCTTCAGAAAACGTACATGCAGGATCAAAAAAATATTTATAACGAACACAAAATACGTGCTTGATATTTTTTTACTATTCAGTTGACGGTAACCCTTATATATGTACAAGTCCCCAATCTTTAGGAGTAGTGTGAAATACAGATGCCGTCACGCGGTTCAGGTGGGTGCTCCTGTAGGAGGTCGTGTATAGAGACTCCCATATTGCGCCTTGCGGTTCAGGAATGCTGAAGCTGCAATGAACGCAAGCAAATCTGTCGCCTCAAGGACCACAACCTCAGTTCGGTGGAGAGTCGAGTGGACGAACTCCAAGAGTTATGTCTTTGGCGTTCAGAAGCCCAAATCCGTTGTAGAAGCTCAGTGGAACCTGTTCAGAACAAGAAACATAGGCTACGATTATCTTTCACAGTGCTATTTGAAGTATGATTTGGATCAGCTGGTATGCTGAACAAAATTGACAGAACAGCATCGTTGCGTCTACAACAAACCAAGTTCGTCACATATGAGACCCGTAAGATTACCTGAGTTTCTGGTGTTCGGACAAATCTGGCGCAGTGGATGGCGTTCATAAGGCATAGTTTGACAGCGTGCAGGGCGAACCTCATACCAACGCAGTTCCTCGGGCCCGCACCGAATGGTAGATACGTGTAAGGCCGGATAGATGATAGGTTCTCGTCGCTGAATCTGAAAAACGCATAATTTCCCTATAGGATGACACCTATGCAAGCCATGGATGGGTCATATATCCATACCATGTGAGCGCTCATGCGACTATCTGAATGCCTCACTCATACCTTTCAGGATCGAACTTCTCTGGCTCAGGGAAATACTGTGCGTCATGGTGCATGGCATAGACCGGTATGGCCACGACGCATTCCTCAGGAACGACGATATTTGTACCATCAATTCTGTATGGCTGGGTTGTCGATCGTTCAATCCTAGAATAAAATTACTTGCTATTCTTTATGTTTTTAGTTACCCTAATTGATGTTCCAGCAACAAGTGCAGTTACTTCAGTGATAGTAGCTCGTTCACTGAGCTATATGTTTGTGTGTTTTTGAAAAAGCTCGCCAGCAATAGACTTAATAGCGGTGCGACAAGCTGGGTTTACGACAACAACCTCCTGTTTACATCATTACCACCATGGTGGTAATGATGTAAGCAGCTTGTCGTCATTGACCTCACTAATTGTCACCAGCGACAAGACTGTAGCAGTAACGTCACACTTAATTATGTTTGTCTCCAAGGTATACACAGTGCTCAATAGTTACGTCATCTCACAGTACGCTTAGGAATCCCCTTGAAAAACTGAAGGAGGTCATCTACACGCTCTTTGAACGAATGGAGGCTTCCTATTAAGTTGTAGAAAGACGTTAGCCTAATGTAGAATTATTGGCAACGTATTTTTTATTTTATTTTTATCTAGCGCCGCCAATACTTTAGAGAAAAGTCTTGGATCACGACGCGCATCGCTTACATCATGTGGCGAACCATATACCCACGGGATTAGCTCCCAGCACACGTTCCCGGTTCGCTCTCAACTCCTCAAACCAGGTGCTCCTTCCAAAACGACGATTTACATTTAGGACATTTACATTCTGGTTTTATACGGTATCCAATATGCAATCTGTTAGTTGTTAGTACCATTTCCCTGGGTCTGTCCCTTGTACATATCTCCCCAGACTCAGGGAAATGTACACCAGCTTGCATGCAGTTTTGTCTTTGCTTTGCGATCGTTTAATTCGCCTGCAGCATGCCTTCTTGTTGCTGCCGAACTGTTGTAATGCGTGCCAGTAGCGCATTGTTTAGGATGAGCATTCCAATTTATTGAGGTGACCACTTAATGGTGGGGACGCCTTGTGCACCCGTGAAGCAAAGGAAGCAAACATGAGGAAGCATCACACGTGATGGGTTCTAGTTGACGCACGAGGAGGTGTCGTTCGATTAGCGTTGGCAGATTATGAAGAGTGTCCAATAATCGATGGAACATTGCAGGATGTGCAGAGTATTGTGTTGCTGAGGCAAGTTACCGAAACGAAGTCGTAAAGGAGACGTTCGACCCCTGTTATGCCTTATTATGCTGAAGAAGGATAGTGTCCACTTCGTGGAGGAATGGGCACTGAGTGATGTCATGACGGCACTGTTCAGGAGCCAGGGCTGACATTTTGAAAGAAAAATTGGATCTTCTGTCGCCTTTTGAAAGTATGAAGAACGGTGGGTCGTTGCAGTCATCAATTCCACTTCGTCGCCTCGTATTCCGATGTAGCCAGAGATCCACTGCAAAGCAAGCTCGCCTTCTAGTGCCTTATGTGCACCTTTAGAATATCGACAACTACAGGTACAAAAGATCAAAAGACACACCCTCTCCTTGCACTGCAGTGCTGCTTTGGAGTCATGCATACTAGCCACAAATAGGTTTGCTATTCCAACACCTTCCTCAGGAATAGCGGCATGGCGTATAAGCTATACCTGGAGGTCGACGGTGCGATACAATAGTCGGTACCCTCGACGTATGGACTCGACATATGGACGTAAGGCCTTCTGTAAGGCCTTGTATGTAAAGCCTTCTGTTTCATGTACTTAATGAGCAACTTGTGCTACGATGATGCCAACAAAGGCAAGTCACCACCATGCACCTTTCTGTAAGGCACTCCGGAAGGACCTGATCAGTTGAGTAGGTCAACATACAACAGGGATACTATGCATATAAGTAAATTTAGAAACTATATGCGCACCTGACAGCAGGGGGAAATATCCTCATCGATTCAGAAATAACTGCATTCAGGTACTTCTGTTTCGATATCACATCAAAGGGTGGTCGGTTGTCCTGGAAATACACAAGATACCCGAATTAAATCGAACGTAGCAACCGAGAGCAATGAACCCACAATGAAAGTAACGATGCTGCACCTATAAAAGTGCGGATAGAATTGAGCTCTCATAGCTTGAACACTGCTCTTATTGACGGATGCACGCGTTTACAGGATATGACTTTGGTGTGCATAATTACCTCAGAAGTAATGTGACCTCTGCATGGTAGAAAACAACGAACAGACTACGCGTCCCCAAAAAGCTTTGCGAAAGGTACCAAGCGACTTACGTGTTTGGCAAAGCACTCGTTCACCTCCTCCCTCAGTTTGTCTTGTATTTCTGGGTGCAAAGCCAATAGGTAAAGAGTAAAGGAAAGTACAGACGAAGTTGTGTCTTGGCCAGCGAGGAAGAACAGCACGCACTGTGCCATAGCTTCATCCTCTGTGACAGCTGACATGAAGGAAGACCCACAAACGAATACATTATAGGTTTCTGTCTGTCCGTATTGGCAGTACAACTTCATTTGTGCGAATGAAGAGCAAGACGCGAGATTCCGAGCGAGCACATACTTTTGTCTGAAGAAAACTGTACGGTCTTCTCATCGTCACCCAAGTTGTAAAGTTCGTCTTCACGGGTTTTTGTGTTTTCTATTGGGGCTGCAAGGTTCCCCTCTTGAGCATCCATCATTAGTTGCAGAAAATCTTCCTTACGCTGTAAGAATGGCGAGGCAGTCATGGGTAATGCCAAGTGCACTGTGCAATTTAGTTCCCACAGCAAGCCAATCCAGAAACTCAAACAAGAAAAGTAGAATACAGGGTAACTCATGAGGCTAACGCCTTGAAATTAAATGAAAGTCAGTTCGCGGATAGGTGGCTTACATTGTCCTTTTCCTGCCTCTGTTTTATAATATTCACTGAAAGTGACTTGAAGAACTGGAACACATCCGAATTGAATGGTTTAATTTTCAGAAGTTTAAATAGTCCAGGAAACAGAACTGTAAGGAGAGTGAATAAAAAAACATTTATGGGATGAGTAAACATCACAACAACAATTACAATTCGAAACTGGAACGTCACTTACATCAAGAGAAGAATTAGAGGTGACTTACAGAACAATATAAACCTCAGGTTCAGATCTTGTCCGAAGGCTTCTCTTGCCTTTGACACGAACGCGTTCGTCTGATCGGAATAAGAATCCAGGTTCGTTCCAAATGCACATCTTGCAATGGTGTCTAACGAAAAATTTCCGAAAAACCTAGAAAGTTTCGTAGTAGCTCAAAGCTAAATTCGTCAGCATGGCTCGTCGGCAATTAATATAAGATACTAACTGCTTTGCGTCAATATTATCGTTCTTCTCCGCTGCCTTTTGCAAATGCTCCCTCGTGACTCTTGCGCAGTCTTCAATGAGTGCGGTCATCTGTTAGACAATATATATATTCGAAGAAAGTGAGTTTTTGGAAATACTGTGACAGTCAGCATTGCATTCGTCGTGGCTTTGAGAGCAACACGTACCCTCTTCAGCTTTCCCGTAGAGAAGGCAGGGCTCACTGCGGGACGAATTTTGCGCCATCGTTCCACTGGAACAATGCTCATCATGCTGTCCAATAAAGAGTCCTGGAAGGTCATGCGCTGTGGGAGATTAACAGAATGGAGCCGCGTGAGAAAGGAAAGCACTAAGGTGAGTAGCGTGTATTCTGAAGGTAAGCACAAATTAAGCGCATAATAAACAGACCCATTGATCACATGGTGCTGAAAAACTCCAACGTACGCATATTTTGTCATCCTATATGCTAGGGAGACCCGCTCCAACGAGCACTTTTATCGTCACCCATGGCTGGCTGCACTTGACCAACACATATAGTTACAAGCCGTTCAATTTGACGCCTTTGGTTAATCTCCTTTTCTGTGCTAAAAGTGTTTCTTGTGGAATAAATACTTAATTATGCTGGTTTTGAGTCTGCCCTTTGGTGTGTCAGATCTTCGTGTGTTCTGATACTCAAGGAAAGGAAATGTCGCCTACATGTTAATTACACCAGCGCTCTTGCCTGTTACTTTACTAAACATATCCATTTTATATGTGAGTGTAACGTTACCCTTACCCTCCTGTTTGGAAGAGATGCAAAATCTTTCACCAGGACCTTCTTAATGATTTCGGGGTCGGCGACGAACAGTGTTGGCTTTCCACCTTCGTAGATTCTGTGGAGGTATATCGAAGATTTGTCGCCAACAGAAATCCGATGTACTTGGACATATAAAGTGCTGAGGTAACTTGCACATCACTTACCCGAACACTTTTCCATATTTCTGATATCGTTCTTGGTCAATCCCGAAAACCGTCTGGAAAGAAGATTCAAGAGTAATAGCGTCAATGTACACCACACAGCCAATTTGTCTCACGGTAATACAATCTGCATGTGCGTGTTGCAGACGCGAGTTACTCGGGAGTTCGTACTATGAAACTTACCATGTAAAATAGCTTAAGAAATGGCCCGAAAATGAGAGCGAACGGCTCGTGTGTGAGGTTTTGGTTTTTCCAGTAGTTTCGGTGTCTGGCAACATACCTGCACAGGAATTAAGATAGCTGTGTTCATATACGGTTAGAGGAGCGAAACAGACAGTACAGAAAAAGAAACAGAACAGTAAAACTCGCCTAAGTGCTGAACTAGCTTAGTTTTGTCTCATCCTGCACATTATATAGTCTGGTCTCTTTCGATTTCGTCATAAGGAAATAATTCTATAGGGCAACAGCGATGCTGCTGTGCCAACAGGGGTCCCACGAGTGTAGACTGTAATCTCCTGTCGAGATATGTTGCCCCATTCACCCCAAACCCGGCTATTGGCCTCTTGGAAGCTGTAACACCGAATCCTCCATGGGATAAAGGTGACTACGGCCAAAGGATAATGAATGAAATGACATTTAGGACTATTCAAAACCCTGCTCAATTCATCGAGCCTCTAGAATGCAAACAACGTGCATTTTTCAACAAGATATTTTCCCTGGATTGTGTCTTGTGACTGTGTGATTAGACTTGAGAAAATACGTATATCGAAAAATCGGCAAAAACTGAGAGGGCGTCGCGCGATCCTGCTGCAACGCCGTCGAGACGCGATGAGCTCGTAGCGGCCGGGGGCGACGAAGATGAGCCACTATTGCTTCGCGCCAAGGCAATAGCTGTAAGCAAGTCTAATCGACGCAGTCCTGGAGTGAGACAGCGGACTGAGAAGCTCCTCAGTACATCCGGTCCTCAGGAGGGCTCTGCATCATCGTCAATCGGGACTCACTCAGAGAGAGACCACCACTTCTATATTTGGTTAGCCGGACGGCAAGCACCACAGTCCGGTACAGAATTCGGCCTTACTCCTCCCCGAACTTCCAGACTACCCACGAACCAATTCGAAATCCACTGCTGGAAGTACGGTCTCTATTCCTCGGCGGACAAGCTAGGTGACCACGCCCCACGCTATAGGCATTCACGATACGGCGTCTCATGGGGGCCCACCAACCCACCTCGCACCGGTTGCAGCTCCACACGCCCCGCCTAGGCCAGGGGTTCAGAAATCCAGCCCGCTCTATACCTTCCGGCTTGGCCATCTCAATCAGCAGCCAATCACCCCCTGATGAACAGGTTGCACCGGCACCACCGATCTACCGGGGAACCCGCAGGGAGACCATAGTGAGCTCTCTTGCCGGCCGCCATATGCATGCTCCGAGATTGTCCTCCCTGTCCCAGGGGTCTATTCTCACCGCTCACGTACTGTTCTCCAACTCGATCGCCCTGGGCCGACACTGTTTCTCCTCTTCACTGGAACCCGCCTGGATCAGAGCATGTGTGTCCATGCCATCATGCTGCTGCATTCACTACCACAACTGCAAGCGGTGTGCCATGCCTTATCCACGTGACGTCCTCAGTCACCTCTTGCACTGAATGTTGGCAGTTGAAGAAAAGGCACCAGCAGTGGGGTTCAAACTCACGGCCTCTAATTGCCAGTCAGGGATGCTACCAACTACGCCATGCTAGCTACCCTCTCTTCCCATATACCGAGCCACGCTAGAATCTTATATACTTGCCAGTCACTTCCACATTCACACAGACGAACACACTCATGACAGACGGCATCCTTCTCCCGTAACGAAAGAGCTTCTTCCGAAAACGAAAGTATGCAACTAGACGTTGTGTCTCTGTCCTTCCATGTTTAACTGCCTCGTTCACTACAATGTCTCATTCTCCTCTCCCTGGTATCGACGCAGACCTCAACCGCAAGCACCGGTCCTCGTATGGGGGGGGGGGATACAACGGTCCGTGGACGATGGCGATGCCTACCAAGGCAGCAGCCAGTTCTATGCACACACTCCTGGAACGAAGCCACGGGCTACGAAAGCTCCCGCGAGCACATCCGGTGCTCCTGGAGATACCGTCATCGTCGATTAGGACCCACATAGAGGAGTACCACAATCTTTACAAGCTTTCACATACAATTGAAACTGAAAATGTTTGTTACAGATGAGAAGCGGCGCTGACCGCAGACGCACGGGCCACCTATAGGAGATGGTTGGTCGGTTGTTGGCGAGTTATTACGGAGAAGTTTGCCTGGCGGGTGGTGTAGCGGCATGTTCTTCACAGGGATTGTTCGTCCTGCGCCGATTTAGAGCCACTAAATAGGGAGCGGAGTAGCGACACTGAGCCACGCCGGCGAGCAAGCCCGCCATCTTGAGTCATGCGCGGCTGCGTCGCCTAGCAATGGGACACCAATCTCCCCCTTCTCCGGTGTAGAACAAGGCACAGTCGAGCCATATCGGAACCCAGGAAACCGGTTTTGGATGGAGGTGACTCAATATGGGCGGCAAGTTCTTGGAAGGAAAAACCACGTGACACGCTCGGCCCAATCGCGGACACCGATCGGCGGATGCGGCGCGGAAAAGGAATGCGATACTCTGTACCCCTATTTAGTGACTCTAAGCCGATTCTGTCGCTTCTGCCGTAGAAGAAGAAGAAAAAGGAAAACACCAAGACGGATGCCGGGATTCGACCTCCGAGCCGAACTTCAGTCGGGACAGCTCTACACTCAGGCGACTCTTTACCGAATGAGAAGATCAGCATCGCCAACATGTAAGACGCGGGAAGACACGCTCCACGTGATCATCCAATGCCCCGCCTTCAAACAGCACCGAGAGAGGCTGGAAGCTGTCCTAAGCAAGCTCGACTCATGCCCCTTCAGTTTTTGTAAGCTGCTAGGTAAATGGCCATGCTCAAAATTGCAAAAGAAAGCGGAGAAAGCCCTCTTCGTTTTTCTTAAAGAAAGGAGGAGGTCACTCGAAAAGCTCAGCAAGCACACCGTAAGTCCACTAAATAACTTTATCCTCGTCAGTATAGCAATCTTCCACGCGGCGTATAGTGCACAGATCGCCGTCCTCGTCTTCTACGAATGTAATGCTAAAGTAAAATACGCATTTAATCCTCAACACATGTTTCGCGTGAAAAGAAAAAGAGACCGCTCCGAGCACCGAAGGATTATCTTCGAGCCGATGACGGCAGCAGACGACACTGCACTGCATTCGCATTGGCTGATTCGTGTCTTACGTGCTCATCTAGCGAAGTATGTGCAAGAAGGGTTGTTTCCACGCGTTAACAAAATTGATATTTCTTAGAGGTAAATACAACGTAGGTTAATGTCGTCAAATTTAGGTTTTTTGCTTGACAGACTTGCGTCTGCCATCGAGAGTAGCGTCATTGCTCCTCGCGCTACCCAGCGGACGACGGTGGCCTTACTGAGCACTTCAGACCGTGCGTCGGCAGCACGCGCTTGCCCGACGGTGGGCGTTGCCACGCTATAGGCCGACGCACCGATGCAATGGCCAGTAATCCGCCCCTGGACTCAAAACATGAGACCCAAAGCAAAAGTGTCACGTGTCATTCACTCAAGAGTGACACATGCTAAAGACTGTTCTGTGGACATCACCTATACCACCTACAAGAAATGGAGCTGCAGGCGACATATGAAGTCACCACATAGCTCCAGCAAACACCTCGTTAAAAGAAGAAGTCGGGCCTGTTGACATCACCTCAAGAAGCATTTGACTAGCACCAGCGCCATTGGGAGGAGAGGAGTCAGGAGAACGAGGAATTATTGAGCCTGTGAACGTCAAAGGCACTTCCGCGCATGTCGTATACAATCTGCCACAACTGAAAACGAACAAATGGGGCATGCACTGCGCCTTTAAAGTACCATTCGCGACAGTCACGTTGCAAAGATAACACGTATGCAGGTTTCCAAAGCGTTGTTTACCCTACTTTGTTATTTCACATGCCAACACGCCATTAAAACTCCACACCCACCAGAAGCTATTTTGCAGATATCGAAGTGTTCGTCCCTGTGCTGGTTACAGGTAGTTGCTGGGTGTGGGCCCACGCCTTCCCATTGAAATGCTCGTGCAACGACGAACATTCATGAATGACAAACAGAAAATCAACCGAAGACGAACCAGTGGGAAACCACATTTTATGGTACGTACACCTACGATGTTTTTGCCGTACTAGCTGACTTCGCGCGATATTACGGCACACATCGCATAAATCTGCACCTGAATCACAATCTGTTGACAGCTGTTGTAGAATGTAGTTACAACACAAGGTAAGTGCGTTCTAAACCGGGTATGTGATCTCACATGTACACGAGGACGACGGTTGTTGCGAAGAAAATCACCCATTCCGGCAGAGCGAAGAATCCGAGCAGCTGCATCCTCCCTCCGCACACACACACCCGTCAATGTCAAACTAATGGATCCCCCAAGGCTACCGTGGACATCTAAGCACGAGGTGTTGTTGTGCATTGTGATGTAATACGCTCTTTCGGAGTGAAGCATTATTCGCGGTTTTTCTTTTTAACTCTACGACTCTCCTTGCGGCAGCAGGGGCAGGGGAGTCGAACTGAAACGGAGTCACGGACCGCTTTGACCATATGGGCAACATCACGGAGGGACGCACAGAAAAAAAAAAAAAAGAAGGACCGCAACTATAAAAAAATACCGTGAAGTAAAAATACACACAAAGAACAGGAGTGATTGTGTAGCCGGACGGTGCGTGACACATACACATGGAATTCCTTGATACGCTAAAAAGAAATAAACTGCATTTCCAAATGGGGTACCAAAAATATGAAAAACGATTCGAGGAAAATACGTTGTTCTTCACGAATGATTTTATCAGTGTTCAGGACCACTGCCATTATCTCCTGTCCAGTGATTTCCCCAGAAATTCACTGCTGAGGGGGTGCCGAGCTTTCAAAGGGGGGGGGGGGGGGTATGCTTGGTGAAGGTTCCACTTACGAAATTTTTCTTAGACACGGAAAGAATCGTGGCACAATGGTGACATATCTGCGGAGCTTTCCCGTTTTATTTGTGCATGTTATTACGTTACAACACAGTACAGTAGAATACAGATTCATTATGAGCGGCATTTAAACATTAAGATGCATAATCGCACGACAGACGAAGAAAAAAGACTTTCACCTTGGCTCACGAAACTCAATGAATACCTAGCAACCAACGGTGAAAACCTCAGGCGAAAAAAGCAGAATACCTCGCTTGATTGAGTTGGGCGCAAATGATTCCTTGTGATCCACATTGAGCTTGCATGCCCAAACGCATTTTTTCTCGTATGCGCGTACTATATGAATGGAACAGTGATTTTCAGATGAATTTGGACAAATGCATGGTAGGATCTTCTGCATCACTGTGGTCCTACAGCCCAAGTTTGATAGTACAGGATGTAATTCGCTGCGCCGGACTCACTACTAGAATGTGTTGGTGGCCGAGTTGGGTAGTGTCACCTGAGAAATTTCAGGGGGGGGGGGGGGTGTTCCAAAAATGCAGGGAGGGTGTACACCCCCGCTGAGGGGGGTGTAGGGAAATCCCTGCTCCTGTCCATCTGCACACTGTAATGTGGCTATCGCTGAGAGTTTCAGGTTGGAAAGAGAAATGGAAAAATCAGAGAGAAACAGCAAGCTGGCTTTATTGACACTACATCGTTTCGGAATCGTTGCTTTTAACCGTGTAACTTGTGACTCACAACCGAACAGATAAGGCGCTGTCAAAAATCAGCTTTTCTATACGACAATAATGAGAAGACAGCTAGGAGCTCCCAACCGTCTTCGCATTATTGTTGTAACCTGCGACTCCTAAAAATTAAAACAGAATGGCCGTAACAGCTAATTCCTTGCTCCATTTTTTTATTTTCTATCTCCCTGCGCTCCTTTATAATTTCCCGGATGACAGTACATTGGCAAGTAGTTTTTAGTGTATTTGTATCGAGTAGTGTTGTATTATTAATACAAAGTCAGTATACTGCCGTGCGTGGAAGGTGAAAACAAACTGCATGAAACGTGTTCAAAACCACTTAGTTGAGGTGATACATCGCTGCAAGCATTGACAAGAAAAAAGATCATAGCTACTTACATGTACAGTAGTACACCTGCAGTCAAACCCAAAATTACCCAGTCCGGCACGGTAAACAAACCCGGCAGCTGCATCTCTAAGTAGACGTGCGCTGTCTGACGCACTTCGCCAACACTGTGGAAATGCAATCGCGAACTGTCCACCTGAAAGCGCGATCGGAAGCACGCCGTACTGTGCTCGCAATATCCACAATCTGACTCAGATACACGATGTCTGTCCAAAACGGTGACAGGTACTGGAGCAGTGGCGCAGCCGCCGACGCGAACGAGAAGGTCCTCGGCACGTGTGGCCGTTTTCCGGAAGCCCTATTATACCACGTGGAGAGAGTGAGTGTGTGTGTGTGTGTGTGTGGTTGCCTGGTGGTTGCAGTAGAAATCCCGTTTCATTCGACATCGTCGAGGCGGCCTACCGCTGCACGAAGTTGCTCAATTGAGGGAGCTATTTCGTCATATTATTCGCATCGCTGTTTCCAGTTGCTGCCTCATTTCTTCGTCGGGATTGTAATGGTTAAAGATTATTCGAGGGTTCACGTTACCACGATGTAAAAAAAAAAGAATCAAAAAGCCGTATCTGTGGTAGTTAGCCACTGAAATTAACTCACTTGGGTAGTCGATATTATGGCATCACAGGTTAAGTTATGCGCCACTAGAAAACGTTGTTCCGTGGTATATGCAATTTAATGTGAATGCGCCCGTGAATGATCCTGTGGCGCACCTGCAAGATACGTGAAGCCTCAAACAACATCAAGTTACTTGACAGGTCATCTGAAAATAAATACCAGCAGCGTCCTATAGCTGGATTGCAGTTTCTTCTTGGGTAGGAGAGGTCACAGAGCAAGAATTGTTCGCGTGTGTATGCTCTCTGGTACAAAACCATTGCTTGCTAGCAAGAGTCATCCAAGGAACGTGCGCTCAGTTATATCAAGAAGGGGATGAGCACAAGAACAATAAGAGCAACAAAACAAAAAATCACTTAATGCGTCAGCCTATGATTGTCCTGTCTACAACTGTACTACAGGAATTAATCTTTCGAGTCAATATTAATCCGGTCACCAATTTGCGGATGTGTAAACGTATTGGCGGCACCGCTGTGACACAGCTTGCCCTCTGTTTAGTCTGATCTGGTTCACTATAGGAGACGGCTCATTTTCGGTGGGACATATCGGACAAGAATGCTGCCACAATAATGCCAGAGATTTTCCCAGCACCCGCTGTGAAAGATCGTACAACCCCCATCCCTGTAGATAGCACCAAAGCTGAGCTGACTTCGCAGATGAAAAGCGACAACCTAATTGTGTTGTCTTGGTGCCTGGGCTGCATGACGAGACAACATATATACGCAGGATTCAATGTACGACGTAGAACAACAAACAGCCGTGTCTTCCCCTTTCGCATAGTCCCTTAGTTATAACCGATTATCTCCCCATCCCTTAGCATGTTCGCCAACATCGAACTGCACAGGGTTCCATCTAATCTATGCAACAGGCAGTTCCGTTCAGGGTCGCGGAGTTGCCACTCCTTAGTTGGAGCTCCAACTTTATTACAACCTGGAATGGAATGCAAATGGCGGCAACCTTCTTATGGATGGAATGGGAATGGAACGAGCCCCTCTTTCAACTGGAATTTCGGAATGCGAACGGAATGACCGCGTTGTCGTTGTCCCTATGGTAGTTTCTGCTTCAATCCAATGGTTTTTGCCCTTGCGCCACTTGAACCTACGACCGCACGCGACGAAGAGCATAATAATATTGTGGGATGTTTCCCGTATCGTTAAGACTTCACAAACATGAAGAGAAGCCCTCCGCGATCATTCAAAACATGTCATGCAAGAATTCATGGAACGACGAAAAATGCAAAAACGGGAAAATGGGGAACAGGAACAGACGTGCAATTTGCCGTGTGAGCAAGAGGTAATCATAGCAAAATAATGGGCGCATGGCGAAACCGCCTGTGCACGAGAAACTGGCCTCTGGAAGAGCTTACAGGACTGATAGCCAATTCTAAATGAATGATTACAAAGAAACCTGCCTCACTGTACTCAAGCATTCAAGCACGTTCACAGCGGCGCAACGCAGATGCGAAGCGAAATGTCTTTCAGTTCAGGTAGGCATTTCCGCAAAGGAACACCTTTCAGTTCGCATCTGCGTTCCGCCACTGCGAACGTTATCCCGCTATCTATCGCCGATATAGAATGTTTTTCCCTGCACTAGACAGTTCAAGGGCAATACGAGTGCGGACTATCTATTGTCTATATATTTGATGTCTGTCTGTGAAGCAAGGGATTTGCGTTAGATTTTCATATCAGGGTGCTGCCGGAATTGCGCATTGACGGACGACCCAGTATGCCATCTGTTCACCTTGCCTTCTTTTCGAGTTATTTTCGTTGTTAAAGGCGAAGAAAATTAGTACTGTCTAATGAAAGAAATCGTGACATGCTTGTCCTACATGAAGTATAATCACTTCCTTCATGCGGGACTTCATCGTACTACACCACATGCGGTCGGCTGGATAAACTACTACTAACCCTGCCAGTTGCGACACCCCCGCATGTGTAGTATGTCCAAGCTTTTCGCCATCCCACTATATACGTAATAGCTCACATGCATCACCACAAGATCACCAAATTGCTTGGCCCCTGGCCGCCTCCAGCTCATCAACGCTCTGTCCTCAATGCTCTCTTCGCATTTTTGGACGCCACAGGACATCGATCCTCATTGTAACGGGACCCATTCCTTCATTCCCTGCTTCACTTCCAGCAAGGTCTGGGGTCGCTACGTCCAACGAGACGTTACATTCAACGCGCCGTTACATCCATCGGTGGACGTATCGGCGCATTGGATGCAACGGCTCGTTGGCTATAACGGCACGGTATGGACGTACTGACACGTTGGATGTAACCAGACGGTAGACTTGGTGGCCTTTTGGACGTAACTACTCGTTGGATAAGCGGCTTCAGGATATGTCGTGTCCTAACTAATATGGCATCGATGCAGTTTTGGAATCAGCCACTCCGTAACAGATATTTCGTGGCGTATCCTCGGAATGTTTTTGTTTGTTTGTTTCCGTGAGAGTCCGTCAAATTGCGTTGTTTTATGATTTGGTATGTTCACAAGTATCGGACAGAGTTGCTGTCGTAAGAGAATAAATTAGGTCAGGTTCTAAATTACGAGGTTGGTGCACAAGTTGAAATCCCCAAATCTCAAAATATTCACGAAATAATATAGTTGCGCAGGTAAGAAAGCTGCTGGTGTCATATTCTGCTTGCCGTAGTTGGCCTCGCTGAGGGCGCGCCGCTCGTCACAACCAACGCAACGCGTCATTTAATGGGAGCAGCTCGCGTCCTAGGCCGTACTTCCAAGGAAACCGTACCGCCATGTGCTATCGTCGGGGGAAACCCAGGCAAACGGCCGGACTGGGCATAAGTAAGAAAGCTCCAACACGCTTTACGACAACGAATGACGCGAAGGCAGCGAACGATAAAAGTGACAACAAAGCAGCGACAAAGATAACTTCCCGGAATGCAGACGCAGCATTGCGATTTTCTCTATTTTCAAAGTGCTGGCCGTTGACAATACAAAAAGCCATCTGCTGTAGACCTAACATTTTCTTAATATGCGCGTTGCTCAGAACTCAGTAACCTGCCTCATACTCTTATACCTTCGTTTTGTAGTTGTACCAATATAGCAGCTGTCGATGAACCAATCAATGTCAATCCGTATTACAGGTCACTTCTTTTTATTTATTTAGTTAGTTTTTTCCTATTCAAAGACGTACCCGTGAGGTACCGCGTTAGCATCTAGGTTTGACACAGGCGTCTATAATCAGCGAGGTACGGGGCCAGTGCATCCAACGAGCTGTTACATCCATCGTGTCGTTACATCCATCGATGGACGTAATGGCACGATGGATGTAACAGCTCGTTGGATGTAATAGCACGGTATGGATGTAACGACGCTTGCGGGGAACGACATGCGGGGATTTTCCGAGCTCCTTTGAAGCTCGCTTGAAAGTGAGGAAGTTGTAAGAGTATGTTTTGGCCCTGCAGTCTCTTTTGGCCCAGGACAGTCAACAGTCAAGGATTAATAAGTATTACTTCGTTCCTTCGTGACCCTGAACGGGGGGGGAGGGGGGGCTGTAGAGTAACGACGATATACGAGGGGCGTTCAAGTCAAACCGGGACTTTCTGTCTCCTGGGTGTACAAATGGCTCGCACTACTTCTTTTTCATCATTTTCACATGCGACAGGACTCCACGTTCACCACGTAGTGGTCGAAAGTTTGTTCAAAACAGAAGACACGTGCTACACAAGATGGCCGACAACGAGGTGAGCGCGCACATCGAACAGCGAATTGTCATGATGTTTCTCGTGAATGAAGGCGTAAAGTCATCTGAAATTCACAGAAGACTTCAGGCTCAGTATGGCCATGGCACACTTAGCCGCAGCAAAGCGTTTGAGTGGTGCGTACGGTTCCGAGACGGCCGTACATCAGTGCAGGATGATCCCGGCCGGGGCGGCTCAGAGCCCAGTGTCAGAGTTCCTGAGAACATCCAACTTGTGGAGCGCCTGATCCTCAAGTACCGACGGATAACATGTCTCGAACTGGCTCGAAAGACGGACCATTCTGTGGGAACGTTTAACACTATCATTCATGAACACCTCCAGTTTCGGTAAGCCGGGCCTCATCACCAAAGGAGTCCTCCTCCTCCAGGACAATGCACGCCCGCATACCGGGCATCTCACGACACGCACCTTACAGGAACTTGGCTGGGAGTTGCTGCCACATCCCCCTTACAGTCCAGACCTCGCCCCAAGCGATTTCCATCTCTCCGGGCCACTGAAGGCGTTCCTTGGGGGCCGCCACTTCAGCTGCGACGACGAGGTCAAGAATGCGGTCCGATCATGGCTGCTACGCGCCGGTAAGGATTTCTACGCTGCTGGCATCCAAGCCCTCGTGAAACGCTGGGACAAGTGCATTAGTGCCAGCTGGAGATTACGTTCAAAAATAAAACTAATTTCTCGCCTGTAAGCTCATTTTACTTTTGCGAAAAATGAAAAGTCCCGGCTTGACTTGAACGCCTCTCATAGGTACTCCAGGTGGCGTCGCCGACGCACCACGCCTCGGCGCGCGAATAAACCTCCGTTCTTTTGTTCATTGCCTCCATGGCCAGACTCGTCTCTACGTAGTCCTAGTTGGGATAATCCAGCCATGCAAATGCCTGAAAGTTAGCACTAGTCTTCAACGAGTTTACAGTTTTAGAGCTCTTTACACTGACTCAGTGTTTCTTTTGCCAGCGTTCCGGACAACGTAACCGCCGCGGACCAAAGAGGTGTCACGCGTGCGCAGGTCCAGACCCAGTCGAGGCGTGCACGTTTAGAAACGAAGCAAAAATTTCCTCGTATATCCCCACAAGCTTCGACCAGTAACGAGGCACAGAATGACAGCCCCAAGACAGCCACCTCAACGACCCAGGGCCAACCCCCTATTCAACCAAGTGTGTGGGACAAAGAAACCACGGTTGCCCTCCAATCTCCACAGCCCTAGCCACGCAACAGGAGAACGGTTAGGCTTTACCTACTCCCCCCATAGCCTGCACCCACGAGGAAATCAGCTCCAGTCCCCAAGTTATACAGTCCGTGCTGTCCATGGTCCCCCTGCTCTTGGCTGCACTTCGAGCCAGCCCGAACTTCCTTGACCTTCCCGAGGTCCGGCAAGTCCTCGCACTCGAACCCGAAAATGTTGACACTCTCTAGTATAGTGACCACCTATACTCCCCCGTCACTATCAGGACAATTACCACAAAATCCTATAATAAAGTTTCATTCATTAATACAATGGAACTGTAATGGGCTCCGGTGCAAACTCGCAGAACTCAAGTAACGCCTCATCAAACATGGTAGAAAGTATACTCTTCCGAGGCTGATGCACACAGAAAGGCAAACACAACACAAGCCTCAATGCCTTAGAACATGAACAGTAGAAACGCCTCATCTAAACGCGCTTCAGTGTCATCGTCCTCCAGGAATTCAATTTACCGGACAATCCCTGCACCCGCGGCTTCGTGAAGTACAGGGCTCCTTCCATCCCATATTACAGCCATAGCAGTGCCGCGACCTTCGTTGTGGGAGACCTGCCTCAAAGCAGCTTCAAACCCTCGAAGAAATCCTTCCACCCTCTTCACATGACAGGGTTCGAGCAACACCTCAGTGCGCAGGAACGTATACTCGATTTTGTCATCAACGTCGACGCCGTCAAGTGCAACACGGCAGATGTCATCTTCGACATCGAGGTCGCGTTCGATAACGTGGCCGTCCAAGCCGTCATGAAAGCCCTCATCTCCGCTGACAACGGAGCTAAAGTGGCTTCCTTTATCCAGAGTTCGAGGTAACTCGTTACTGTAACTAAATTCCTTTTCTTGGTAACTTGTAACTTAACTCGGTACTTTTTCAGGTAACTTTGCCAAAGTAACTTCAGTTAAGTTCCAAGTTACTTTGAACTCGCTTTTCACTCGCGTGCACATATTTTCTTGCTTTCTCTCCTGTTCCTTCATGGCATTTTTTGCCATAGCACGTGATATTCAATCAATGACAGTATTTTATTCAGGAAGTAAGAACCGCTGCCATTGAAATGAAGGTGAACCATTGAGCGCCCACAAGGAGTAAGATGCAAAGCGTTCGAATAGACCTCTACCAGAGGAACGTCATCATGACGTTGGTAGACAGACTGAAACCGTAACAAATAGGAAGGAGAGGGCTGGGTTCCACGAACGGCCACTTGTTCTCTACCTCCCAATGAAAGAAAGGTACGACCGAAGGTCGCGTCCCTCTCAGGGACCATCGTAATCCCCTCAAGACCGTGGCTTTCGGGCGCGACCTTGTTCACCTCTAACTTCGAGCGTAGTCCAATTCTACCAAATTTGTGGCGCTGTCAAACACTATGACGTCATTTGTTTACAAACAGGGAGGTCTATTGTTGGACATAAACGAAAACGATCTAAGCGTGTTGCACTCCTCCGCAGGCAACTCAAGGTCTAACTCAACTACTCAAGCGCGCTGCATCCTGCGTAATGCTTTTTTGTGTCCTAAGTAACTTGGAAGTAACTCGTTATTTTTTTAAGTAACTCAGTAACCCCGAGTTACATTTCATGCTGAAGAACTTCGTTATTAACTTAGTTACATTTTGCACACGGTAACTTAACTTGTAACGATTCTTTCTGACGGGTAACTTCTCAATCTATGCTTTTATCTATACGGACCTGTACTAAACCTGTACAAAAAACAAAAAAAAAACAAAAAAGAAAAACGTTATTTTGGGGGGAACCGAAACGGAACGAATACCGAAACAAAATTCTATGTTCCGGATGAAAATCGAACATATGTTTTCGGTTCAAATGGAAAATTCAACTATTTGGCACTGAAGGGTACGCAACGCAAGACTTCAAGTGCACAATAGTTGGCATCCATCGTTGTTTGAGTAGGAGACTCAACCTCACATTACAACAATATGCCAGAGCGCAAGACGGGCTCCTTATTTGTGTCTATAAGTCACGTGGTAGGACCTTCTAAACTCTCTGTTGGGCAGAATAAAGGGGATTATTTTCGCTGTAATCAGTTCTCCTTACCCCATGTGAAACTGAACCGGTTCCAACCGTTCGTTTTTTTTTGTGTGTTTTTTTTTTTTACTCCAGAGCTGAACCGGAACTTTGAACCGAAACGAAAACCATTTCGCTTCGACACCCCTGCTATCTGACCAAACCTTGAGTCCGCCTCAGATATCCAAGTTGTCAAAACCACGGGCTCCCGCAAGGAAGCGTAGTCAGCCTTCTCCTCTTTAACCTCGTTCTAGACGAACTGCATGAGGCCTTGCATGCCCTGAACCCGCGATGTACGCGGATGACCTCTGCATCTAGGTGCACGGGAAACAGCCAGGAAAACTCGGATGAGAGGGAAGAATAACGCAAGGTACGACATTGGCTGACCTCATTTACCCCCTACGAAGAAGTCACTTCAGTCTAAGCTTTCATAAGCAAGGGGCTCACACTCTCCAGTGTCAAAACCATAGATATTTTACACGACCATAGATGTTATACGGATGTCCAGCAGACGTCAATGAAAGGATAGTAGGACGTCGTCGGGATATCCTGTATATAGAAAAAGACGTCCAGGGTCATTATTGGGCCTGCAAAGCACGCACCACAGGACATCTTGTTCGAGTCTTGTTCTGATTCGCACAATTCTTGAAAGAGCCTCGAATGGGGCATCCTGAAGACGCACGACTGGGGACGTCCATTTACGAAGCTCCCAGAGACGTCGGACGGACATTTCTGGATATAGAAATGTGGCGCGTGTCCCTGAAACGTCCTCAGGACATCTTGTGAGACCAACGACGCTTGGACTTTTTCTGGACGTCCCTCGGGCATTTGTCGTCGTCAGCGAAACGACGCCGCTCCACCCCGTTGATCTTCGAAAAACTGGATCCTGCTCTACCAAATATCCCAAAAATACCCCCTTGGGAGCTCACAACCCCCAAAATCGCCACCAGACTTCCCAGAATCGTCAGTAAGTCGGCAAGAACAATATACCCGACATAATGGCTCAAGCTCTTGCCGCAGACTCCCTCCTAGAGGCGTACACGGACAATCTGTGTCAGACACTTCCATTAGACAGAGCAAATCTACGCTGACGGCACTGTTAACATCACCTGACACGTCAGCGCCATTGCGTTCCACTTCTCTTTCCTCTAGCTGTCGTCGGTCGATATAGATGTCATCTCGACCGAAGCCAAGCTTCTAGCCGTCGCCAATGTCATACAGGCCATAGCCCGCAACAGTCATGTCACCCTAACAGATTCGAGAGGGGATCCGTCACACATCATGAGCTGCTACAACGTGTGCAGCGTCGCATGCAACGCCCGGACCAAATTACAGGGCTACACTATCGCCCTACACTGGCTGACATCCCACAAAGGCATCCCGAGGTCACAACGAGGTCGCAGACAAGCCCTGCAGGGAAGGCACGTTGAACACCGACCTACAAAGCCCCTCTCACGTCTTCTGCGATCACCAATGCAATTAAGCACCACGTAAGGAAGTTCCGTCTGGAAGGACCAACTGCCCGAGGAACCACTTCTCCTCTCTGCTCAACTGCCAGACTATCCCGCCTGGACGCATCTTGTCGTCGCCATCCTGTTCGAGAAACGGGCTATGGACCTCTCAAACGATAAAACGGCCTGCATACCTTTCACCAGGGAGCAGCTTAAGGCCTTCAAGCTCACTCTACGAGGAGAAGTTAAGCATGCACCCAACCACATGTTTCTGGGTGCCACCATAGACCAAAGGCTGTCCTTGAAATCGATTAATCAAAAAGTTTCAGCAGGCTAATGAAACCTACATGAACATCATGAAGACCATAGCCGACATGAAATGGTGTAGCAGAAAGACCATTCACAACATTCATCAGACAGTTTTTCGACAGACACTATCCCACAGCATCCTTCACCTGAACATTACTCCAGACCAGGAAAACGAGATGGACAATACTGGGTGTGCCACGGACCACCCACCGTTCTTGCGGAAGCCCGCGCCGCAGCGCTGAGAAATCACGAGCTGGAAATGCATCTCATACGGATCACTATACGCAACACTCCAGTCACCACCCGATCAAGAAAATCACGAGCCAGTACAGTACACATGCAACACGGATACTTGGTCTTCTCTTTGGTCTTCCTAGGGAAACCCACTACAGCAATCCACACCCCCCGAGACCAAAGGCTGTCCTCCAAATCGATTAATCAAAAAGTTTCAGCAGGCTAATGAAACTGTCGCGTGTTGAGTGAGGCCAGGAGACAAAAGGCGTCAAGTCGGACCAAACTATTTTATTGACCGTCCTAGCCGGTCGCTCGAGTAGAAGAAGAAGTAACTAGCTCGCGTCTCGTGAGCGCGAGATGGCAGGGCACAAACAGGGTCATGTGGCCAAAGGCGATGTTGGTGCAGCTAGTGCTGCTACATCATCCTCCCTCCCCTGGAGAAAGATGATGCTGAAGCTGCAGGCTGTACAGTGCGGTGCAGATCCCACGATACGTGCTTGCTTGAAACTGGGCGCAGTGGGAAAGATCGAGATGCGGCTGAGGGGGCGGCTCGATTGTCATTCTGTGCGTCAGGCTCGTTCGAAGAGTCTGAAGAAACTTCCAGCTGGGTGAAATGCGCCAGAGATGAGGGGTCTAGGTGAGCGGGCTGCAGCCTATCGATGGAAATGTTGTCCTCGCGGCCATTAAGCTGTACACGGTAGAACTTGGCGTATCGGTGCAGAACTTGAAAGGGGCCGTCGAAATGAGGTTGAAGGGGCTTACGAACGGCATCCCGGCGAATAAAAACATGTGTACAGCTTTCAAGCTCTGGGCTGATGAAGGGATGGCTACGAAGGTTTCGTCGGGTTGGGGAAGGGCAGAGCTGGGACATTGTCAAACGGAGTTGGTGAAGGAATGACGATGGCTCGGCTGCTTCGGGGCGCACAGGATGGAAGAATTCTGACGGCAAACGTAGTGACGTCCCGTAGACGAGTTCTGCGCTGGAGGCGCCGATGTCTTGCTTGAGGGCCGTCCGAATACCGAGCAGCACTGTAGGAAGAGCGGCGAACCACTGGGTACGCTCACGCGCGCAGGAGAGGGAGGCCTTAAGGTGACGGTGAAAACGCTCAACGAGCCCGTTTGCTTGGGGGTGGTATGAGGTGGTTCGTATCCGATGTGTGCCGAGGGTCTCCAAGAGCTGGGTGAACAGCCTGGCTTCAAATTGGCGGCCGCGATCTGTGGTAAGGGTAGCAGGCACACCAAAACGGGCTATCCAGCCGTGCAAAAAGGCTTCGGCAACGGTCTCGGCGGTGGAATCGGCGATGGGAATTGCTTCTGGCCACCTCGTAAATCTGTCAACGCACGTTAACAGGTATGAATGACCATGCGACGGGGGTAGCGGGCCCACCAGATCGATGTGCACGTGGGAAAATCGGGCGTCAGGGAGCGGGAATGCTGCTAAAGGTGCCTTGTTGTGCTGGTTGACTTTCACACGTTGGCAGACGAGGCAAGCGCGGGTCCATGCCCGAACGTCGGCGTTCATCGATGGCCATAGAAAGCGGGTGGTGAGCAGCTTCTGCGTGGCGCGGATACCAAGGTGGGCTAGGGCATGCACGCTATCAAAGACAAGGCGACGGAAAACCTGCGGAATGAACGGCCTGGGTCTGCCCGTGGAGATGTCGCAAGTTAACTTGAGGAGCGATCCGGGCAGAGGCACCTCTTCGAAAGAAAGAGTGGTGGCAGAATCTCGCAATTTCCGAAGCTCTTCGTCTGACTGCTGCGCCTCGGCGATCTTGGAATAGTCCATCGTCAACTTCGGAAAGGTGACAGCATCGACGTGCATCCTGGACAGAGCATCCGCTACAGGGTTGTCGGTTCCGTTCACGTGGCGAATGTCGACGGTGAACTCACTTATGAAGGCCAGCTGCCGGGCTTCACGGGGAGTGTAACTGTCGGCAGCCTTGGACAGGAACGCGTAAGTCAAAGGCTTGTGGTCTGACAGGATGTAGAACGTTCTTCCTTCGACGAAATACCTGAAGTGGCGGATGGCTAAATAGGCAGCGAGCAGCTCACGGCCAAACGCGCTGTAGCGGGACTGCGCTGGAGAGAGCTTCTGCGAGAAGAAAGACAAAGGTCTCCACTGCCCGTCGATGTACTGCTGTAAGACACCGCCAACAGCATGGTCAGAGGCGTCAACCATGATGTTAGTTGGCGCGCCGTGTTTCGGGTAGACGAGGACAGTAGCGTCTGCAAGGGCTTGTCTGGCAGCGAGGAAAGCGGTGTTCGCTTCTTCCGTCCACGAAAACGGCGTTGAAGATGGCGTGCCGCGCAGCATGTCTGTCAGAGGTCGCAAAATGCGCGCACAGCAGGGAATAAATCGTCGATAAAAGTTCACCATTCCCAAAAACTCTCGCAGCTTACGCAGTGACGTTGGCGTTGGGAAGTTGCGTATGGCAAGAACTTTGTGGTCGAGAGGGCGGATGCCGTCGCTGCTGATTAGGTGCCCGAGGAACTCCAGCGATGGCTTGCCGAACTCGCATTTTTCGGCGTTCACAATAATGCCGAACTCTTGGAGACGCTGGAAAAGCGCGCGAAGGTGGTCTTCGTGCTCCTCGGGGGACCCGCTGGCAACGATGATGTCATCTATGTAGGCAAACGCAAAGGGAAGGCCGCGCAGCACTTGATCCATAAAACGTTGGAAGGTCTGGGCGGCGTTTCGCAGACCAAAGGGCATCCTGAGATATTCGAACATGCCGAGTCCTAGCCGGTCGCTCGAGTAGAAGAAGAAGTAACTAGCTCGCGTCTCGTGAGCGCGAGATGGCAGGGCACAAACAGGGTCATGTGGCCAAAGGCGATGTTGGTGCAGCTAGTGCTGCTACAAAACCTACATGAACGTCATGAAGACCATAGCCGACATGAGATGGGGCAGCAGAAAGACCATTCACAACGTTCATCAGACAGTTTTTCGACAGACACTATCCCACAGCATCCTTCACCTGAACATTACTCCAGACCAGGAAAACGAGATGGACAATACTGGGTGTGCCACGGACCACGCGAACACCCACCGTTCTTGCGGAAGCCCGCGCCGCAGCGCTGAGAAATCACGAGCTGGAAATGTATCTCATACGGATCACTATACGCAACACTCCAGTCACCACCCGATCAAGAAAATCGAGAGCCAGTACAGTACACATGCAACACGGATACTTGATCTTCTCTTTGGTCTTCGTAGGGAAACCCACTACAGCAATCCACACCCCCCGAGACCAAAGGCTGTCCTCGAAATCGATTAATCAAAAAGTTTCAGCAAGCTACTGAAACCTACACGAACATCATGAAGACCATAGCCGACGTGAGATGGAGCAGCGGAAGGACCACCCACAAGGTTCATCAGACAGTTTTTCGACAGACACTATCCCACAGCATCCTTCAACTGAACATTACTCCAGACCAGGAAAACAAGATGGACAATATTGGGTGTGCCACAGACCACGCGAACACCCATCGTTCTTGCGGAAGGCCGCGCCACAGCGCTGAGAAATCACAAGCTAGAAATGCACCTCATACGGATCACTACGCAGCACTCCAGTCAGCACCTGATCAAGAAAATCGAGAGCCAGTACAGTACACATGCAACGCGGATACTTGATCTTCTCTTTGGTCTTCCTAGGGAAACCCACTACAGCAATCCACAACCCCCGAGACCAAAGGCTGTCCTCGAAATCGATTAATCAAAAAGTTTCAGCAAGCTACTGAAACCTACACGAACATCATGAAGACCATAGCCGACGTGAGATGGAGCAGCGGAAGGACCACCCACAACGTTCATCAGACAGTTTTTCAACAGACACTATCCCACAGCATCCTTCAACTGAACATTACTCCAAACCAGGAAAACAAGATGGACAATATTGGGTGTGCCACAGACCACGCGAACACCCATCGTTCTTGCGGAAGGCCGCGCCACAGCGTTGAGAAATCACGAGCTGGAAATGCGTCTCATACGGATCACTATGCAACACTCCAGTCAGCACCTGATCAAGAAAATCGAGAGCCAGTACAGTACACATGCAACACCGAGACTTTGTCTTCTCTTTGGTCTTCGAAGGGAAACCCGCTACAGGACTCTACAGCCACCGACGCGAGCAACCAAACTGATGGTTGCCCCAACTGTAACCATACACAGAAATTCTTGGAATACAGAGTACCTTAGACACAGGTACATCTGTATTAAAGACATTAGCCCGTTCTCACCTCCAGGATAATTCCTCGTCAAGGATAGAAGGTTCCTGCACAAATGACAAAGCTGCTGCACTTTTGTGACAGATGACACTAAACAGAGATACATTTTGTCCCATAACTGCATGACGTCCTTGATGACCCTCTACCACATCATCAAGAACTCTCCTAAATAAAAATGACTCATCTGCACTGGCACGAAATATTCAATTCAAGCAACCAGTAAAGGACAGACACCACTGAAGCAATGAGACAAAAGTCATCAACACATCAGCATTCGTGCGAACTACCATGAAAATTATCAGTATAGTATTTGTCAATCAGCATAAGCGTCAATCCATATACACTCCCTCCTGTGCAAGTAGAGAACAAACCATGCCACAATCACACCATTTCCCTTTATCGACATCTCGGTCGTCTGCCACCAACCACTGAAATTGCAGCTTGCGTGACAACGCCCTCGATTAGAATAAAAGTGTGTCGCTCTTTCCACTTCGCTTCGATAAAAGTCAAGAGTTCCGCAAAAGCAAATTTCATTGAGCATTCTTCACACAGCAACTGATTCCCTGCTGAATTTTTGTAGAAATCCTGTGAAAAAAACAGATTTTGATAGAAATAATGTGTTACGGCAATAGGATTCTGAATTTATGAAGGAAAATGCTACCTTTGCTTGGCTATGGCTAATTTTCCAGTTCAATTTCCAGAATTAGCCAATGAATGTGTGACATGAATGCAAACGGCCTCAATCTGTGGCAAGTCTATATGCATGTATTCCAAGTAGTTCCATAATTTTCTGAAGTAAAACTTATTTTTGAGGAATTTAATGATGTCCTCTTCTGGAACACCATGTACACAAGCAGCAGGAGTGAGCTCATACGTGCACCTTAGTTGTATGTCATTCTGGTTCATTCTAGTGACTATAGTCAATGTTCCATTTTACATTTTGAACATTCTCAACGAAAAATCAGGTTTAACCCAGACACATCTAGTCAGGACTGGGGGATTGAGCACCAACGAAATATCAGGACATAAAGGTATGAAGATTTTGAGCAAGCAGGGGCTTATGACTACCGACGTAACACGTCACACATGTCACATAGCAGACTCTTATTTGGAACTCCTGAAATTTCCTTAAAACCATTTAAAACTTGACGATTCCAGGCTCTCCAACATGAAACTGTGTATTTTGCTCGAGTTCACTGCAGCTCCTCAACAGCAACATTCTAACATGTCCCGTGGGTCAATGACAAGTCATATCAAATATGCCTGACCTATCTTGGACCCAAGGACACAGACACTCAATGGCACACACGACCAACGACACAGATACTCAATGGCACACATGACAGAATGAATGACACACCATAAATACATTAATATATTATGACTAAAATCAAACTGTACAGGTTACAGAGAGCCTAGTTGAGCGCACCTTGTAGAGTTCACCTCAAAGTACGAAACATAATGCCCATGTAAGTTCTCAGTTTACAAACTGCATTCAATCTTGTGAAGGTGGTGGTTGTCGAAGTCTACTAAGCTCAATGCTCAAATTAAGAATTTTCTTCCCCAAGAAGGCATTGTACTTCTTGAGATATTTAATCATATCGGACTGCTTTTCAATGATGTCTTCCAAAACAGTGCCGTCCCTGTAACAGAACAGATAACTGTGAAAAAAAACACTGAGTGCAAACTTAGGAGCTCAGCATTTTCTTTTCAAAGCTGAAGGTAATGCAGCATTTCTTTAAACTGATGTACCTGAATCCGATGTCCGCAACAGAAGACTGCGAATGCAGAAAACTCAGCAGCACTTCATCGTGCTGTGTATCTTGTTTGAATTTGTTCCTGTGGAAGTTGAGGGTCATTGCTAAAAAGGAAAGACGAACGTCAACTGAGTATGTTGCTCTTAAGGCTACACAAACATCTGAATGTCGCACCAGAAAAATTATTGGCAAACAAGGCACTCCGGAAATAATAATGCAATAACGCAAACCAAGTTAGAACACCCTCTCGTAGTACTGGCAAACGTTGTGTGGTTTGTTGTCATCCGTCCTGCTATTGGCTCTGTATGTGTATTAAGCTCGTAATGGTAACACGATCGTGTGTCCTATAGGTGGCGGTCCCAGGGTGGCGGTCTGTGCTGTTCGCGAAGCGATGCAATAAACGCGGCTCACCTCGTATTCGTTCCTGGAAAACAAGACAAACAGAGAGCGTTCTTTCTGTGTGCAACTTATTGAACTAGTTCAACGATCGCAACTTCTAATCGCGCTGCACCTGCATGTCCCCATTCCCTTTTGGAGGAGTGCTGACCTCAATCCACACGCGAGTTCCCGATTGTGTTGCACTGCGTGTCTTTGCCGTGCAAAAAAAGAAAAAAGTTCACTGGCGGCAAACTGATCAGGCGACCAATGTCCCAACGCCATGTCCTGTAAAAAAAAAAAAAGAAAGGAAAAGCTTTTCTGATGCGCATGCGCCTCTCGGCAGAACAACGCTCGCGCGAAAGGCGCCCGCCGTCACCTTGACAGTTGTCGGTGTCAGATCTCAGCCGAGGTCACCTGCGAGCCCTAGGAGTGGACGCAACGTACGACGTCATCTCGTGACGGAGGTGCCTGTCATTTCTCACGTGTCTTCCAGAAGAGTAGGAGAGAGAGCTCTCCGCTCTCGTGAGAATCAATCGGCTGCTGCGCGCGATATTTTTCTGCTACGCTTATATTTGTTGCGTGAAAACTATTTTCCAACGATCAAAAACTAATTTTTTTTTCTCGGTCTGAGACTGCTCCTTTAAGGGACCATATCGTAATCCCCTCAAGACCATGGCTTTCGGGCGCGGCCTTGTTCACCTCTAGCTTCGAGCGTAGTTCAATTCTACCAAATTTTGGCGCTGTTGAACACTATGACGTCGTTTGTTTACAGACAGGGACAGGTCTATTGTTGGGCATAAACGAAAACGATCTAAGCGTGTTGCACTCCTCCGCAGGCAGCTCAAGGTCTTACTCAACTGCTCACGCGCGCTGCACCTGCGTAATGCGATTTTGTGTCCGAAGTAACTTGGAAGTAACTCGTTCTTTTTTTTTAAAGTAACTCAGTAACTGCGAGATACATTTCTAGCTGAAGAACTTCGTTATTAACTTAGTTACATTTTGCACACGGTAACTTAACTTCAAACGAGTTCTTTTTGACGTCTAGCTTCTCAATCTATGAGTCCAAGTCGTCGAACCTCGTTCCTTTGCAATTTGGGAAATGAAACACAGTAGTTGCTGAGGGCCCCCAGCAACTATTTCTGTTTCCCAAATTGAAAGAGACCTCAAGGGAATGGGGTTCAACAACTTGGACTCCGTGAACGGTGCCACAGAACAGTGGTTTGACGACCAAGAGTAAAGGTCTTTTTACAAGGGCATCTCAACTCTGTAGGACAGATGGAGAAACTGTATTCAGTTAAGGGGTAATTATGTTGAAAAGCAACAATCAACTTTCTTTATACCCAAGCTGCAAAACTTTTTGACTGCCCCTTGTACATTGCTAAAGGCAGGCAGCGTCAATATACGTATTGCCCGCAGTAATTTTATCAAGCGTTATAGTAAATGGTGGTTTTCATAGTAAATTGTGCTCACATTTCTCACTCTCACATGTGTTTGGCTTTGTAGATATAGGATTACTTTGTTCACTGGCATTGCATATACGGTCGCCGACCGATTTTTCGGACATGCTCGATTATTCGGACTCCTTCGCGGAACGGCCTCGGGTCCCATAGAGTTTATGTATAAGAACGTCCAAAATTTCGGACGCCGTGCAGCTCTGTCGCTCGATATTTCGGACTCTGTTTGCCCAACCAGCGATTTTCTTCATGGGGTGACGGAAAATATTGGTATCATCCGAAATTCGTATCATAGGAATCAACAAACTAAAATATTGAGCCAAAAAAATAGGCAGTGTTGATTGTTCATTTTCCATTCCTCTGAGTAGAAGAGGTCTGTCGTAACCACTGTGGTCGTAACGCTTTTGAGTCTTCGTTTTTGGCCAACAGCCCAGCACGTGCTGTCCGCCCGCGAGTCTCGCGACAGCGCTGTAAAGCGAGCTTCACCTACAGCACGCATGTGTTAGGTGAAGCCGACTTGCGGACTTGATGACGGCGGTGCCTCCGACAGTGTACATTGACGAAATGTCGCCTCGGGAAATAGAAGCTGATGTCATCAGGCAGAGCTGGAAGCGCGTTAGGAAAGCATCGACAAATTTTCCGGCCTATTAGGGCTTAGTAAAGTTTATTTTGAAGCGAAATTCGTTTTTTCGGACTGCTCGATTATTCAGACTTTTGCGCGATCCCCGCAGAGTCCGAAAAATCGGACGGCGACTGTAGTAAATCTTGAGGTACAGCAAACACTGACACGCGAAGTGAACAATCCACTACAAACAATCGGCGCTGTATCTGCGGCTAACGAAGGGCATCCTGACTCATAACAATTCCTATGCAATTGATGCACAAGAGCTACAAGTTCGAAGCTAATACTGGAATATCACATCGTAGTTCTGTCGTGTTATCATAGATGGGCAGAGGTTCCCATGAAGTTCGCCAAGTGCATGTATGAAGAATGTTTTAGACGAATTCAAGGAGAATGGAGGGCACATTGAACTTAAATTTTTTACTATGGGAAGTGCCTGCATTTCCCGAGAAAATTAGTTCACAAGAGCGTGAACAGTGGCAGTGAACTCTCAGAGCTGCTTCCGGAGTGTTGTGACATCTCGTCTGAGCACCTGTGTTTTGTTGTGAGAAGTGCCTGCTACAGCGCAGGAGCAAGACTCAGTCGAGTGCTGATGAGGGATGCACAGCACCAAATACAACAACAAAAGGAAAGAAACAAGGCACATTCCTCACTATTGGTCGGATGAAACGACATCACAGACGGGGAGCAAAGGAAAATTCATTCCTGACCCGCGAGATTGAAAGCTCCCATGCGCACTGTTATTGCGTGCTACCTCCATACTTTCTGTGTGAATATTAGGGTTGTGTGAATCCGAATATTTGAAGTCAAATCGAATCTAATGGAAGAAAAAATGTCGAATACTGAATCAAATATCGAATAGTCGCACAAAGTATACAATACATGCTTTTTTGCACTACAGGTTTGCAATCTCTAGCCCATGGCTTTAGCGTAATTTTACTGGCATTAACTGTCAAGAGAGACACATGTAATTCTTTAATGTTACGTTAAAGTGTTTCCTGCTTTTCAGGTGAGAACATGCTGGGGTAATTATTAATGATTTCAAAATGCGATGGCACGCAGTGGCATGGTACACCGATGAGGCTGCAATTGTTTCTATACATCCATAGGCCACTTATGAAACAAACAAACTGTCGTCCTGGCTCAGCCTTGTCCTGAACGTCTTTTAGCTTCTTTGCTGGAGTGTGTATATCTCGCCTCGGGAAGTATGCACAATAAACTTGGGCTATGTTATCATACAGCCAAACTACAATCCGTCTGTGTTGGTCTTACAGCAGTGGCAGTTTCGTACAGCAGGCTTCACCCCCGGTAGGGAACCATCAGGTGAAGCCCACTTTCGAGAGGTGTCGTTCATATTCGGTGAACAGTCGAATATTCGGAATACCGAATATTGGGTATTCAATTCACGAGTCGCATACTTCAAGTGGTTGCTTTCCGGTTCGAATTCGAGAGCTCAAATATTCGCACAGCCCTACTGAATAGGTATTTCAAAGCATGTAATCTCTGCAAGGGCTTGTAATATTTACTCCTCCAGACATGTCTTTTTTTTTGTGAATGTCAATGGATGGTAACTTGTGTGCACATATGAACAACTCACGGCTTCACATTATGAGTTAACTATGACATGAATGATGACAGTGATTAGACTGTAGATTAATTTTGTAGAAGTTTTTTTATAGAGTATTCAAACCTCAACATTGTGACCAATCAAATTGTACCATTCCACCAAACTGATGCCGTCAGCCAATTTTGAATCAATCGAGTGCATTACAGGCTTCAAGGTGTATGCTCGTCACGGCTTTGATGGAACAACTGGTGCCGTGTTCTTAATTATCTGAAGGCTGAGAGTTCAAAATTAACTGCTGCTGGTAACCCATACATTTACTCACGTCAATGAAGTACAAGGTGATGCCAAGCAAGAATGTTCATACTAACCAAGGTACACGACTATAATCGGCACTGCAGAAACTGCTTCCAATGCGAACACAATGTGAAGGTAATTGACTGGCCGCAATGAAAGTGGAGAACAGGTGTCTCTTTTAGGACAGTAGTTGTCAATGACTACTGCTGCGATTAAAAGGAGCACGCAACCTGGAAGAAAACAGAACGAACAAGAACTTATAACGAGAAAAAATTGTCACTACACTTCGGGACAAATCTATATTTGTAGGTTAGCCCACAAATCAAAAGAAATCTGTGATTGGCTTTGGTAGGCACAGTCAATCAATCAATCTATTGAGCTCCCAAAAGTCCCATACGGACGTTACATGGGAGGAGTGGGTTACAGGAAGTGAGGAAAAAGATAATACATAGAAAAAAAAAGGCAGTAAAACAGCAACAACAAATGGAAACAACAACGTTATACAAGTAGGTTACACAAGGTATCATAAATGACGCAAGATTTATTAACTTGAGATAGAATTACGAAATTGAGACGGTTCAGTTAAGGTAGCAATGTGGGGCGGGAGGTTATTCCAATCAATGGCAGTCTTGGAGGGAAAAGGAATTTGAAAATGATTGAGTGTTACATTTTAAGCGAGCGACTGAGTTTGTGGTCGATGCGAGATGATATTCTGTGAGGAGGATTGATATAGGATGACCTGATGGCAGGAGAATGGTAGAACTTGTGAAACAGTGATAAGCGTGCGGCCCTCCTACGGACGTGCAGTTCAGCCAGGTTGATGTATCTCAAGATGATGTATCGCAAGACTGTATCTCAACTTATATACAATTGTACACAATCTATGCATAAGCAAAACGCTTACACACGCATAAGCAAACGCTTATAAACACCTATACGTGCTTTGTACCTTTAACTGATCCTTTTTTCCCGGCTCCAAGGACTAACTTTCGGGTTCGCAAAAAAACACAGCGGGAACTGTCACAAACGCGGGGGGAGCGCCGGACCACAGCGCTCTCGAGCGTGCTCTTATTAAACGAAGACTAGTCACGGTGCTCATTGACGTTTTGGCTTGACATTGATTCCTCGCGTGTCTGGAACAGGTCCTGTGTTAGTTTCTTGCAAAACCGAAGGTTAGTCTTTGGAGCCGAGGAAAAAAAAGGATCCGTTACAGGTACAAAGTTGCAATCAATGAGTTCCGTGTTGTTGTATCGCCTGCTACAACAACTTTCTCAGTGACATTTTTGCTCTAATCCTTATAACTAAAACTGACTAATTAATTTCACTTACTGAAATTAATTACAAAACAAAAAAGTCTGAGTATCCTCACACCACTGGTAACCCTATGCAGTCTGCCTGTTTGGTGTGCGACGAATCATTTTTTAGAAATCTTTGGCTCAGTTTTCGTGAAACACCCTGTACAGTCAAGGTCCTTTGCAACAAACTCCAAGGGCCGTTTCTCAAGATGATTTCGTTAAAAAGGAATGTGCAGCGATATTATAGCGTAGACTGACCGTACTAATCGCGATGCAATTACCGTATTTTCACGCGTATTAGCCGCGGCTCATGCGCCAATTTTTTTTTTCGCGGACGCTCTGCGGCTTATCCACGGGTGCGGCTTATCTGATGGCTATTTTTCCCTGGTATTTTCCCCATACCTCGGATTAAACGAAAGGGCCGACAGTGCCTCATGTTTTTCGGAACAGGACCGCCCTGCCAGTGCACGAACAATACCGAACAGGGGCGGTTGTACATTCAAGTGGACTGACCTTCCGAATACGTTCCCCGACGCAGCTTTAACAAAAGGGGTGACAGGGAACACCACTAACTCGTCAATCCACAAAAAACACGCAACAAGGGCACAATCCGATCTTAGTAGAACACTAGAACTGACCTCCTTTGTTATACATCATGCCGATACCGGAATGTGGACCACATTGTTTATGGCCTTCCCTACGGTCTCCTTTGTCGGCAGACCCACAGGAAGGGTTCAATACACCTGACATCGGGATAAAACGTGGTCAGCTAAGCGTCAGTCCTCATTTGACCTGAGCAGCAGCATTCGTGGACACGGCAGTTATAGGTAAGGCATGGCTCCATCGCGGAGGCACAGCTACGACAGCGGCTTCAAACTAAAAGTCGTCGATGGACCAGTACGGGAACAGGGCAGCTGGCAGGGAGTATGGCGTCGACGAGCTTCGAGAGTCTCTATTGATTTTGTTTGTGCATCACTGGTTTAGCGCGCAAAGCGGTCGCGTCATATTACCCGCGGCTTATCTGCGAGTGCGGCTTATCTGCAAAAATATTTTCAAAATGTATCGAAAAACGAGTCCTGCGGCTTATCTGCGGTGCGGCTAATACGCGTGAAAATATGGTACATATGTTATGGGAAACACGGGCAAATATGGGAAATACGGGTTAAAGCCTCCCGGTCAACTTCAACCCTTCCGTGGGTGCTCTAATAGCCAAAAGCCGTTCCCTATTGTCAAACAAGAATGACTCGGACACAAGAGATGTGACTTACATGGTTTAATCTCTGCCGCCAAAGCACACAACTATCTACAACCACCGTCACAGCCCGATTGTCTCTGTCCCGTTGTTTTCCCCCGCGTCCCTTCTCCTCCTGGGGTCCTCCCTTGATCTTGGGGACTTGCGGTCGCCCAAGGCCAATACGGAGTGCTAGCCTCCTACGAGGGTGCCAGGGAGGACCCCACACCTCCCCCCACCTAAGGCCCGGTCTTGTGGTCTAGGAACTTGAGGAGATCTTCATCCAGGGACGCAGGGCTCGGCGACGAGTCGACCGCCATACGGTCATGGCCCGTGGTCACAGGCACAACTGCGGGATCAGCCGGCTGTGGCGCTAGGATGGGCGCTGTCCCTCTGGGGTCCGTCCCGGCGATAAGGTCCGGGCGGAAGGCCCGGAGGCTGGGGCTGCGAATTTCGATTGGGGCTGCGATGGCCAGGTCCTCGGTGACCGCAGCAGGTGCCACAGGCCCCTCACGTGCGGGTGCTGCTGGCGTGGCGTCCGGGGTACCCTGCGTGGCTCCAGCGAGGGCCGCGACGGCGCTAGCGTGGCGGGGACCTCTGACGTGTGTAGGCTGGTCGATCACCAGGCCCCCGCACATGGTGCACAGACGCGCAGCCTCCTCGTCGCTGTAGATCGCAGCTGGCTCGCTGGGGTAGCGGTCTTGAAGAGTCATCCCCCGGAAGGTGGCAGCCACGCTGTCCGGATCTGCACCCCTTAGTGGCCTGGGCTGGTGGCGCCACCGCGTGTGGGACACGAAGCTGGCCGTAGTGTCCCCAACCTGCGTCATCCAAGTTGCTGCCGACCGGCGTTGAGGAGGAGCGGGCTGGACTGGTCGCTCCAGCACCCGTCGGTCCCATGCGCTGCCCCTTCTACTCCCGGAACGGGAGCGGGGGGCACCATCCTTTGGTCGTGCTCTGCTGCCAAGAAACCTGCAAGCGGTTATGCGGAAGCACAGCATGGTTAACGAACACGCAAATTGTATGCATGCGACCGCTGTCCCGCTTCTCGTGCTCCGCCGCGGGTGGAACAAACCGTCCTAGCACGCCGCCTCGGGTGTGAACTCCCCGAGTTCTGTTTCGGCTCTCTGGACACATCGTCGCCCTCAGAGTCAGCCCCCTGATCGCGTTCATGGTAGCGCTTTAAATCACCAACATGAACGGGACCAGCCTCCTCCCCCGTTTCCACACGGCAGATTCGATATGTCAGGCGGGATACCCGGGATGCTACCCGAAATGGCCTGTGTTACCAGTCTCTCTTTCACCCTCCTCGCTTACCGCAAGAGAGTCTGCTCGGCCCCCATGTACGAACTGTACGACCGGGCCAGCATCATACTCATCTCTGCGCATAGATCTGCCCTCCCACTCGGATTCCTTCTGTGCATCAGAACAGCGGGAACCCAGTGGCGCACAAGACAATACATCAGCCACCTTGTTCGTGCTACCCTTCAGGTACTGTACCTGATACGAATAACCCTGGAGCGCTAACGCTCAGCGTGCTAACCTGCCAGCCGGTTTCTTCAACCGCTGCAGCCATGCGAGTGCCTGGTGGTCCTCTGAATGGTGAAAGTCGTCCCATCCAGATACATGTCAAACTTTTTCAATCCGAACATCACCGCCAAGCACTCCTTCTCCGTAACGGAATAATTCCCTTCGGCCGGGGCGAGTGTACGACTTGCAAAAGCAACAGGGCATAAGTCTCCCTCATGCTCTTGCAGCAACACTGCTCCAACCCCGTAATCACTCGCGTCCGTCTGCATCACGAACGGCTTGTTCAAGTCCGGCAACCACAATCTAGCTGTATCCGCTATTGCTTGTGTTAAAGGGAAAAATGCCTCCTCCTGCCTAGGACCCCAAGACCACTGCATATTCTTCCGCAGCAGCTCGTAAAGTGGCTTGGCCAGAGTCGCACATCGCGGAATGAACTGGCGATAAAAGCCAACCATTCCTAAGAACCTCTGCAAGCTCTTGATGTCATGCGGACGAGGATAATCGATTATAGCTCTCAACTTTTCCTCGTTCGGACTCAGTGTGCCACGATCCACTACAAACCATAGGAGATCCACCTTAGGGGATGCAATCTGAACCTTCCCCACATTAATTGTCAACCCGGCGTCCCTCATTCTACTCAGAACAGTACGCAAGTGAATGAGGTGCTCCCTGAACGACCTAGAAAATACCACCACATCGTCCATGTAAGCCATGGCATAATTGAACTTCGCGTCACCCAGCACGACGTCCATTAGCCTCTGAAAACTAGCGGGCGAATTGGATAATCCAAACGGGAGCCTCGTAAATTCAAACAAGCCTCTATGACAAGTGAATGCTGTCTTTTGGACATCCTCCGCCGCTACCGGTATCTGTAGGAAACCCCGACTACAGTCCAAGATCGTGAACACGCTGGCATTCCCCAGCGCGTACATGATTGACTCGATAGACGGAAACGGATATGCATCCCTCACCGTTAGGGCGTTCAGCTGGCGATAATCCACACACAGCCTTGCCGTCCCATCCTTTTTCGGAGCTAACACCACCGGAAAAGCCCAGGGGCTCTGCGACCGCCTAACCGCACCTGTCGCAACCATCTCCTCTAGGCCCGCGTCAAGAATCTCCCTCTTACGCGCGCTAAGAGGCCTCGGATTACACATCCAGGGCCTCGACGTACCAGTATCAATCCGATGCTCTAAAACATCAGTCGTCCCTGGTTTCTCAGTGAACATCTCGGAAAACGGGAGCAAAACGTCAGCAAGCATGGCGCTCTCTGCCCCCCCCCCCCCCGCAAGATGCAACCACCCTCTCGATTACCTGTGGCGCATTCCCCACAGTGAGCACAGCCTCTCCGCTGTTCGGCTCATACGATTGGGTGCCCACGCGACTGGTTAAGTTACCAGCCGGCGGCGGAATCAACGGACCTCCGCACCGATACCCATTCGCTTTTAAATCGAGAATCAGTCCTTCTCGAACAATGAAATCCCGCCCCAAAATAATTGGAGTGGACAAACCCGACAGATAAACAAACCGCTGTCGGCATCGCCTTCCGCTGAACCACAGTGAAAGTCTCACAGCGCCTCCAGCATTCGTCACACCCGAAGCTAACCGCATGGGAATGTTGACCTTCCTGACTCGAACATTTCGTCCGCGGCAATCTGCGTATACGGCGTCTCCGATTAGCGAGAGCGTGGCGCCGGTATCCACCAAGCCTATGTACTCTTTACCAGCTATCGTTACGCCTATGTACGGCGCAGAAACGGGGACGGATACCTGTACTCTGCAAGCTAATGGGGCCAACGCTAACCCGTCCTCGGCAAAATCTTGCGGCGAGGTACGAGACATACACCCCAAGCTTTCACCTGTCGCCGACGACGGATCAGGGCTAACCCCAACTCCCGCCGCCGGCTCTACTCGTTTCCCTGCGCTAAGCGAGAACTCCGCTGGCGGTGGGGACAGTTGCGCTTGTAATGACCCAACTCATTACACCCATAACACCTGGGCTGCGCGTGCCCGTGGTCCGCCGGTGGCAATCTGCTACTGGGGACATCCCTAACCGGCTGTGTCTGCCGACTCTGTACCCTCCGGGCAAGAAGACAATTCCTCTCCGTCGTGAGAGTTTTCACAAAATCCCGCACGACGCCCCTGCTCGAAGGAAAAGGGATCCAGCGCCCGAGGCAAAACGAAATCGTCGCTCTCCCTCTCGTACGCCCGGCATCCGCCAACATGGATGCCACCTCCCTTCCCCTCGGAGCAGAATCCCGTACTCCACCCCACGCACATCCCGGTTCAACCGACTCTTCGGGTCGCGGCGGTGGACTGTACTGCAACTCAGACAAAAGATCTGCCTGAATTACACGAGCCTCTCGTGCAAGCACATCGAGAGAGTCAAACATCCTTCCCCGGAGATAAGGGCGAAAACTAGGGTGGCTCTGCCGTATGACACGAGAGACCTTTTCCTGCTCACTAGCCCTGGGGTCGGCCCTACTATAGAGCTCCTGAATCGCCCTCACGAACTCTATTAGGCTTTCATCGGCATGCTGGGTACGACGAACTAATTCCTCGCGCACCCGCGTCGCGTAATCGGGGGGCAAAAACTCCTCCTCGAATCGCTGCCTGAAGTCTGCCACCGAACTGAACGGCTTCTGCAGCCTTCTCCAGCACGCGGCATCCCCCACCAGTGCTACCGGCACTACCTGCCATAACACTATCATCGGGCGCTTTGGACGCTGTCTGATAGGTCTCCAGTTCCAACAGGAAATCTGTGACCGACTTCCCGTCAGAATAGCCCGAGTATGTAGGGACCACGACCTACTTAATAAGAGAGCGACCAGGTCACTTTCCCAAATCCCTATGGAGCGGCTGTCCGCGGAACCTCCTCGCAATTTCCTCCTCTCACAGGTGAAACGCCCGCTTCGCGCGCTGCCCACATTCCCTAAAATAGGGGGACTCCGCATGGGACATGTGACGAGATGGTGTTCGTATTGACTCGTGTACATCTTTTCGACGTCCATATTGATTTGTAGTGTACAACATCGACTCCTGTGCTCGTTTTGTCGGGGTATACTTTACATGGACGCCGTTTATTTTGTTTTCTCGTGCGATGACATATTGGTACACAGCACAAGGTACTTCATTTGATACCACGCCGTCCTTGAAAAGCAAGTTCCCCCATACCTGGGAGAACTTGGGAGGTACCCGGGTTCGAGTCCCGGAGCTGGATGTGTAGTGTGGATTTTTTCGTGGGTTTTCATCAGACACTTTCAGATATATCTCCGCACAATTCCCTTGAAGTTGCCCCAGGACGCGTTTTCCTCCAGGGCTTTAGTCGTGACGTTGCCCACATCTGTGAGGCAGACAACAGTGAGCCCTTTCACCACCCCCATATCGCTGTAAAAAAACTATCAACTCATTGGCGATCCAGCAGTGCAGACAATCATGCTCTGGCACGTGGAAGTGCGCGCAGGGACTGAAACCGGGGCGAAACCGAAGACGACTTGGAACCCAAATTTCTTCCATATCCACATCTGCAATCCACCATTCGCAACTAACCAAAGCTGCAACCTGAACCGAATTATGTGATTTCGGTTACCGGTTCATAAGAATATGCTCACGCGTGAACGCGATCAGCTTGGGATGCGATATATATTTCTTTACAACTCTGATTAGTGGCGTTGAACGTGCATCTGCGACATCCACGCAGCCAGCAGATACACCCTAGAGAAATCCGAAAAAGTGCCGGTTCAACTGCTTGGTTACCGGTAACCACAAGCATTAAAACGGCGAGCCTCCTACCTGTTACCGCTTTCAGAGTTCTGACACTGAACCGTAACCAAACGGATATCCGCTTCGGTTCCAGTCCTTCAGTGATAGACTAAGTCCCGGTTTCACCATCACCAATTAGCATTTGAACCGAGAACAACTTTCCCTTAACTTCAATTTAACGCTTAACTATGCTACACTAAAGAAGTTACTGTCACTGGAATATTCATCAGATCACGCAACGCTGGATCTTAGTCCAAAGTTAACCACTGTTGGTAAAAAAGGGCCATAGGTTAAGAGCAGTTCCTGCTGCTCTTCCTGTGGCGATACGCTCCTGTATGCCGTTATTTAAATTTAAGATTAATTTAAAGTTGGTGCCATCACGCACTGAACAAGTGCGTCTGTATGTACACACTCGGTATCTCCAAAGTGAATTGTTGTAGGAAATCTCTTCTACATGCTCAAAAAGAAAAGGAAGAAATGTTAGTAATATGTTAAGGGGCAAAGTAAAAGTGACCGCAGCTGAAGTGCAAGGTTTTGGAGAAATATCTCAGATGGATGACAGCACACTTTTTCGCTTTTCACGCGAGGAAGGATCTTGCCTTGCAAAAAGGCACTACAGAATAAACCATGCTCATGTGAACTGAGGTCTTCGTGGCGGTTTGGTGCGTAAAAATTACGATATGTTTGGCAAAAAAAAAAAAAAAAGAAGGCACAAATATCTGACGCGGATGCGAAGAAGTCCGTAGAAAGCTACCGCATAAGCACTACAACCCCCATTGAAGTAGGGAATGTCGGCAGCGCCACCAATGCTCCTGCGGCAAACATGTGAAACAAAAAAGCCGGCGCTGGAAGGGGGGTCAAGTGAACTGGTCGTTATCTTATTAAGTAGGTCGTGGTAGGGACAGCCATACTCGGATGGAGCCTCGGGGGAAAAGAGGAATGCGAGCTCGTTTGCACCACATTCATCTGTTGTGTCAGCGCGGCAACAAGGTTTGTCACCTGCAGCAAGACATTAGCGGTATCTGCCGCCATCGTCTGGGGAGGAAGAGGCTGCGAATTTTCAACAGCTCCCGCGCTAGTTCCGGCGATGGCGCCGTCCCCGCTTTGTTCTCCCGCGACCTCGGGGTCAACCCGATTATCGCCTGCCGCTGCATCGTCACGGTCACCGGTGGACCGTGTAAATACCATCTCGCAAGTGATTAACACCCGTGAACCCCCAAAAGGTGCGATCGGAGCCACTCCTGGATGACAAACAAAGGAACGGCCAAAACGTTGGGCGCCAAATATGGGAAATATGGGTTAAAGCCTCCCGGTCAACTTCAACCCTTCCGTGGGTGCTCTAATAGCCAAAAGCCGTTCGCTATTGTCAAACAAGAATGACTCGGACACAAGAGATGTGACTGACTTACATGGTTTAATCTTTGCCGCCAAAGCACACAACTATCTACAACGACCGTCACAGCCCGATTCTCCCAGTCCCGTTGTTTTCCCCCGCGTCCCTTCTCCTCCTGGGGTCCTCCCTTGACCTTGGGGACTTGCGGTCGCCCAAGGCCAATACGGAGTGCTAGCCTCCTACGGGGGTGCCAGGGAGGACACCACAATGTGGAGTCGGAACGTGACAGGTATCAAGTACATGCGAAAGCATCTGTTGCTCCAGCGGCATCAACAAACAAGGGGCCACAGTCCCAATATGCTTTAGCATCAGCTGCCGCCATCAAAACGTATCTGTGTACCAACAGAACTTCTGGAGACTAGCTTTACCAGCAGCACAGGGGATAACAAACCACGCGGACATGCTGCGATACCCTTCGCTGAGCCAATGAGCACTGTTGCCACTGTCGCGGGCGATGCGGTTCTGGTTTTGGAATGTACCCCTTGTCTACCCTACGTTTTGTGCCCCATTCAGCCCACTCATCAGGTCACCATTACTGAGGGTGCACTGACTTTGGATCAGTACACTATAAGTCACAATACCAAAGAGACATGAGCCCTTTGTGGGCTTTCTTCTTTTTTCTACTCATATACAGTCATCTCCAGTAGTGACGCAGAAGACATTGGACACATGACCTGCGCCATGTGAGGCAGTTGCTTCTAAACCTTCATTGTACGAGTCGTATGCCTTGTCAATTGGACCAAAAAATACAGAAAAACATAAGGCCGTTGTAAAGGAATTCATGATAAAGGACTGAAATATACATTGCGCCCAATGGGGCACTGACCAGACCTCGAAAACTTTCGTTATAAGGGTCTTTTTATAAAAAAGGCATTAATTGTAAAGCAGTTTGACTGTATACCATCCTAAGAAGTATAATAATGGGAAAAGATGTCTTAGTTCGACAATCACGTATATACCTGCATATACTTTTTGACAAACGTGCAAAATATGGTCATGCCGTAGGAGATGTTTATCACATACTAGGCCTACAGTCGAGTAGAAGAAACCCAGTCTGTCAACTATGTACGCCCATTATGCCGTTGTATGCCACATGTACACAACGTTGGACGATGGTGTGCGAAGAGAAATACTGCAGCGCCACCATGCACCACAAGTAGGGGAGCGCGCTTTCTAGTGTGGCGTAGTGTCATGTGGCTAGTCTTAACAGCCAATACGGAAGCAGAGTGAACATGATGAATTACATGATCCGGCGCAGGAGGGCAGTGTGACATCTCTATGTCCAGCCACCGTATCTGCGGCACAGCAGTATTTTGAGAGCTGACGGACTAGACTTATTTTCCTTCCTAAATTGAACCTGACTATAGTAGTTTTACCACTGAACATTTCACGACAGTGCGTCCCCCAAGGACTGGAGGTGTGCTATGTGAAGAAATGTATGTTTGCGGTGACCTAAATATGACATGGGAAGATTTGGCTGGACTGACGACAAGTTGATTGTGGTTGACCAGGTGCTTAACCTTGAAAGAATGCTGTTGGCTTTTCTATACAAGTCCACGATATCATGATTCTGTACAAATATGACAAAATTACTTGTGTATCTAAATACGAAACCAGATCATTTATATAATGAAGAATTAAAGCGGACCCAGAATTGATCTCTGTGGGACACTGGATGAGTTGACGCCAAGGTATTTATTTCAGATATGAAGTCGTTTCCCACCCAAGTTGTACAAATTGCCTTCGATCCTGGAGGTAACTATTTATTTATTTATTTATTAGTGCCCACCAACTGAAAGACTCCTTATGAGTGGTGCACTTCAAATGAGAGAAAGAAAGAAAATAAACGTAGTGAACGTAATGTATGTATGAAGCTAAAAAGAGTGACATTGCGAATTCCATAGCGCTCCAACTCCATAACATCAGTTGTGATAGCGTGAAATGCCTTCCGGAGATCCACAAAAAAGCCCATAGTTAAGAATTTTGATTCTATATTATGTTTAATCAGTCCAGTAATAGAAAGGGCAGCTAGTTCTGTAGAATTCATTTTTACGGCATCCAAACTGATACGCTGATAACAATTGACGCTTTTGAAAAAAATCCTCAAGACTAGTAAGTGGTAGTCATTCTATTATTTTGCTGAGTGTGGGCAAAATAGATATTTGCCTATAGTTCTCCAGTTGCACCCTGCTACCTTTTTTTGTAAATGGGACAGACCTTGGCAATTTTTAGTTAGGCGGGAAGGCGTCCTTCATTTATTAACTCGTTAAAGATACACGAGAAAAGTGCAGATATGAAATGAACAATATTTTTTAGAAAGAAAATGGATATCTTATCATATCCCACAGCCTAAGTTCTGGATGACGAATTCTACCTCACCAGGACAGCAAAGTGGAAGAAAACATGTGTATACATTGTGGGGTAGCAAAATATTATCACGCCTTTCATTATTGGCAGGTGCTGTCGGCGAACTAACCCCTAAGAAGTACGTACTTAATGCATTACATACAAGTTTTTGGTTACTGGTTTGGGTACTGGTATTGTCAATCATGTACAGGACAGCACTAGTTGGTTTCACTTTTCCTACTGCACAGTTGACAAGATTTCACGGCTGTCGCGGATTTCCAAAAGCCTCATGGAATTTTTGCTGAAAATAGTTTCTCTTTGATACGCGTAATAAGTTTGTCATCATGTTCCAATATATTTTTGGTACCGTTCCCCGAATCTTAAGTTATAAGGACTATTGCCACACCTTTTGATACATGTTAGCACAATGTTTAATAGATCACAACAAACCAGTGCAAACCAGGTGAGCTGACATTCAATACACGTTTTGCAGAAAGCACTGATTCTGCACCTCCATGCAACAGCAAGTCAAATCAAGCCACACCCAGGTAATCTGAAGTTTGCTTACCAGATGAAAAGATGAACATGGTGGCCTTTCTCATCTTTTTCGTCTTTTGGTAGAAACGGATGTAGCCGCTGCAGTTTAGGATGTTGTGTTCTCTATGGAGATACTGGTTAGTGATGATCATTATGGCCCATATGCAAACATGGCAATACTGTAATATGGAGTACGCATCGTCGGGGCTACGGTCAGGAGCGGTCACATATGGAAGAGTTCCAGCTGCCACAAGAAGTGCTACCTGGAATAAATAAAAAACAAACAACTTTATTTCATGATGATGATGACTGGGGAATAAATAAAAAAATGCAGCATAGGTATGAGGTGAAATTATTACAATATGTGTGCAGGGCACAAAGAAGATACAAAATATGCTGTATGCCAGCCTCTGCAAAACTCCCTCATGAGCATGCTTATTAATGCTCACGCATGACCAATAGAGTGAGTGTGTGAAATGAACACGAGTGAGCAAATGAGGAGCTGAGCTGGACACTGGTGATTATGAGAGAGTGAGATGCAGAAGTGTCAGCCTTTGGATGTATGGCACTAAGTGGCGGTTTCTTTTTGGAATAGGTTTGCAAAGAGCTTCGTGGTCAACACTATAACAACCTGCCTACTGGGGAGAACTCACCAAGTATATGATACCATCAAAGTTTATCACTCCATCAAACATCTTCTCAGATGCTTCTTACACAAAGTTGGCAACATGAATAGCCACCTTCTGGTGTTAAGTCAGGGTTGCAGTTGTAGATTGGTTTCCCAATAACCCAATGAAGTAATAGGGCGAGTGAATGCCCCCCCTGCACCTCGTTTGCACCTACCCAAGACTTCTATTTTTACACCAGCTTGAAGAGAAGATATTCTCCCCGAAATTCTTGAAATAAATATGTCTGGAGCTGCATTTGACTCCAAACAACTCTCCTGCGAGCCCTTTAACTCACAATCATCATATTTGCAGAGTTCTTCATATACCGATGTGACAGTCGGCAGTGGACCTGCACTGGCAGGGAAGAGCAACGAGAGAATCAGTTCACGTGATGTTTCGTTGACATGTGACCGTCCTCTCTCACACCTGCCCCTCATGTATTCTTAGAGCCCTGTGTTTTAAGGTAAAACCAGTCGTTACTTTTTTACTTTATTAAGACGCCAGGTTTTACCCTAAAACACAGAGCCCTAAGAATATGTGAGGGGGAGTGGCGAGAGAGGACGGTCACACGTCAGCGAAACATCACGTGAAATGATTCTCTGGTTGCTCTTCCCTGCCGCGCAGGTCCACTGCCGACTGTCACATCAATATACCAGACTTTTACTCAAACACCTCGTATGAGAAGCCCTCATGTGGCCGGAAGAATCGAAGCAGGGGAGAGGCAACAACAGTAACAAAGCACGAGCAAGCATTATTCCGTTCGTTTGATCTTTTTACCACCCTGCTGCTACTTACTGGAAACTCTATGACCAGTCTCTTCGCTTATTATTATTATTTTATTATTTTTTTTATTATTAGAAAGTGCACATAACAGCTAAAAGCCTTAAAATGTTGCACTTAAAATAAAACACCAATCACCATGGAAGACAATATTCTAAATAGTCAACAGAATTCTTATACAAGGTAACACTACCAAAAAGGTCAACATCGTACGGTAAAGAGTTAAATCATACTTGTAGCCTGGACGACGCGGACATAATGGACGGCATCAACGGATAAAAGAGCAGTAACAGTCGAGAACGCCTAAGCGGAGCCTTGAACGACAAAGAAGATAAAAATTCCTGACAAGACAACATACCATTGATAACTTTAAATAGGAAAATAGCGTCATGCACACACCTCCTACCCTGCAGCCTGCCCACACCGATCCTAGACAATATTGACAAATAGTCAAAATAACAACTTCTCCTAAAATATCTATTGTACACGACCCGCACAAGACGCCGCTGCACACATTCAAGTTGACCAGAAGAACTGTTCGATAATCCATTCCATACTACGGAGGCGAACTCAAGTTTCATGCGTACAATAGTACAGTATAAATACACAAGACAATGAAAGTCATGGAAGTGACTCGTTACACGGCAAAGTGTAATGTTATGATGGCAGTTGCGCCACTTGACCACAGGGTTAACTGATCAATCCGCCGACAGTAAGCAGATGGAAAAGTTAGAGATTGGGACTCACGGATATCTTGAACAAAGTACAGTTATTGCGGAAAAACAGTCTTTTGTTCGAAATATCACGACAGGAAAATTATAAAATGCACATATGCGCTATGTGCATTAAAGGGGTACTAAAATGCAAAAACAACTTGCTCTCAAAGGAAAGTCCGTGTTTCAACTAGTATAATATAAGTAAAATTAGTTCACACAGCGCTACGTTTAGAAGCAAAACGCAATGAAAACAGAGCCGTCTTTGGCGGCATCCAATGAGACAGCAGGAGAAGCACGCGCTTACCTATCGTGGCCGTGTGAATTCAATTTGGAACGGGTCCGATCGTAGGACTTTTGGAGCTACAATTGGAGCAGCAAAAATCTGCTTCTGGAGCAGATATGGAGCAGGAAAAATGACATTTTGGAGCATATATGCCGGAATTTGGAGCAGAAACGTCTGGTACGCAGATTAGTTCCTTGAAGATTTCAGATCCGCACATTGTCAAATACTGCCAGATATACCATGAATCATGAGAAGCTAACCATTTTCTTAATGTAAACATAAAAATATCAGTGTACAAAATTTTACAGACTAGCTAGCACGACCAGTTAAAACATACACACACTGGTGAAAAGTAGTGAACATTTTGCTGACCAGCTGTCTTGCTTAGTTCAAATGTACCCACACACCTGGTGAAAACTAGTACAGAATGAAACTTTCAGCACTGCAGGAATGCAGTCACAATACACAATCAGAAGGACGTTGTACTTTTCTTGTTGACTGAGGAGTGCCATGTGCAGTGCTTACATTGGTACAATTATCCATAGTTTGATGTTCCTCGTGCAGCGCTGAGAGTATAACGTTCGTCTGATCCCCTCCTTTTCTTGTTCCGCGGGTTACTCTCAATCTCTTGAATGCGTTGGAGAAACTTTAGAAATTTTGCGTTTGCATCGTTCAGTATAGAACGCTTGCACTCTCCACCTTCACCATGTCCTTTGACTTGCCACCTTGGCTGACCAGTGACTGGACATTCAATGGACATTTTGGGCAGCCTCAGAAGTCCGCGTTCTCTGTTCTGTTTCTCTTTCTTCTCGTTCCATGCGTTCTTTGTAGGCCTTGTAGTAGTTTGGGAAACAATGTACGAAAGTTACTTCCTTCCGCACTGAATGGGGAAACATGGCTGAGAAAATCTCCGTTGCGACGTCTCCCCATGTGTAAGGGGCGGAGTTCGCAATCACCTAAAGTACGAAAATACTGTCTGCTTTTAAAGTAACTTTCCTGTACGTTAGCTCTGGCCTCAAAAGCGTTCAGGTCCATGCTTCGGCACTTGAAGAACGCCACTCTCGTGTCTGTGATTCTTTGCTTTGTCCACGTGTTTCTTTGATGCTGCATGACGCGTGACAGCCGAACCACCAACGTGTACGATATGACCACGCTGCATAAAGTGCAGTAAGCATCGGTTTATTATACACTAGGTTGGCACCACAACGAAATGAGGTCACCATTTGAGTCGATCCGTTTGAAGATGTCATCGTTGAATTTCGTGTTTCTTTCTGAAATGTACATGGGACCCCGTCCCGTGATTCTAACAAAAGACTAGAAAAAAAAAACAAAAAAAAACAAGTCAGCAGTCACTTTTGCCTATCGTTACTTTTGCTCACCGTTGCACAGTGTGCCTGCACCACCTAAAAGATGACAAAGGCAAAAGGAACCGCAAAAGCGGCAAGTGCCGTTGCCGCGCACCCCATCAAAGATAAGCCTAACCAGCCTGACGGGCGGCCTAACCGACGTGAAATTAAACCAAATTGTCTCGGATTGGCTGGCTTTGGACTTTGTTGGATATGAAGAGAGCTTCGTGGACGGGTTGATCGTGGGGCGGGTATGGATGCTTGTGACTCCCTTTTGGCTTTTGGCAGTGTTACGGACCTCGGGGGTAGTTTGGCGCAACTTTGATGTTGCGGCTCAAGTTGGCGCATGAAAAGCAGCGGGGCGCAGAATGGCGCAAATGGCGCAGCACTTCCACCCCTGGTATATGCGCAGCATGATGCGCACTGGGTCATTTTTCAATAAAGATTCACTGAATTGTAGCCCACAACCGTTCTCGCGAATGTTCCACTGACAACAATTATATCTTCACATCCTTCCGACAGCTACGCCAGTCCACATTGCAACACGCAGCATGGAATGCAAACACTGATGCATGAGCTGAAACGACGTTCACTGAAGCAAGAAAGAGCCCGGTAGTAAAACTTGACAAGTGTTTGGTTCGTTGTTTACTTCTTTCTGCTGATCCCACTGCCTGCCGTTCCCAGTTGTCTCAGTGGTGTTCGACGATGATGTTGGGTCACTCCACGACAGGTTTATTGACACGATGATACTTATACTAAGTCAGTCAAGACGTTCGTCTCGAGACGTCCATTCACCCTGGAATCCGTTAGCAAAGTCCCCTTTGTTCCCACTTTCCCGCTCATGGCGTTGTTTTTCAGTTCCCAATGATGCCCTTCCTTTCGCACGGCTTAGGTTACACACTTGACAAAAATAAGACAAAAATAATACACCCGTACAAACGTTACCTCGGCTGACCAAACCATCCCACAAAGCTGAGATTTATAGCCTCCTGTTTGCTATACAGAACCACTGGGAGAACCCCTCATGGTAACCCGATCTCCCGTGTTTTCGCTCCAGACCCCAGGCATGCAAGGAACGAGGGTGGAATCTTCAAAGTGTCCGGCCGTGTTCTGTGAAAGCGCAGGAACACACAGAAGTAAAAACATTTAAGAAAACCCGCCATTTCCGTCGCACGGCAAGTTTCAACTTTACACCGGTGCAATTTCGGTTATAGCTTCGTGACGGAATCGAAGTTTTGAATTATGATAACAAGCTCGAAAGTAACATAGCGTGCCCCTTTAAATTGTGTCTTAAATGTGCATCATCTGAAGGTCAGGATCAATGTGAAATAATATATCTTGGCTGTAAGTAGTGGTGGTATACTTTTATGCAGCACGCTGGCTATGTGAGGGAACATAAATATAGTGCACAGTCTTTAGACACATTCAGCAACGAGATGCCTGGTGTAGAGATGCGAAGATCACTTTTTTCGGTTTGTTTCCTTGTCTCCGGAAAAATAGCCCAAAAATTCCAGGCGACAAAATTCAAAACTGTAAATTTTCGTGCCTTTGATGCGTTCCAACCCGCCAACAGTGCCTTAGGTGCCTCTGCTCCGTCAACAACCACCAACTGAGAGCTCCGTCTGCCTGCTCCAAGCGATCGCCATCGTATTCACATAATGTCAGAGTTCGGGTCGGAGTGGACGGGTTGTTCCAATTACCTATCGCTGAGTAGACAGCAGTCTCATGGGATGCTCTGCTCTGCATTTATGCCTAGAGGGTGAACACTACTAAAGTTTCTAGCTCATTGTACGCTGTGGCTTGGCCGGCATGCTTCGACTCAGCAGTAACCGCATTTGTTTCCATTTTTTCCAATTTTTCGAAAAAAAAAGACCCAAAAGAAAACCATTTTTTTCGAGCGATTCAAAACTTCCAGAAATTTTGCATCTCTAGCCTGGAGTTGCCTATAAAGAAGGGTACGGTAGCAGAAAAGTAGCATCATAGTATTTTATTTACTTTTATTTGGTAGCGGTATGGAGTTACTTTTTCAAATTTGTAGCGACGCTAGTATTGCACTGCCCTTTCCTGGAGTAGCAGGTAGCAGTATTCAGTTAGTTCGCTTTGGTAGAGGGTACAACACTGATAGGGATACACCAAAGGGTTGCCAACCTAATCATGGGAACAAGTCTGTGGAGCGTCATACCAGCGTAGCGTACAACACGTGTCACAAAAGCGTGGTACAGCATACTTCGGCCAGACTTTAAGGTGTAGAACACAGTAGGAGGACACAAGCTAGCTGGTGTAGACTAGTTATAGAAGAAATTACCGGAGTTTGGGGTAAACAACACGGACGGAATACAAGTGGATGGGATGGGGCTCAAACCAGCAATGCAGTTTATTCAACAAAACAACTGCAGAGACAAGAGTAAGCGGAACAAAAGGTACAAGGTGTATTAATACGCGGCCAGAAGACCACTCTTCTAATGCTTCAAACATATACCATATTTTCTCAAACCTAAGACGACCCCCCGAGTTCAGGGTACACGATTTTGGAAAAACATATTAAACAAAGATTGGGAGGAAGTGTGACAGTTGGAGATGGTGCACGATACCATTTATTCATCACCACTGTTTCCGCTTTCACTTTCTGCCCATAGCTCATTGTGTTCTGTTCCGTTCAGAGCGTTACACAAACCATAAGAGAGAAACTGATGTTCTGAGGCTGGAACAACATAGAAGGGAGCGCACACGTCATCGTCGTCAGGCACATCGCACCAAGCGTTCAAAATCCACTGCGCCGGCGCAATTCTCGATCTCTCCCTGTTGCTACAGCCACCTTTTAACATTTCCTTCCGATACCTGAAACTGCCTTGCCACCGCTAAATTTCTGGCGCATTCAGTGGCGAAAGCGATAGCTTTGCGTTCGAACACAGCAGTGACGACGCAATGACAGTCAGTCCCCATTGTTCCCATTTGCACTGCTTTGTTTGTTGCGCACTGACATCCACAACACGTGGTATCGGTCGCGCCACGCTGTTTGCCCGCTCCCGCCTCTCCCCCGAGCTTGTTGTGGCGCGAATATCCGAATCTAAGACGACCCTCGACTTTGGAACACGAGAGGTTGGAAGGGGTTGTCTTAGATTCGGGAAAATATGGTACAGCACACTGGGGGACCACTTGATTACTTGATTGCCACATACTGATGTAGGATTGTGAGCCAAATTTCAATGAAACAATTATTCTGTTCAGATGTAATAAACAGGGCAGTCCTCTTTTCCGTGAGGCAAGCGAAGTCAGAAAATCGGGCGATTGTTTTATCAGTAACCATTCTATTTATCTATCACAAAAAAATAAATATATTTATGTCGGCAAGATAGAGATAAACCAGGTAACGGTCTGTCATGCATATTCGTATCATTCAATTTCGAATGATTCCGGGACGGACACAACGGATCAGAAGCTCGTGAAACCAGATATTGTTTCATTTACGTGTTGTCAAAGAGCTACAGACTGAAAGCATCCAGTGTGCATGTGTGGTTTGTGCAGTTGATCGTTTTCATCGATCTCTTCTACTACTGTGGTGACAGGTCCACGTGCGCTCTATGTTAAAATAATGTGATAATAAATATGTGATACACAAAATATTGTGAAATAAATATAACACACAGTAGCTGTGGCAACAGCATTTTTAAGCTTTCATTAGAATGACAAAGGGTGCGTGCAGCACCAGTTCACGAATCCAATTCTCTCACGACCTATGGATTGGTAGGGTAAGGGTCTCACCACAAGGGCTGCCGGAAGAAAATTGCAAACCTCCCGCACGAGATTGTGCACGGGCACAATGGTCATCACCAAAATGAAGTTCTTGTTAGACCTGGGCTTACTATGCATAGTAGCTGAAAGATGATCACAGCAGCCGTTGCTGCAGATTTAAATGGCGGTTCCGTATCAAATATGACGTCCGGAGATACCAAAGTTGTCGCGTCTCTGCCGTTGATGTTGATGTCATCACCATTAGCAACCTTCAAAGAAAGATGAGAAAGACATATAAAAGTTTGATGCCAGAAAATCACAAAGCACCCTCGTTGCATATTGTAGCAAAACATTAGCATTGCAAAGGATAATGCACTGAATGCAACAGTGTCTGTCTTCTGCCTATGTTCAGTAGCTTCCCAATTGCCGACGTGTGGTAACTTCGTATGGTATCCATCCACCCAACTCAAAAAAGAATACTCGCACACTTCTGTATTTGGAGAACAGCTCCGGTGAGAAATAGTGCACGAATCATAGTGCCACATAAATCACGAGCTGGGAAAAAAACTTATCCTTTTCAAAATATGCAGCAAAATTCATGAAATTTAATCATAAAAATGATGCCCACCAACAAAGTTGTTGTATAGACCCACATCCTAACCAAAGATGAGGAACCCTGGGGCTCCAACACATCACGTGACATCTCGTTGTTTGCACAGTGATGGGAAGGAGTGCAATGTTGATCGCTGCTTTTCTATTTATTTTATTTTTTCTATATCACGAGTTACGAACTCCCTCAAGGCATCTGACCTTTGATTGCACTCAGAACGTTCATAATTACCGTATTTTAACACGTATAATCCACGGCTTGTCTGTTAAAAAAAAGTTCTCAGTGGGTCCACTGCCGCTTATCTGAGGAAAGTTTCTCCTGGAGCTTCTCACCCGGCGTAAAGAAGCCTCTCGTATGTGACCCACATTCATTTGAGGGTGACTGACTAGGGGCTCTCGTCTAGGGTTGCCACCAGGCCGGTATTATACCGGCACGGCCGGTTATTTGTTCGCTCTGCCGGTTGCCGGTAGGAAGGTGATACCTGCAGCCTTTTGCCGGTATTTGTCGCCCAAGACCTTTCATATAGGCTTTTGCGGGGTTTTCCCTTCAACATTCCACTACAGCTTGAATAAATCTGGAGCATAGATCCAACTCCGCAGTCATCAGTTCTTTCCTTAGTTATTCATTATTATTATTATTACACACAGGAACATATGCTTCCTCGTATTATCTCTCTCTCTCTCTCGTTTTCTGTGTGTTCTCTTCCATCCCTCACCCACTTCCCTTTCCCGCGAGCCTTTCCTCCTTTTCCTCTATTCCACCTCCTCTCCCTCAGCCGGTATTTTTCACTACGAAAGGTTGCAACCCTATTCTCGTCCCTCTTCTTTCTCCCACGAGGTCAGCGGCCTATTGAATGACTAAACATGCACGTGGAATGCCTACGGGCTTTCCCCCTCTTCTTCCTCCGAGCCCTCATGAACCTTCTAGAGTTAGTGCTCTTGTATTTGGGGCCTCAGTTGTTGATGGGGATCCTGTAGAACACTGGCGACAGAAGCGTGCACATGATTCCTGCACACCGGCAGAACGCTAGAACGCTAAACTTGACTGCGAAGAATACTCGTGCCCTCTCAGAACAGTACGACGTTGAATGCAACGTACATTTGTGAATGTTGAGAATTCCCTCAGATGCGCAAATAGTAAATCGTTGGCCAATTTTTGTACCGTATGCGTGCCTATCTCATTGCATTCAGTGGGATATCTTTCCGACGTACAAGCCGCGGCTTCTCTGACCGTGTGGAGTGAAAATACGGTGCATGACGGCTGTGCATTGAAAATCAGCTTCACTCACTGTCCGCTCTAAGTGACGTGCACATATCCTACTTTCTTCATCCAACAAAAAAGCACCTTCATGACAGTGATTTGTCCTACCATAATCAGAAACAGCAACAATGATGTCGGTGGTGGACAGATGTTTGTGATTGTTTTGGATTTGATAATGATGACAGGAACAAAGAATAAAGCAGGTGGAGAAGGTGCAGAGGCAAGTACCATTGTGTTTGTTTTGTTAAACCAAGTACGTCAGTCAGCATTTCAGGTGGAGAAGGTGCAGAGGCAAGTACCATTGTGTTTGTTTTGTTAAACCAAGTACGTCAGTCAGCATTTCAGGTAAAGAAGGAAGGAAACTAGTACAGTCGACCCGCGTTTATCCGGACTTCATTTATCCGGATCCTGCACTATCCGGACGAAAAAGCATGGGGACGGATTTTCGTCCATGTATTTTGTTCTCGTTTATCCGGACTTCAGCTTCCGGACTCGGACAAGAATTCCACGGAACGAAAGCCGAAAATTCTTGTAATCCAGCTTCAGTTATCCGGACTACAGTGAGTAAGAGGAGACGCTGACCCCGCTTCGTCACCCTTTTCCCTGTGTTGGGGTTATTCCCGTCACACGTCAGGGACCTACATTCCTCCGTAGGGGAGACAACCGTGCACGATGACCCCCTTTTCTATTTGTGTGCGTTGGGTCATGTTGACCAGTCGAGCCATTTGGAAATATCTCGAGCAACTGTCCGGTTCTAGAGGGGAAAACTCCAACCCGAGGGCCTGCTGCTTACGGCCCGTTGGCCGATGAAGACATTCCCCTAGCTGAGCTGCGGTCCCTGATGCAGAGGCTCACTGCGACTGCCGAGGATGATGCTGCGGTTTCTGACTACGTTGACGTTGATAAGGATGATGACGCGTGTGCAGCTATGACTGATGACGGTGTGATTGCTGCTGTTGCCTCCGATGATGTGCAGCAAGACGGTGCAGATGTCGCCAGTGAGAAACAAGGCTCCGACATTGACACTTCGCGTCCGCACTGACATTCTTCGAGCAGCGCAACAGCGTGGCTCAACTCTATCCAATTAGCAAAAGTTTGCAGGAATCGAGTGCCTACACTATCATTGACGAGATTTCTGTGTTTTAATTAAACCGTGCTCTGTAGGACGTTTCTATTCGGTCGTTTCATTTATCCGGATGCCCCGGTATCCGGACGATTTCGCCGGGAACGGCACCGTCCGGATAAACGGGGGTCGACTGTACTACATCGAAGGAACAGAGCAGAGCAGAGAAGGTGTGTTGAATCACAGAAGTTGGAACGATCATGACTCCTATGTGCCCTGCCTGCTCTGGTTCAACAGGAATCTGAAGTAATGTTTCTGATGTCATGCTACCGGAGACGTCATATTTGTTTGTTCGTTTCTGTGGCATTTATTTCCAGGGCACGGGTATTCGGTGCGTGTCGACAGTTTTCGCTCGAAATTTGGAAAGGAAAACGAATTTTCCTATGTTGGCTTCCGGCATTCGCAAACTGCGGTCGTGTCAAATATCAGGAATTTCACGGGAAGTGTTTTCCAACCTAACAGATAATAACATTTACGAGGAGCTAGAATGACCTACGCGTGCATACTTTAGCATGCAACCGCTCTACAGCTGCAAATTATGGGTTCAGAACAGGATGGACATAAACAATCAGGCGCATGGAACGACGGTCGGTGACACACCGGCACGTAGTCGTGAATGACCTAATGAAGTTGACATCAAAACATGTTCATGCAACTTGCAAAATTAGTTGCTAGAATATTTCAAGCAAACATTCATACCTCCAACATATCGTGATCCATTAGGCTAACCATTTCTGCTTGACAAGCCTGACAGCAACCAGTTTTAAATGAGTCCACACTTAACTGCGATGCAACCCCCACATCCTCCACATGAGAATTGAAATGAGATTCTGTGATTACATGTTACCCATATCTGTTTCGAAATATCTATCACGTGACTCCCATTGTTGACGTCCTTATACGCTTGTTCACGTCGTTCCTTTGCTCATCCGTGTTGAGAAGTGGCGTCGTACTTGTCATTCTACGAGCTTGTGGCAACAGAATTATTCTGTACTGTCTGTCCCGTCAGTAGCGATCACTGGTAAGACTGGGGTAGCGATGTAATGTAACGATACACGATACTGCGACTCCTGCAAACCGTGAAATGTGTAAACGGCCATAGACGGCGCTTCAAGGGATAGGCGTTGAGTTTACTGGTATCGGATTAGATTGGATTGGAATGGATTGCAAGCGGTCATCCTACTGCCATAGCAACGGACTGCTGCCATAGCAACGGAAACGCCGATTGCCTTCATCTTCGGGAAGTGCCGATGTGGTGCAAGAGTGTGCGTCGCAGACTGAGGCAGTACAGTACATACGAGAGTGCAAAGGGCGCGAGCAGCACTGACAAAACGAAAACAGAAGTGCTGCTCCGCCAGAACTAGTTCAGCGAGTGCAGCCAAATCGAAGAGACCTTTAGGCTTGGGTGCACCGAGTCGCCACGAGCAGGCAGCGAACCGCACCTTCCCCAAAACATCGTCTTCCTACCCCCCCCCCCCCTTTCCGCTAGACACACTACTTCAGCTTCGACTTGTTCTGTGGTGGCTTGCATACTCGTTCAATGCGACGTTTGCTACAAGGTCGTTGTTTGTCATCTAGACTAGAGATGCAAAAATATAAGATTTTGGGTGTCGATCAATGTCGACATATAAAAACAAAATATCGATAAATATGGACTAAAATGCCAGTTCAAAATTTAAGGGAGGAGCCTTGGGTCCAAATTTAAGCCGGCGATATATCCAACACAGACTCTTCCTGATGCTGTGCGCATTGGATTTTCTTTATCGTTATCGATATCTGTCGGCCTTCGCGTTACCAGACATTCATGCCATATCGATATTTATCACGGTAATTCAGACAGAGATATCAATATTTTTCTTTATGTATTTATTTCTATTTACATGACGAAATGTCGATGGTTATGGAAGCATGCAGTAGTATACAGGGTGCTTTTTTTTCTATCCTTTACAAATTAAAAACAAAGCTCTGAGAGCAGCACTGATGCCATTTTTATAGATGGGTATGGAGCCAGGCGGACATCCTCTGGGAAAGCGCCTGTCACTAACTACTGGATGACTAATTACCTAAAATTCAATAACTAACTTTCTAATTAGACGTTTTCGGAAAAATGTGATGCAGCAGAATTGGATGCAATATATTTCAATCAACCCTCTTTATTTCCTTTTTTTTTTAATCCAGAAACGAGCACGTACTTTGAGATATAAATCGCGACAAATTTTATTAGCAAATGAACCGAAACCACAACTACGCACTTCTCGAGCGCAAAAACTGCATTATCTTAAACATACCTGGAAACTGTCTATCTGGAAAACGGTCTATCCCTCCTTCAGATCAGTGCATACTCCAATCAGCTTCATCGCTACAAAACACGTGGTCCTCCACGCGAACGCCCGTCGCTCCTTTAGCGCTCGAGAAATGCGTTGTTTCGGTTGCGACTCATTCGCGTAGCAAAATTTATAGCGATTTATATTTCAAGGTACATGCTGGTTTCAGGATATCTGAAAAAGAAGGCGGATTAAAAGAATGAATGGCTCCACTCCTGCTATCTCGCCCGAAGACATAGCAAGTTAATTAAAGGGGCAATAAACAGGTATACGAGGCGCACTTTTTTTAAATACATTGTGATACGTTGCCGACGGTGAACGTTTTAAAAAAAATGTTGTCCCAAAAAAGTAAATAATGGCTCCAAACCGAATGAATATTCACTGCACTCTTTCGCCCTCATGCCCCGCCTTGCGATGTCCTGGCGACAATAGCGACACGTCACTTTGACGTCGCGCATCTTCAGCCATTTAGAATACGGGACGCTTATACATTAATTTTTTTGGAATATCGAGAAGTGAGGTCAACTCTAAACGTATTCCCACTTGCGCAATCCAAGGTAGCCAGTTCAAACTGTACCAAAAACCCTCAATATTCTATTTCACATGCGCACTATGTTCTCTGTGCTGTATTGCTCCTCGAGGTCACCGCGATGTTCCCGTAACCGGTTCCCTCGCGAGCTGCAGCTTGTCTCAGTGGGGTCCGTCATTGGCTAGGAGAGCGAAATCTCCCCCACCTCCAGCGACTAGAATTCGGTGTTGCTATTCGCTGGAATATAGTGACGTGACCCGGCTCCAAGGATAAGGAGAGGCTCGCGCGGATTATGCTCTTTGAATGGCATTGTTTCGTGTTAAAGACAATCGCTGGAAGCAAAAAAAATTCATATTTAGATATCGTGAGCTACATTCTTTCATTGGGCATAATAATTGGAGAATGTTTGTCGACCTGTTTTGTGCCCCTTTAACGAATTTTAGGAACATGTTTGTCCACATAGTTTCACATTTTATTTAAAGGAGTACAGAAGTCCATCCAAACATATTTCAGATTAAGACGTCTGATGAAAGCGTGTGTGTTATTTTACCGAATAACGCGAAAGGGTTTGATATGTGCAATTTTTTCCCCCCCCTCAAAAAAAAAAAATAAAACGAAAAAACTCGCATAAACATGACTCCGCGCGTTAACCCTCTCCGGATATAACGTGGAGGAGAAGGTATGATTCTACGTCACCGATGACGTTACAGGAGCAGCTCGTTCTGGTTCGCTGGTCAGTGGGGATCCGCGCCATATCCCTTTGCCGCCGTAAACCAGTTTTGCCGGTTCCCCCGGAGAATTGGGGATAGAAGGAGCGGCCGAATAATGACCGTGCCAGGAGCCATGCTTTTTTAGAACCACGAACAGCCGAGTAGCAGACAACATTCCTCTGGACCAATCAGCGAACGTGGCCCCTGTAGCGTCAGCGCGAGGTCCCAGGCAGATCACAGGCTGGCACTGCTCTCCACCACCGTTGCGCACGGTCGCTTTTTGCGGCGTACTTTAAATTAAATTTCTGCGATAATTGTGAGTCTGCGGCGTGAATTACTTCTCATGGTGCATCTTACTGACCTAGTTAACAGTTTTATAGGAAGAAAACAGGGTGTTAAAAATGACTTCTGTGCTACTTTAATGCTTCCACGGTAGTACAGATCATATGTTGTAAACAGACAGAGGTAGTTAGAACTAGTTACGGGACCTCGTGTTATTTACGAGTGTTAAGCAACTCTCGGAATTACATGCAGTGTGTATTAAGACAAGAAAAAATTACGGCACATCGTGACTGTAATATGAATCGTATATAGTGGTGTAAGGCATTTTTGAATGAATGAAATGAAAATGTATGTCTAAGGTGTGATGGCAATGAATTCCAAGACTGTGATGAGTAATGAGCAGATTTGAATATCCCATAGTTAGTTCTGCATGTATAGGAATGACTAGATGATACTGCGACGCGGTTCGTGATATACTAGTTGTTTTATGTGTAAGCATCATTTATGGTATCGGAATCTGACTGCGCAGTATTTTGTGAGTTAACAGCATGGCACGGAAGGGCCCTTTTACCATCACCACCACCACCACGGAAGGGAAGTTACATTCGCCTTCCGACAGGACGTCTGCCGGACAGTATAACCCACCTGTGAAAACCGCGTATGGGTATAGCTCTTAGAGTTTTATCATAAAAATTCTGTAAAGGATAAAAAAAAGCGTCCTGTATTACACGGCATTTCACCAAACTTGCTATATTCCACGGCATTCATCTTCGGGAAACTTTTGCCACGACTTGGGCTACTTTAATTAGCTTTGTTTCGTGGGAAGATAAATTTTTTAAATTCAACTCGAAATTTTGCTAAGTCAAGGTTACGTTTCTCTGCCAGAAACAGACAGCCCATGCAGGAAATACCCCAACACATTAATAAGACGTTCCCTACTTTATTAGTATGTAACATCTTTTTCGAGGGTGCGAAAATGGAAGTTATCAGACGCGCAAATTGCCGGCCACGCTCGTTTCGCAATCGCTCGTTTGATCAATGTTCAGAAATGTGAGTTCGGTGTTACATCATTGGAGTTCAGCGGACATATAGTCTCGGCTGAAGGCATAACTCCCGTTCCCCAGAAGATTGCCGACATCCTGAAACACCCACAGCCGCAAACTCTGTGCCAATTACGTTACCTCCTGGGCCTGGTGGATTTTTACAGACGTTTCGCTCCTCATATACCCTCTTCATCCTCTTCAGGAGCTGTTGTTGTGCAAGCCACAAGCGCCCTCATCAACCCTAACCCCTAACCTGGTGAAGCGATGAATCTGAAGCTTTCGCCGCATGAAGTCGCTGCTGGCATGGGCAACGCTTCTTGCCCTTCAAGCCGGAACACCGACTGCGCTTACGGTTGACGAGTACGGCGCCGCTGTTGGGACCCAGCAATTCGGCAACACCTGGCGACCGCTTGCCTTCTTTTTCAAGTCCGCTGAGACGAGATACAGTACCTTCGGCCGGGAACAGCTCGCTGCGTAGCTCCGTCAAGCACTTTGCTACTTTCTCGAAGGCCAGGACTTTACCATCTGCACAGACCACGAGCCACTCACGTATGTGTCCACCCCAGTGAGTACGCGGTGCTCCCCCCGTTGGACACGCCATTTGGCCACCTTAGCTGAGTTCACTACCCGCGTCGAGCACGTCTCAGCCAGCAAGCACGTCCCTGCCGACGCCCTATAAGCCTAATCACCGCCCTCACTCAACTGTCCTCTGAAGCCCTGACCCGGTCGCCCTGACCCGGGACGGTCGCATCTGTTCCAGTCGATTTCGAAACTATAGTGTCACTTAATTCCTCGCGGACAACTCGCCACGGTATCGAAACCCCCACACGAAATACTGGTGTAGCTCCACTGTTATTCGACGGAATACATGACAAGAACAGACGGCAGATATTGAGGGTATGCCGGATTACCTCTCTGGAAAATAGCGAAAACATAATTCTGTAACCGGCCAATGATGGCACGTCTTTGAGAAAAGGAATGCCGCGGCCGTGAGGGCGTCTCATAGGGTTACGGGGCGTCTGGACGGCGCATTTCCTCCTCTGCCTCTGCGTGCCGCCCTCTCACTCCTTCGCTTACGGAGTGACGTCACGCCGGTGGAGCTTCTGCAGCCGCGGAGGCAGCGTTGATCTTTAAAATTCGTTCAGTTAATATATAAGCATTTTTGGAGAAAAAAATAGCCAGGTAGACTGTTAGCCGATGCCTAAAATAGTGGTATCGGTTTCACAGATGGGTTTCCGGATGCTACTGTGCTTTTAACTTGACGACGAGGCCCTTCCTACTGTGCGGATATCTTGGTCCTGAAACTTGACGACATCCATCTTCCTAGTTCGCACGTGACGCTCTGCTGCGACACTTCAACAACCCCACCGAGATCGCACGTTCCGCTGGCCTTACGCCGCGCTGCCTATTATTCCACCCACAACCTACCTCACCTTGGGTGCGCCGAACCCAACGTCTCATCAGCGCTTGTCTCGTTTGGCCTAAGATGAATGCTAACATGCTTGCTCTTCATGCCAACGTTCCAATTTCACCCCACGAACATCCGCCCCTGTCTGTCGTCCCCCCCCCCCCCACAAGCACAATTCGACCATGCACATGGACATGCTTGGTCACTATACCCCATCTTCTGGCAATCGGTCCCTCCTCACAGCCGTAGACCGGTTTACCCGTTAGGTTGAAGCTGCCCTAATGCGCGACTGCACCGCCGCCAGCGTGACGTCAACAGTCTTCGCCACCTGGATTGCCTGTTACGGCGCGTCGTCCCAGGTGGCCACCGACAGTGGCTCTCAGTTTGAAGCCATCCTTTTTTGCTGATTTCCTGTAGCACACGCCCAATACGCACCACTTCTTACCAATCGTGTGCCAAGTGCCAACGGTTTGGTCGAACGGTTGAGCGGTTTCACAGCCAGCTGGAGGCTGCCCTCATGGCCCACGAGGGCACAACGCACTGGACCACAGCCGTGCCTGTCGTCCTCCTTGACATTCGTGACACACTCAAGCCTGACATGGTTTGCAACCCCGCTGAGTTGGGGTACGGCACAACGCAGCGGCTCCCAGCAGATTTCTTCGCCCCATCGCTCGATGACGCCACCTCCCCCGAGAGCTACCTTCAGGAGCTCTGAAAGGTGTTCGCCGACCTGCGTCCTCCACCGACACGCACCAATTCTTCCCGAGTTCGTTATGTTCCTCAGCTCCTGTCTATGGCGGCGCACGTCTTCCTCTACCGTGACGCCGTCCGCGAGACCCTCTAGCACCCTATTCTGGCCCCATCGTGTGATACGTCGTCAAGCGGACAAATACTGCACCATCTCTCTTCTTTTCATTCACTTTCCGCTCCACCTAGAAGCACGTCTCTTGTATTCATCGCTCCTGCCGGAGCCTGGCAGAGGGGCGTTGTGGCGCCCCTTCCGGAAACGATAAAAGCCAGCCCGAGGTATGTGTCCAGCAACCGTTTTCGCGGACCGATGTTCTGCACTGAGTAAATCAGTTCGATCTATTCAAGTGCGCTGTTCACTTCCCTGACTGAGCTCCACAATACCATTGTAGAGGAGGCGGTGTTGCTCTACTTGAGTCCTGATCGGCGATGGTGTTGTGTCCCGGAGGGCTGGATGCGCTAGGAAACTAGTCAACCCGTGGCTTCACTCCAGGACGTTGCTTCTGATGCCGCGTGTCCGTAGCGGGTTGACCTCGTCGTTGTCCACGGACCGCTATACTATTGACATTGCAGTGTCATATAAGTGAGCACCACACCCGATTTGTTATGGGTCTCCAATCATCAGAATTAAAAGGAAGTAGCTGTTGTTTCGCGTGCGAATAAAGAAACGAGGCACCATGAACAAAACTGACATCACAGTATGGTGAAACTCGCAACCTATCAATATTCATCTCAATGCAATATCGATTTCAAAACCGCTAAGTTATCGATTAAATATCGATGAAATACCAATCTATACCGATAAGTATCAGTAACATATATCGATTAGATTACGATTGTACGTCAGGAGATTTCGGTGCACGGCTATTTCGGAGCACAGTTATGTCGGAGGACGGACATTCTGGAGCATGGTCTCGTGCAGGTTGTTCTGGGCTAGACGTCGTCGAAATTCTTGGGTATCCCCAGGGGCCTTTAGAGCTCAAGGAAGACATGCGCTATAACAACAATCGGTTTCCCCTTTAGAGACTTTCTCTACAACAGTCTCGGGACGGAGGGAACATCACGAAGACAACGAGCAGCAGTATCCGACATAAGTCCAACAAATCGCCTCGCATGTCAAGCACCTTGAGGAGCGACAATAACCTTTTATTGCTCTGCAGCTCTTGTAATGACACAAACATAACTTGAGTGTTACGTACATATTCTGCTGATGTTCGGCACAGTTCTAGCAGCAACGGCCTAGCAGCAATTCACCATGATCAACAAAGCGATGTGCTTTGTGGTGACGTCGGATCTGTGGTAACGTCGGTAACGCTCTGTGGTAACGTGGTAACGTCGGACGATGTTCCTGGCGGACAACAACAGCACGAAGTGCAATCTTCCAAGTGGAAGCCTTCCACATTTCCATGTGCATGTAATATCGCCTTGACTTATTGGAGTGGGGTTGAGTGGCTTTGTTACGATCTACAAGCGCATATCAGGAGCATAATTACTACATAAATACATTTTAGACGCGTATTTTTATTATTGCTCGAAAGGGATATAGCATATGATAAAAAAAAGTTGATCTCTGTGTTCGAAAGTGGATAAACTGGTTTCATTTTGCTTTCTCTACTGACGAGTTACTGTGTGTCCGAGTCATTCGCGAGCCTCTCTAGGCAGACCCCCTGTGATGCAACATCTTAGAGGAGCATGGAAGGGCTGAAAAAAAAAAAATGTCTGGAGAAGTAGTAATTAGGACTACGAGCCCCGGGATACATGTTCGCACAAAAGCCATGAGTGCAGCGCACAATCCACGTGCAAACGAGAGCGTTGTGTCTCTCGGCTCAGAAAAGCTGATTCCCTATGCTGCAACTTCGCGACGTCATGTCACGGTCGCCCAATAGTGAAGCGCGCCATCCTTTTCCTTTCTTTCTTTCTTTTTTCTTTGCCCTTTTTTGGCACCATCTGCCTCCCATCTGAAGCACAGCAGACGACACATCACCTTGCACCCTACCGCGCCAATAAAAGTGTTCTGTGATATGAGGTCACAACACGTCAGACGTAGCTGGGCGGAATCACCGCTGCTGCTCGAGATCCGCCGACGTGGCGTGAGCTCAACGTCAGCATTTGTTGTAGGGTCTGTATCTCGCCAACTACGACAGGTAGAAAAAAACAAAATCTTCAGCGCTCCGATATTAAGCACATTGCGTGGCATGATGTAATGAACCGTGTCTTACAAAGCATCGTAACTCCTTCAAGTCACACAAGGTGAGATGAAGACACGTTCTCCAACGATAAGTAGCTCACCTTTTCAGGGTCTAGGTCCAGCTATATGTACAACCGTGTTTGGAGACGCGCATGACATTTCACCTTATAGTTCACCTCTAGCACACGTACCGTAGGTTAATATACGTGCACACCACCAGGGTACGGCCAAGTGATGTCAGAGCATTCTTCACTGCAGTCCCTCAACTTCCCGATGTTTCATTCGGAAATGTCACACTTGTTATGCGATATGGGCTGGGGAGAGATGCAGATTTGACAAATTACGCCGTGGCCAGGACTGGACCTCGAATTACTACCGTTCACGATTAGGATAGGTTGATTAGGAAGCTGCCCGTCCTCGTAGTGGACGTCTCACAGGAATCAGACGTATTCGCCGCTGGCGAACTGCCACGTAGGTAACACGACGTCGAGTGCCATTTGTATCTGTTGTGAACTGGCTCAATTTGACGTTGTTCTTGCCATCAGCAGACAGAATGCCGTGTATCCATCTCAGGTAGGGAACCACATCAGTGTACACCCCAGGTGAGTTTGGCACGGCACAGCTACGACCCCAGGACACGATTGCTATCTGCACTGCCCTGTTGTCGATGATTTGAAACATTGGGCCTCCAGAATCGCCCTGAAAGAGGTTATATTTCACTTTCGTCTCTGACGCGTGTCTATTTTAGTTTGACTTACGGTACACGCATCTTTACCGCCCTGCATGTAGCCGGCGCAAATATTCGTGTCAGTGACGCGGAACCTGTTGAGCATTTTGCAGGCGTCCAAGCTGACTAAAGGAAGCTTCACTACTTGCAGCACGTCTGAGACCGGGCCATCTGAAATAAATAGACAACGTGCATATTGTTTGCACTTGGCACGATGTGCTTCTTGGAACCACTAGCACTCTATGGCACACTGCAGTCACCAGGGTCATTCAAGACAATGCACTGTTAATACTATTTGAACGTTCCCTTGAAAACATAATCCTTAGTTCACGTTCAATTCATAGCTCATTTGGTATGTTCATTCGTGAGTGCGCTGGACACTAGACCTGGTCACCACGGATGTCGCCCTACTTGATGGCATGCGCTAAGAGGGGGGGGGGGGGGGATGTCGAGAGAGGCTTGCCGTTGTTGGCCAAATACGCTTAGAGAATATACAGCAGTATAGTAAGAGAAATATCGCGTGACAAACGGTATATTGCTTTGATTTTCGAGTTTGTCTGACACGGCACCGATTGCAGGGACTTCGGTGACAGAGAGACATGCTTGCTCACTGATTCCAATGTCAGTGCTTCCACCAAGTCAGTCGATGACTCGAGCAGACATCGAGCGATAACACTATTGACAAATCAATAGTGTCTCCGACGATGCGCTGATTTCTTTTCTTTTTTTTTACGTGACGTTCTTCTTGTCTTTTTCTTTGCTTTCTGTGTAAAATAGGAGAAGAAACGGAATTTTTTTACAAGATTACTCACTTTCCGACAGATATCCCCACCCAGTTACGTAGGCAGACTCCTGCGCTTTGAAGCCGGGTGGAGGCAAGCAGATGGTATTGACGTAGCCTCCCAACCTCCAGAGTGGCACTTCGTCTTTGAGACGCACAACAGCAATGTCGTTAGCCAAAGTGGTCACATCGAAGTCCGGATGAATTTCCACACTTCGTGCCATGGTCTTGTACTGGAAGAACGTGGAGTAGGACATGCGATACACACCCAACCAGATACTGACGTTGCTCAGAGATTCCCTGGAAGTTAACATTCATTAGGTGAACAGCGCTAACTGTTGCTTGTTGGTGACACACGCATACATTTCATCCTACTTGTATGTTCTATATTTCTGGAGACACCACCCACACACCCTGCGGTCCGAAATGGACAACCCAGAACGCGTAGCACATTTTTGACGTATTTACACCCTTTCTGCGTTACAGAGCATAGGGTGTCCGAACGCAGAGAGCCAGAAAATCTACGGACAACCTTGGACAACACAACGCTCTCGAACGCGCTCGTTCACCAAGCAACAGCCGTCAACGTCGCCTGCGAGATGTCCTTCGGCTCTTCCGGAACAGCCTACAAGGCCATGCACCAAATTTCTGTACTAAGGAATAATGTTGCGTTCAGAGGAAGCAAGAGGTGAAGAATACACGACACATTCCACCCTCCACTTCTGCTACCCTTTGTCTTTTCCCTTCCATGTTACCGGGCATCATAGTCTTGTCCGCTAAGGTGTGATCTCGTTTGGTTACGCAACCCGAACTTTTGATCCTTGTTTCAGTATTGGTAATTCAAATGAGGAATTGTGGTTTGTTTGTTGTAATATTGATTGACAGTGACGTCTCTTTGCAGTCCTAGGAACTCTCAAAAGCCTTCTCCAGCTCCACAATTCAAAAGCGTCATTGCTTCGACGATCAGCCATTCTCATAGTGCAACCTCACAGTCCAACATTGACGTTAATTCCACAATGTCTCCTGTTGTGGCATGACTAAGCATATCAGGTGCTGCTGTAACTCATGATGATGATTATGTTGCATTTGCAAAGCCCACAGTCATGCAGTCATGCTTTCACTGTGTGGACTTTGGGCACTTCCGCTAGTTATTGGCAGCGTTTCGTAAAATCCATTTGACTTCACTCTCCATGATGTAGGTCATACATTTTTCGCCACGTAAAGTCACGACTTGTCATTATCTTCTCCAATGTGCGTGTCCTCTAGCTCAGTGCCTACACCATAATAGTCATCAGAGATGCTCAGATCTTTCTTATACAGTTCCTGTGTCTAACCTTTTCCACGTTGTCTTATCCTCTACCTCTACTAGGTGTATATCACATATTTTCTTTTACCTTAATCATTTTCGTGAGAAGTGTCTTTTTTGTTTCCCCAGTTTTCTTGAAAAGTTTATTGTCTTTCCGAGGCCGCAACGTCCACATTGTCGCTCTTCTTGAGAGGGAGGCCGCAACAGGAAGGCCGCAACGGATGAAATCCCATTCCTTTCGTGTTGATGTCAAGGAAACGACATCTTTCATTCCGCGAAGACACGTTTTTGGCATTTTAATACCCTTTAACATTGCATGTCCAATGCCTTCCTATCTCTCATACCGTTTCCCTGAAAATTTGTTGGGTGTATGTTTTCCTTTCTCCTCTGCCGATCGCTTTTCTTCATTCCTCCGCCAGTTGTAAAGCCTAGTCTCCTACCATTTCGCTGTCTTGCCCGCTCTTTTCCTTTCGGTCGTAGGTCCCCCTTTTTCTTCTTCTTTATGACTGTTAGAAATGTCACAATCGAGAGCTAAAATACTTAGGTAGCTTGAGAACGAAGACGGTGGATATAGATGTTCAGTGTTTGAGTATAAGAAACGCTTCGTCCCTGCCACCGTTTGGCTTGCCTATTGCTACTGCTTTCATACAAACTGCGCACCTTTTATCACGAACAGGCCTTGATGCGTACTGCGTATTAACCCTGTTGGCGTTTTAATGGACAATTTAGATGAGAGTGGCATATGCCTCGGAGGCAAGAAAGGTTGAAGTCGACTATAGAATGCTCAAGTTACTTCTAAAAACATTTCATTATCTTCCTTTTGCAGCGCCTCTTTCCGATAGGAACAGTTCAAACGTTTGAGATGATAGTGAGCGCTTGTGTTTGCGGTCCCCTAATTATTCTGTGTATCGTGCTCCTGGTTCTCGTGTTGTGCGACCAACTGTCCCACCTACATGTGTTTTGATAGTTCTTGAGTTTGCACAATGGCACAACAACGCTACAGTTTATCTCAATCCCTACGTAATGGGTGGCGTGGGTGACTATACCTGTTCCAGCAATGTGCGCATGATAGAACATGCTTTGTTGTGACGAGGCTTCCACCACCAAAGAAGACGTTCCTTCCAGTTGTCCTCCGGGTCAGGGCCACCTATGGCAAACACACAAAGGCAGAAAATGAACGATTAACTTGTCCCCCTTCAAAACAACAACAACAAATAAGTAATGACGATGTAGTAGAAATGTTTCACCGCTGAGGCGGCACCCAATCCCATTCCCTAGTCCTCCATTATATATACAGGGTGTTTCAAAAAACGTGTCATTCGGACTTTAGAAAAAAACGGGGCGACGGAAAAATAGGGGATAAACGGCATTTGTGTGGCAACTGAATTTGCCACCTTGTAAAAATATTTTCTTTTCTATTTTAATTAAAAGAAATTGAATTTCTTTAATTGAGCTCCAAAATTTCCAGAGTCAACCTAGCGTTTTTTTCGTTTCTTTTTTCAAGAATTAGAGTGCCCTTAGCGAACTCAGTCAGATCCACCAAGAAATTCGCTCAATATTGCAAATGGGACTGCCTCAAAACAGTCCCGAAATTGAGGCTTCAGAGTTTGGGGTATTCAACGGCGCACCAAATCAGTCGCAAAGACGCGCGGAGAGCAGGACATGTTCCTGCCCCCACGAAGCTAGAACAATTTATCGCCGAACCGGCGTGCAGCACAAGATGTGCCGATAACAAGGCGGTTGACATTCCACCATACGTTGATAAGCGGCAAACAAAAATGATTCCGCCTCTTTTTTCCCGCCCTCTTTTTTTTCGACCTTCCATCTTTCATGAAAGATAGAAGGTCGAAAAAAAAAAGAGGGCGAGAAAAAAGAAGCGGAATCATTTTTGTATATATATATATATTTGAATTGTATATACAGGGTGTCCACGCTAAGTGTGAACAGATTTTTCATAAATCGGGTAATTATTATTTTTAAATGCAATCAACGGTGATATGTTCTATGCAAGAGGGCTCGTTCTTTGAGACACCAGGCGGCCTCCATTAACGATGTCTTAATTAATTTTCACTAATTAACTGTCTAATTATGAACGATAGCGGGATGGTTCCAAGGTAACATTTGTTGATGTTGCTTCCCTGAGGTTATTGCTGTTTTCAGAATCGAAATCGGCCTACTGGGTCAGCCGCAATGTCCACTCGAAAAACGTCTATTTTTTTTCGTTCTCTTGTTGTTGAAAAAAAAAAAGGAAGTTTCACATGCCGAACACGGATATAGTCCTGGAAACGTTTAAGTAGCTCGCAGCTTAAACGTATTGCATGTGATCTGTCATGAAAGTTACAGAAAGTACAGCAATTTTAATAGTAATAAATTATTGAAAAATATGACGTCATATTGCGTCGGCAATAATCACAATGTCTAATGTCGGGGGGATGGGTTCCTGTCGCGAATTATGCCCCTAGGTTTATATTTTTTTTTTCCTTCCCATGGTCGTGATCGTCATCATCATCTTGTACAACTTCATCATACTAACTTCATCCATGAGGTAAAATTGCATTTGCATCCCAGAACATTTGAGCAATATGTCAGGTGCTGCTTTCATGAGAAACAGCCGAGCAGAGGCTATTCGTTAGAAGAGACAGTCACAGGGGGCAACTATGAATATCGGAGAGAAGAATGGCGCTACAGCCAGCACTTGCACAAGAGCACGAAATCTTGTTACCGCCCCTACACATCAAATTTGGTTTGCTTAGAAGATTATTCTGTTGCACAAGAAACTTCAGCGCATTATCCGTTCATATCGTCGCATCCGTGCTCAGCATTTCATAATTCATGAAAGGGTGTCTCGTGCCTATCAGAACGTGTGCGTAAAATAAGTGTAATCCGGCATAATCGTGAACGGTGATGATGATGATGATAGCAACAACAAGCAACGTAAAAAGTGACGTAAGCTGCTAGAGGGGTCAGACTGGCTACACCAGCACACTAGGTTAGCAAATGACGGCAAAAGAAGAATAAGGATAAGAAAAAAATGAGAGTGGCAGGAAGAAAGAAGTAGACGGTACTGGGAGAGGGACTTCGACTGATGAGAATGAACAGCGGAAAATACATACACGGCACGACACTTGACTCCCTTGAACCGTTTCCTCGAAGTTGGCCTTAAAGCACGTGTCCTATATTTGTTTCTATTCCGATTCCCTTGGTGTATATACGGAGAAACACTTGCACAGATTGAGGGCCGTTACCTGTCCGACCTATTATACTTTTACGCCTCCGTTTGTGCGGGAAAATCAAAATGGATAAGCACTAGGGCACGTGAATCAATATGGACCGATGAAAGCCTAAATCGATTCCTTTTGCACATAATATACTGCGGGCAAACAGGTACCTCCGTTCTAGTACCAATTTTCGCAGGGTGTAGTCGTTTACATAAGCGTGGAATCGATGTCGTGGGCTGTTATATTGACACGCCCCACGTAGCTTTTGTTGTACACGTCATTCCTGACTCCGTTTCTGTGTGTAGTCTCCCAGTATGCTTTTCGTGAGCTTGTGATTCCTTACGTTCGACAATAACGCATCAAATGACAGTGTACGTTGCGTATTCAATACTTCACGCAACCCAACAATAGATATCGTCCACCGGTTACGTAATGCGGCGATACGGATTAAGTATCAAACGTGCTGTAACATATACTTGTTTATAATATTCGCTTTCATCGTATGTTCACCGGATACCTTTGCTGAGTAGCTCGTTTTCAAGCGCTAGAGGACAGAAAATCTCACGTAATATAGTTTGTAGAACCTCTTTGAGATGCTCCCATAAAATGTCGCGACGTTTTGCCTGTAATGGGGTAGTATACTGCTCTCGGGCGGTGATTCACCCAGTGTCATAGTCACGATTTATTTGTTGTTGTTTTTCCTATAAAATGAAGTTAAATACAATGGCATGCTATAGTTACAATAACACAAATAGCATTCATTCGTGAATTCGTCGTCAGTATTTCAGTAATTTGCAGGCTAAAAATCGCATACTTCAATATAGTATAACCAAAGATAAACGTATAGGTGACATAGCAAAACGCTGCGCGTACGAGGAGCAAATGTTGAGACTTCCACAGAGCAGAAATCTGGTTTGTACCTGAAAACAATGCATTAAAACAGCAAAAGGCTAAATTTAACACCAGTGAAGAAGGTTCCCGAAGAAGTTCTCCCGTTTTCAACAAATGACGGGAGAGAACGATGTTACTCGAGATGCGGTTTTCACTGACGGGTCATCCACTCGGGATGGCTCGTCCTCGGCATTTATCATTCCATCTCAGTCAGTCTCCTGGGGTCACTACCATTCTCACAGAACATCATCTACGTGTGCCGAGCTCTACTCTTTGCTATGCAAAAAATATCAGCCAGCCCAGCTCAGCCCGGGTCGTCTTTACAGACTCAAGACCCGCGCTCCAGTGTGTGGCCAACTTGGGGGTACGTGTTGCCCCTCAGTTCTGTTGCCTTTGACATCATGCAAGTTAATAAGAAGGCGGCGGTTGCAGGGCACACTGTCGCTTTGCAGCGGATGTTCGCATCAGCGGTAATGAAGAAGCAGGCAGAGCCGCATTCCTTTTCTTTTTTCTTAATAAACATATTCCCCCCCCCCCCCCCCCGCATTGAGCGCCCATCAGCACGCAGCTTTTCCCATGATAATGATGTCTTCGGGCGACCGAAGACGCCTCCTTTCGACACTCACCAGACCCAAGATGCGGGCTCAGTGGCAACACGATATAACTCACTTCTCCCGGATGTAGACCCCACGCTTTCTCTCGCAATGTCTCCGCGACTACGCGCCCCTTTACTGCACTCTTCCACCACATGAGGCTTAACGTTGCCTTTACATCTCCCTTTAAACTCCGTCTCGGCTTCACCTCGTCTTCCCTCTGCCCCACTTCTGGAGTGCACGGCTACCTTTGCCACGTCATCCTATATGGCTTGTGGGCAATATCACCTCCACCATGCACTGATGGAAGTTTTTATGCAACGTATTGACAAGCGGCCCTTCAACCTAGCGAAGATCCTCGGACCGTGGTCGAACGCTGCCCACCAGATGCAAGGTCTTCGTCTCCACCGGTTTGGTGACGGATCTTTGAAAGTGCTCCTCCCATCATCATCCCTTCATCTGTTCCCAAATCGCAATGGCAGTGTACCGCCTCAGCGGCCGTGAATCGCCCACCTCATCACCATCCAATGTATGTGTGTGTGTGTGTGTCGGGATGCGGTTCTCTAGGACCGTGTTATGCGGTGAAGTTCTGTTTTAAAGGTGCATTTAACAACAAATAGATCGAAGATAATTGCGGCTGCGAAGGAAGATCCCAACCCCAACGGGTCGCTGGGCGCTCATTTTCTGGTTATTTTGACTACCTATTTTGAGTCCGACCTTGTAAAACCATGACCGAAAACATATCGTAGGCTCCAAGCCATGCTTTCATCCTTGGGAAATGGCTGTATGACACCACCTGTTCGCCAAATACTCCATGAATACAACAAATGTAGAGTCGCCGGCCACAAAGTAACTCTGCAGTAGGATTCCTGGACATGTGGGTATATAGGAGGGAATCATGCTGCAGACGAACTAGCGGACGTTGCACACCTATCTTCAACACTACATCCGGTAATATACTCAAATTCGGATGTTACATCTTCATTAAGGTCATTGTCGCGGGAAATGTGCAGACGGCGATGGGTACAATTACAGAGTGATTTGTCGCTGCTACATCGCATAGATGCGGACCTGAAGTTCTGCGTTCCGTCTACGTTATCGCGCTGTGTTCAGACGTTTTGCACCTGTGTCGGTTGAGTGTGCCTTATATGGCCGTCCTTTTCTTCATAAAGTTGGAAGAGCCGACTCATCAAATTGTTCGGTTTGTGCAACGGTGAGGATAGTGAGCATATTATAATGCACTGGACTAGGTATGCATCTCAAAGAGCCACACTGAAAGCTACACTTGCCCGATTAGACAGCAGGGTCTTCGTGAAGGTGCTGGGACTTTGGGCACGGAACACGAGGGCTGCCGAGGGATTCTCTGTGCATGATCTTGGGATAATTGTGAATAGTGGATGATTGTGGACTTCTACTGAACCTGTGGATAGTGGACTTCTGAATAGCGAACATGTGAATAGTGAATAGCGAACTTGTGAGTAGAGCACCTGATAAGTAGTTTTTCAGGGCGTGGGGGTGGGTGGGGTGTGGGGTGTGCCAATTTATGCTAGGAGTAGCAGAACAAGTCGGAAGACAAGTTCAATTTCTCATCGTTTTTTTTTTTCGGACAAACAAACGAACAGACAAACACATCGTAGAGTCAGGATATTCGAAAACGTAACAGGATTACAGAGGGCCATCCAAAAAATTTTCAGACTAAGACGTCTGATGAAGGTTTGTGTGTCATGTTACCGAATAGCGCTAAACGTCTTGATGTGTGCAATTTGTTTCCCAGAAAAAAAAAAGAAGAAGAAAAAAAATCACATAAACATGGCTCCGCGAGTTCACCCTTAACTCGCCACTCCGGGTATAACGAGGAGGAGAAGGCATGATGGCACGTCACCGATGACGTTGCAGGGGCAACTCGTTCTGGTTCACTGGTCAGTAGCGGTCAGCGCCGTGTCCCTTTGCAGCTGTAAACCAGTTTTGCCAGTTGCCATGGAGAATTGGGGATAGAAGGAGCGGCCGAATCATGACCCAGCCAGGAGCAATGTTTTTTTCAGAAACCCGAACAGCGGAGTAGCAGACGACAGCTGAGTGGCAGACACCGTTTCTCTGGACCAATCAGCGATCGTGGCCCCTGTAGCGTCAGCGCGAGGTCCTAGGCAGGTCACAGGCCGGTGCTGCTCTTCACCGCCATTGCGAACGGTCGCTTTTTGCGGTGTACCTTAAATTCAATTTCTGCGATAATTATGACTCTGTGGTGTAAATGACCTCTCATGGTACATCTTACTGGCCTACCTAACAGTTTTATAGGAAGAAAACAGGGTGTTAAAAATTACTTTTGTGCTACTTTAAGTGTTGCAATATGAGTGAGATCTCTCCCGGCCATTATGGAAATCCCTTCCGACCTGTGATGGTTCTCGTGCTTACCCATCAGCTAAGGCGGCCGAACTATTTGTTGATTTCTTTTTTCTTGTATATATAGATAAGTCAAGATGACGTCACAAATGGATCCTTCAGCACTGATGTCGATTAAGCGCCTACACGCCCACGGAATATAAAGCCAACGGAGGAAAGTGTTCTTGAACGAAAGGGTGTTCAGCTGAATGTTCAGTTACTTAATTTGAGCATGGTGGCGATGACGTTCGTACGCTGAACACGGCTATAGCTAGTGAGGTATTGAACGGAAAGTGCGCTCCCATATACAGGGTGTCCCAGAAAACGTGTCATTGAATTATAATAAAAAAACTACACCACCTAGAGTCATGCGGTCAACGGCATTTGTTCCTACTGGGTTTTTGCCACCTCCTCATGTGAATGTCGTGTAAGGTAAGTGTAATTATGCAAATTTTTGCGAGCTTAAGTCGGAAATTTGCCTAGTAAAGGTCGCTTAATTACCCCACCAATGTGAAGAGCGTGTCTAATTTAGTCAAATTAATGATAATTGACAGGGATATTCAGGAGCTATCCCATCGGAAAAAATAGCCCAACATCATGCCCTACGGAGGTCGCACAGAATAGCGCACGATGAATTTTTCAGCGCAATCTTTGTCAGTCCGACGAAAGGAGGTTGGAAACCCAGCCCTCCTCGACATCGCAGAAATAAATAAAACAGGCACGGCTTATCACGTCCGACCTTCGCTGGGATAATGCTTTCCCTCTCCCAATTTTAGGAGCTGTTACTTTTTCTACTATCACTCTGTGGGCTGGCTTCGGAACCTCCGTTCGTCGTACTGAGAGCGATTGCGCTCAAAAAGTCATCGCGCGTTATGGTCCAGTGCCCCGAAAAGCATGATATTCGGCTATTTTTTCCGATGGGATAGCTCGTGAATATCACTGTCAATTATCATGAATTTGAGTGAATTCGGCGCGCTCTTCATATTGGTGGGGTAAAAAAGTGACCTTTACTTGGCAAATTTCTGAGTTCAGTTCTCAAATATTTACATAATTAAACTTGGAGTACACGACACTAACATGAGGAGGTGTCAAAAACCCAGTAAGAACAAATGCCATTGACCGTATGACTCTAGGTGGTGTAGTTTTTTTATTATAATTCAATGAGACGTTTTCTGGGACACCCTGTATACTTATGTATAGATGGACGGAGAAATCAGGAGAGATGTGTCATTTTCAATTACGATCACTCACTGGCCCTTATATGCACTTTAAATGGCAACATGACATCACCACCTACTCTCCGCTTTACTCCGTTGACCCCACATTGTCCCTTACTCTCCCCCGCCGAATGCCACGTTCCTTTGCCACAGTCTTCCACCGCATGAGACTTAATGTGACTTTTACACCGGCTTTCAAGCACCTCCTCGTGTCGGCGCATCCAGCCTCTGTTCCATGTGTGGGGTGCGCGGTGACCTCCATCACATCCTTCTGCGGACAGTACGATCGGGAGCGCCCTCTCATGAAAACTGCTCTGCAACGCGTCGATCAATGCCAGTTCGACGTGACCAAAATTCTCGAGCCACGGTCAGACCCCTCACATAAGATGCAAGGTCTACGAGTTGTTGCTGAGTTCCTGCCTGTTGAGGATCTGCCTCGGTGTACCCCGCGCCGCTGAAACGCGCATGGTGGTGGCAAAGGCCCGCGAGCTGCCAGTAGAGGTCTTACGTGTCAGAGAAACTGTGCGCCATTATTTACGCCTCGTCGCGGAACACCATCGTCGCCCCTTGGTTTCGAAGCTCAAAAGGCGGAGGCAGAGCAACATTTCTCACTGCATCGCTGCTGTAAAGCCCTTGCTACCGGCTTTTGTTGGAAGGTCAGTCGTCCTCAGGTCCCTCCGTGGGTCTTTTCGATACCTTCTATCTCCACTACCATTCCTGGGCTCAAGAGCAAGAGGGATCACGTCGCAGCACCCGTGTTGAAACAACTTGCGCTAGACATGATGCAGTGCCGTTACCCTTCGCACACTGCCAGTATTCACATATGGGTCGACCAACTTACACTGCTCCACTGCTGCCTTTACAATCCCGACTATGTCGTCATGCCACGCATACCGTCTCTCGCACCGCACCTCATGCACGTCTGCAGAGTTGCATGCCATTTTGTTCTTCCTCAAGCACATTGCATCCGCCGCTATCTGCAGCTGGGTGATATATTGCGACTACAAGGCAGCTCCCCAGTGTATAGCGAACATGGGTATTCGTGGATCACTTGCGCCTGTGGTGTGGACATAGTGGAGGAACTAAGCCGTCTGAGATCAGCGGGCACTCTATCTACTTCCAGTGGGTTCCTGCACACTGCGGCATCCGCGGCAATGAAGAGGCTGACGAGGCTGCAGCAGCTGCGTATCATTCCCGATCAAGCGTGCGGATTACCCTCCCCAAAGGCGACAGGCGAACCTTCCTAAATGATGTGGTGAGGCCCCTCGCACATGCGCAATGGTCTCGGGACGTTCCATCAAGAGTTATGATGCGTGAAGTGGACCCTGACTTTGGCTTCACCATGCCTTCTCGTGTGCCTCGCCATTTTGCGTCGCTGATACACAGGCTTCGTCTTAGGGTTGCATTCACCCCCCATTTCAAGCACCTGATCGGCCGCTCCGACTCGATGCTCTGCTCTCGCTGTGCTGTTTTGGCGGATATCAAGCATGTGCTCCTCGACTGCCATCTGTACACCTCCCGAAGAGCAGCTCTATGTGTCGCCTGCAGTTGATCACGGCCGCACCATTTACATTGGCAACCATTCTCGGCCCTTGGTCTAACCAGATTGACCATCGCCAAGTTTTTTCTCTGGGACACTGGTCTCCTCTCTACCCTATGATCTGCCTCCGTACATGTGTGCTGTGTGTGTGTTTTTGTGTGCTGTGGTTTTGCCTACCGTTTTGATGTCTTACTGACTCCACTGACTATCGACCCTATTTAGCATCGTTCATCACCTCATCATCAGGACACTTCTCATCCTGCCCCATTGTGCCTTGGGGTAGTGGGCCGCACCTTACGTGGCGAATTTCCCCATTCATTATGATTAACTTATTTGTTGTTGTTGTGTTGTTGTTTAGTTCCTCTCCAGCACTCGAGTAATGGACGAACTCTAAAATGTCTCCTTTCCATCATCATCACTTTCTCATCCCTTCCAAGAGCGCAATGAGGCAGTGTACTGCCATAACGGGCGGTGAAGAACCCACCCCATCATCATCCCATTTATACAGGGTGTTCCACCAACCATGATGGAAATACATAGTAAAAAACGTAGGCCCCGGAGAGACATGCGGTCAAGGGATTTTTTTCTGCCAATAACTTTTGCCACATATTGGTAACATTTTTATTTCATTTCAATTGACATAAAGTTGATTTCTTCAATTGAACGCCGAAATTTCCCAAGACAACCTAACGTTTTCTTTGCGGAAATGGGTTCCCCGTGGTCATTTTACTCAGTATAACCATAATCCCACTAGTAATGCAATGGCAATTGCCGAAATAAATTCGCCGAAAATCCGTGCAAATTAGCCCTTGGCTCCACCTCTATTTTGACGGCTCGTAGTTTGAGCGCAAAGCGGCGAAGAAAGGAGGTTACATTGACACGCCACACGAGGGAGAAAGGGTACAAGCCATCGCGTGACCTCATTTTCGATAAGATAGCTCTGATTCCCGCACTCACCGCGCGTCGGTGGATTCCACGTCAAGAGATCCAACGGGTCAAGGGATCCATCGAGTCAAGAGATCCACCGATAGATCTCTTGACCCGGTTGGATCACTCGTCTCAGGGTTCGCCAGGCTTGGATCTTTTGACCCCTTTGCGTTACGTCGTTAAAGGGATGGTCTCGTACAGCCGGGGCGATTTCGAAACTTAGCCAAATCTAGTTTCACGAGTACTGTACTCATACAACCGTCAAAGTTTCATTCGGAATAACCAAGTCGTTTTCGAGGAATTTGTCGAGACGTGCAGTAAGAGCAGACGAAAGCTGCGCTTCTCTCATGCATACGTCACGTATGACATCGGCCTGCGGGTGCGTCGTCGTTGTCATGGTAATTGTAACTTGCAGAAGCACCTTGGGTTAGGGGTTTTGGGGTTAGGGGTTAGGTTTGGGTTGGGAGTAATCCCCTTTGCTCTCGAAATGGGGACACTAAGGCATATACCTCCGCGAGCGGAGAATGTAGTCCGAGCATTGACTGTGGGGTCTCCCATAATGGGGCGCACAATCGGATACGTGGAAGCTAAGTCACGTGTTTTCGTTCGTATTTAGTATTCAGTAGTTAATGCGGTTTTTAAACAAACACGTACTCCTTCTTCATGTACGTCGTCAGCGACACTTCATTTCGAAGCATGATCAGTGTACAACGGGGAGTCTAATGGAAGCGCGCGTAATATATTTTTGGTTGGAGCTGTAATGCGACCGCGCGCGCCGATGGCCAGCGACTTCAGATTTGTGATTGTGGATAGGGTTGTTCTGCGACTTTTAATTTGTCTCTGAGGATTAACATAGTTGTTCTGAACCACCATGCTTGCTACTACTTAGAATGCGCGTTTTTCGCCTGAGAATTGAAAGAAAATGTACGAGAGTTGCCGCGGTGCCCAGTAACTTCTGAAAGTCGTCTGCTCACGCCGATGCACTAGCGCGCGCAAAAGCAGACGATTTCTGTATCCTATCACGGACTTACCCACAGGGCGACGTGGCCGTTCTTATTGTTGCCAACACAGATCGCGGCATGCTCGGCAATCTTTATCAATTTAATTCGGTTATTTAATAACTGTGGCGTGTTTTGTCGGGTAAATTAGCAGTATTCCATGTGCAAAGGGCAATCGAATGGTACACTTTATGAAAGGGGCAGGAGGTACGAGACCGTCCCTTTATTAACTCTAACATCGCTAAGCAGAAATTACTCGTATCGAAATACGAGGGACTCGTTTTACGTGTGGTATAAATAGAATACAAATGCAGGTGGCAAATCAATATCTAATTTTTATTGACTTAGTTACTTAGTTTGTAACACATAGCGCAGTCCAAGAAATGCCGACAGTTCTCTTACGTAATTGCTGTTAAAAACAGGTGGTTGCATTGTAAGACCAACCTGTTTGTAACACGGGATTTATAGAAGTGCTGTCATTTTTATTTTTTTTTTTAGAGCGCTTCGTGTTAGAGATTATTTCTACAGTTAGCGTGGGCTACGTACACTCACGTTGGGTGGGCAGGCCGCTGTTTCAAACACGTTGATTATTCAAACACTTCTCGTATCACAGCAAGCTCGTAGTCGAAGAGCCAAGTCGCTGTTGCGGACAGACGTTCTACATGGCGGAACCGTCTGATCATGGACTCTCTCAGGGTACGAAAGATAGCTTCATATGCTCGAACATCTGTTTTTTTTTGTTTGTTTTTTTGTATCAAGTTTGCCCTTAATTTTACCCGCCGTCCACAAAAGTACAAAGACAACTCTGAGTCCAGCATTTGACAATTCTGACAATTTGACAATTCTGAGTCCAGCAGCAACCCTGCATTTTGGGGTTGAGGTTAGTGAACGTGACAGGTCAATGTTGATTGGAAAGCACAGTCATGCAGTATTTTCCCGTGCGGTCAGTAAAAGAATAGAATAACGTGATAAGGGTGGGGGCCAATGAAAAGAACGCTACAAGGATAAGTTTTAAGCCCTGCAGCCTACGATACTATGTAACTTGAGCTTAAGATTCTTGGTAACAAGCATCCGTTCTGGCATAGCGTGTTACGGCGCTAGGGGCAATGGACATAAACGTGCAAAGGCAAAAGGGGGACTCGCCGCCGTAACCTACAGCACAACTTCAGGATTTTCTCGCTTACTTTTTTTTTGTGCGTGTGTGGTAAGAAGAGAGAAAACACCGAAAAGTCTTCACTGTTACCGGGCATATTACTTCCTAACTTAATACTACGTACAGCGAAATCGTTCTGCAATGAACATGGTAAGGGATAGACTTTCTTTTTTGTCGGGAACCCTGACCAGTATGACGTTCTGACTGGTTGGACATCGTGACTCGCCTGTCACGTGACCCGTTGGATCTCCTGACTCGATGGATCTCTTGACTGGAAGCGTTCCGTGGGTAATGCTTGTAATCCTTCCCCCCTCATGTGACGTGTCAATGTAACCTCTTTTCTTCGCAGCTTTGCGCTCAAACCACGAGCCGTCAAAAAAGAGGCGGAGCCAAGGGCTCATTTCCACGGATTTTCGGCGAATTTATTTCGGCAATTGCCGCTGCATTACGAGTGGAATTATGGCTATGCGGAGTAAAATGACCACGGCGAACCCATTTCCGCAAAAAAAAAAACAAAAAAAAAACGTTAGGTTTAAATTTCGGAGTTCAATTCAAGAAATTAACTTTCCGTCAAATGAAATGAAATAAAAATGTTACCAATATGTGACAAACTTTATTGGTAGAAAAAAATCCCTGGACCGCATGTCTCTCCGGGGCCTACGTTTTTTACTATGAATATGAATTTCTATCATGGTTCGTGGACCACCCCGTATGTGTGTGTGTCAAATACGATCGTGCCAACAAGACCGACTAAAAAGCATATGCATTTCCTCCTTTAATTTTGCTCGACTGTTTTTTTCCGGTACTGTTCCGGTCCGGGTTCAACAATGCCACAAAAATTTCGGTTCGGGTTTGGTTCCGGCAAAAATAACGGGTCGGGCGCGGTTGTCGGTTCGACACCCTGGCTGCAAAAGCACTGATGCGAGCGAGTTGGTTAGGATCAAACGTAGACATGATGCGGAAAGAAGACAGGACGCTACACAGACAACTGCTTTGTATACTTTGTGAGCTGCACATTGCGAGTTAACGCACACACTTTCGTGTGTGCCTCATGTGGTCATAGAGTCACGTTCTTGACCGTGCAAATGCAACCGTGCAACCTGCCAGCTTTCGAAGTTTTTGAGTCTGGAATCGTTTTGGAAAACGCGGGGAGGCATTGCACCTCGGGCTGTATTGTCCAACCACCTGTAGCTCCCGTTTCTTTACGCACAATTCTTATGGTAACAAAAAAAAAAAGAAAAAAGAAAAGAAAAGAAAAGTGACCTTAACTGAGCAAATTTCGGAGTTGCATTCGTAAGAACAATGATCATCAAACTGAAATGCAAAACAAACGGAAGGCATGTCGTACGAGAATCCGCGCATAATATGCGCAACGAAAGGAGCCGCATCCAATGGCGCTTCCCTAACTCCAGCGCAATCCATGGCGCTGCAATCCAGACAAGCGGCTATTCATCCACCCATGCACAGCGCATGCGCAGACGTGGAACTACCCATTCATCATCTTGCAATAAAGTTGTTGTTGTTGTCAGCTATCACTGTTGGTGAAATAGCGAGAAGGATTCACGTTTTTTAACAATCAACGGCGCCTTACTTCGCAGTAGAAACAGGTTTAGATTTGCATCTGCCATTTCTCTCTCTCTTCAAATATTCCAATTCGCGTACAGACGTGGGTAGATGGGGAGAAGACAGCAGGAAGGAGTGGGAGTCGGGCGTTACGCATTCTAGTTGGATATGACACTCCACGTACGAACAGAAAAGAAAAAGCTTTGCTGCCAAGCACGTCTTCCTTTTGAGTTCCCGTACGAGGCGTTATAGGCAAACCTCGTGGGAGTTGGGACAGAAGTGAAGTTCTATACGAACCGCCCTGATCCTTTGGCTTCACATATATAAGGGAATGAAATAGAATAGAAGTAGAAATAAAAAAATGGAAAATATCAAAGGGATCTACAAGGTTCACTATATTTTCTTGTGTTCGGTAACCCAATATAACACAACTTGCGCTAGACTCCATCGCTTCACGGCATCGCCTCACGCGGTGGAAAGTTCGGACAACCTGAACTCTTGACATTGTGTGTCCAGTATTATTCGCATATTCACATCCGTGTAATTCATTGCAATCATTATGGTAAGGAGAACAATTATCAAGTAACAACTGCATCACACAGAAGTGGTTGGTTCAAAGTATATGTACCTGGAAAGGAAACTCTGCTAGTACTGCGTCTCTCCCCCCGACGATTCTGGTAGTGGGTTCCTCTGACGTCACCAGCCGCTTGCCGCATGTGTACAGTGGCCTCGGAAATGGCGGTAAAGACGAAACTGGGCAGTAATACGAAATTAATATGAAGGTGTACAAGAAGAAGGACGTTTTTCTCAATGACATTTTTCTATTACGTGAATATAAATCACGTGCATTTCTGAAACATGGCAATGGCTGCTGTCGGGCTCTTGCGAGAAAAACTAAAAAGGAAAGGACTAGAGCAAGTATAAATTGAGGTTGGAGCCGGCGGCATTTCGAACACGAGATAAATCATTTCCAGCGTGGTTATTATTCGGCGGCTGCAGACCTGAGACGTCGCGCTCAGGCAGACTTTAGAAGAACGCTGGATTTTTTTACTTCTATCATGCAGGACAACTACGTGACGCCACACCATGACGGTAAGTCCGTAATATCCTGCTTTGAGGGCGACTTCGACGTTCACGCAGCTGATTTCCTGCTCCGACCTATTACCTCCGTAGTGAAAAGACCCTGAGCGTTGGGCAAAAATGCAGAGACAACACGAAACACAACAGCTGATGTTGTTGTTGTTGAGCTATTGTGTTCCTGTTGTCTCTGTGTTTTTGTCCACGCTCAGGCTTTTGCACTGTGGAGTTGTTCCGCGAGCTATTCTGCATCTACGCGCTTTTATCTCCGATACTGCTTCGTTATTGTTAGTTAGTTTCGAGTGAAAGTATAAAGATATAGATTTGAACGACCATAGTGCGTTGTAAAATAATGATCATCTCCAAGTTTAGTTACGCTGAGCAATGTTGCTATGCGCACTATTCCACTTTCATGCACCACGAATGAACGCATCATACTCACATTTTCCACTGGACGAACGCAATAGTAATCCAAAAAGGACACATTTCATAATGAACATCTTGAGCAGCGCGTTGCATGAGACTCGGCAAGATTACGCACACCGCTATCTCACTTTGCAGTCCGAGTCACACCAGAGGCTCTGCGCATTGTGATGCATCCGCTGTCGAAGTCATCAAGTAGTCCTATTTATTCATCTTGAGCATCTTGCGTGAAGAATCGCACATCATACGTTTCACCTTGGTATCTCAACCTCGTAGGGGGCCATCGCACCGAACGAGACCCGATTTCAATACTGAGGGACAACTTCCGCTAGCGGTGTAGGGCCAATAGGGAATTAGCGACGCGTTGGCGGCGCATGTTTCCACGAAGCGCTCTAGTTATTAAGTATTCGAGATCAGGGTTGCGTCGCATCAAGCATGCAGGAAATAAAGTGACGGAAATGTAGCAGGTCAAACAGCATCTTGCTGCCAAACATTCTTTCGGTTTATTTTCTGCTTTGTTTGCTCTTCGTTAATTAGACACTGTAAGCAATGACAGTGTAAACAATCATGCATATACAGCTAAATGAGGCTGGATACATGGAGGTCAGAGAAAAGGAGCTAATGCGTTGTATGGTTAAGTGTGAGACTCGCGTTGGTAGTCATAGAGCGATACGGCAAATGATGAGAGCGAAACCCGGTCTGCTTGGACTAGATTAAACGTGGTTGCAAAGAATCCGCACTTGGTAGGTCTGTGTAGGGCGCAATGGGGGGTCGGGGAAAGGTGGGCACATTGAAACACAAGGTACACTGAAAGACAGTGATGGCCACTAACTACTTCTACAGTAGTTTAACTATAACTACTAACTACTTCGAGATGAAGTAGTTTAACTAGTAGTTCAACTACTTTACAGGGAAGGTAGTTGAAACTACTTCTTTAACTACTGCAATGTATTTTAACTACATCTCTAACTACTTAACGTTGTCCATCAACACCAATCCCATTCTATAGTGTTCTTGGACACCTAAATATGAATCACAAGCAGTAATAAAAGTGAAGATTTAGTACACATGCACGGCAACATTGCTCTGCACCTCCGTTCTCATCAAACAAGTAGCTCAAGGTAGTCGGAAGCACAATCGTGCCGTAAAGCTTACGGCAAAATCGGAAGTAGATGGCGCCTGCATGTAACCTAACTACTGTAGTTAACTACTCGAAATAGTAACTAGTAGTTTTAACTAGTAGTTGCACACTACATTTCTGGAAGTAGTTGATAACTACTTTTTAACTACAATAAGGTAGTTTAACTAGTAGTTTAACTACATGTAGTTAACTACTGGCCATCACTGCTGAAAGGGTCAACTTTTCTGGTCCCCTTCCAGCGCAAGCAGCTCCATCTTTTGATGATGGCATCGTTCCACACCTCTGCTCCATTCAGAACAACGTCACGGTGCTGCGTAGAGTGGATCGTCCCGAGAGAACGAAAAGTGGTTCCTGGCCTCAAAAGCAGATTTTCTCTGACTACACTTATTGTCTGTGTGTTGGAGAATGCTGGCACAAGAAGCACAAAAGTTGGGACGTACTTGTATGTCCTTCTTTCGCTCTCTTAACTTCTCAAAACCTAGTAATGCCGTCTCCCTCGATGGCAAAATGGCATTTACCGGTGCCATGCCGTTGCGGGGAAATTGTAGCAAACAACAACGACTTTATTAGAAGATGATGAACGGAGAGTTTCATCGCGAGAGGCGATACTCTACCCCATTGCTGGTGGTGATGCGGGGAATGAAATTAGTGAGCCCCATCACAATAAGTCCTCTTGTATCCAGAAAGGTGAACAGAGCTTTAAGGGCAGAGCGTTGGTGGACTGGATGTGGCCAGGGACCAAGCAAATTTGTGTGAGAGAGAGAGGGCGAGAGTCCAGCTGGTTAAGGGATCCGAAGAGTATACGGTTCGGGAAGGTTGGTGCTTCAACTTGAAACCGTAAAAGCGGTATGTACATCGCAGAGGAAAGCAAGACACAACAAACATTGAGCAGAGCAAAGCCTAGCTAGGACGTCCATGAATAATCGGCGCCAAAATACTGTTGTGGATGACTTCAAGGAACGTTACTGTCTGGTGTGACATGGGAAGTACGAACCGAAGCGGGAGTAGGTCCTGTGCAGAGTTTGCAAAGGCTGGTCACATTGGGATTGTGCTAACACAGACCTGTTATACGTTTACCATGTGATGTGATGTTGATGCGATAGAGGAAGGAAAATGGGCACGGTAAATCCCTGATTCCTGCCTTATGTAATACCCATTTGTTTGAACATACCCGTAGGCTGTTGCTATATGTGCCCCAAGCATGGGGCATATTGAAACGCTCTGGCTCCTGTTGCAGATATTAAAAGTGTTTGGTCATATTGTCATGAAATATTCGCGTGATTTCATCACAGTATTCAGAAGGATCAACAGTGCACCTAGCGCATTGACACGCCTACACCACAAAGAAAATTTCGCATTAGGACGGTTTTCTAAAAGAAAAGGTTTATACTTGCCCCCCCCCCCCCCCCCATCTCGAAATCCAGGACGCGGGTTTTGATGTGCTTAATCAACGGGAGGGCGAAGGGTGTGAGGTGATTACCGATTAGAGAAACTATGAAAGCATCCAGAGTAGCTCACAAGTGAGCTGCTGCGTGAGCATATTGAATTCATGTGCCCGTGGTAATGGAATACACGATGATGTACGAGCAAAACAACAATGCAAGGAACCTTGGATCGTATCTCATAACTGGGAAGTAGTAGTAGTACATAAGCTGGACGGGGAGCTTGAGCAGGGTGGCTGTCCCTTGGGGCGCCTGCAGCTCTACACATCCTTCGTCTACACTAATTTATGAACTAACTAACTAACGATCTCTTCTGCCAGGAACATTTATCAGATAATGGTACCATTTATATTTAATTTAATTGGAGGAAATTTAATTTTTTGAATTGAACTCCGAAATTTCTCAAGTCAATTACCTAACGTTTTCTTTGCAAACGGGTTCCTCTTGGTCATTTTACTCAGTACAGCAAGTGTAGCACCTGTAACGCAACGACAATTGCTGAAATAAATTCGCCGACACTCTGCAGAAACAAGTCCTTGGCTTCGCCTCTTGTTTTATTTGAAATTGATTTCCTTGCGTGCCTGTGAAAACGTCGGGTGACCTCGTCTTTATAAAATAGCTCGGATTCCTGCACTCGCTGCGCGCGTGTTTGTTGGGATTCTAACCCTCTCCCCCTCGTATGGCCTGTCAATGTGACCTCCTTTCGTCGCACTTTGGCGCTCAAACTAGAGCCGACAAAAAAGAGGCGGAACCAAGGACTCATTTCCGCGGATTTTCGGCCAATTTATTTCAGTAGTTGTCGTCGCGTTACAGGTGATGTACTGAGTAAAATGACCAATATGACCATGAGGCACCTATTTCCGCAAAAAAAAAAAATATTAGGTTGGCAGCTCTTCAGTGTATAATCCGTATATTATAACCCGTATAGCCAGTGTATAGCCCGTATATTCAGTATATGCTTATTAATATCCGAAAACAGTAGAGTAACATATTACAGTAACATTACCGATTACAGTAACATATTTGAAAGGCTCATTTCATTTTCTTTTCTTCTTTTCATTTTCTTTTCTTCTTTTCCTTTTCCTCTTTTTCTTCCCCACCATTTTTTTGGAATAGCAAGCCGACCTCCGTCTGGCTGACCTTACCTTTCTTTTTTCTTAATAAACATATTCCCCCATCCTTTCACCCTGTTTTCCCTTCTATTTCTTTCACATTACACCAGCCCAGAAAAATGATGCCAGTCGACAATCCCCAGTGACAGGGGACTTCCTTTCGTTTCGGCTTGGTGTGCTAGTGTGCCAAACCATAAAAACGAGGAAGGATGATAAAGGCTTCGGGTCGACACCAACCAAGGGAGACATGGAAAAGTCGAGCGACGAGACCTCGCAGCGGGACTCCGGGAGTCGTGATATTCCTAAGAGAGACTGTTCATTATTGTTTGTTCCTGGACGCCAAGAAAAACGATTCGACAAAAAATAAAAGGACACAGAGTAAAACAATAATAACAATGGTCACCTGACAACGAGGTTCTTATTTGAGTGTAGGAAAAAGTGCACTTCGACCTCGTTATCATGTGGGACAAGAAAATTTATGCTTTTTTTTAGAATAACTTCTGATGTGTATTTTCTTTCCCCTAGATTTCCTTGTGTTGGATGCTGAGGTCTCAGCTAATTCAATCCAAACTTGAAAATGTGGAATTCGGTGGAGGAAAAAGCTGAAGAACTAGACACAATGTGAGCCAAATTTATGCGTATTTTAGGCGAAATCACTATTCTTGTAGGTTAACACAGACACACATGGAAGTACAAAATGGGGGTTTCAAGAGATGAATCTGAGCGCTAATTGCCAACTGAAGGAATGAGCACGGAGAAGTCATTTCATATAATCTTTTTTTTATTCCGTGTTAGCGCCGCGAAGCAACTGTGGCTATGAGCGGCGTACAGACGTGGACAGATGGAGAGAGGACAGCAGGAAGGAGTGGGGGACAGGGAGGTTAGTATGCGTCATGGGCCGACTTCAGGGGGAACTGCGCCGACATTCGTCTGGAAAGTCTTCGGAAAACCCAGGGAAAACCTCAGACAGCACAGCCGGTGACAGGATTCGAACCCGGGTCACCATTTCATATAATCAAAGCTCGCCCGAGAGGCCAGATTTTCGTCTCCGGAAAAAATGTCCTCAGGAAGAACCGTCCCCAGGAAAAAATGTCGTCCGGAGAAATCGTCTCCGCAAGAAGAGTATCATGAAAGGTAGTTTTCGTCAAACGGTGCTAATGCGTAGCGTAGCGGGCGTGCACAGCTGTGGGTGGGAACCGGAAAAAATGTTCCCGGAAGAAATGTCCCCTGGAAGAAATGTCCCCGGAAAAAATGTCTCCTGAGAAACATCCACTTTTGGCTCACGTAGAATTGTTGCGAGATTCCCCGGTTGCGATATTGCCGGTCTTGAAGTCCTCGGACTCAAAATAACTACTAAAATACCTAACCACTTACTAAGGGTTTTTGCTTGGAATGCTTCGGCCACTTCCACTTATGATTTCGCGAAGAGAATATACACTGCAATCAATTTTCACGTTTGTTGATACAACGTGCGCACATGGCTGGGATATTCTTATTTTGTTTCTTTCTTCTTATAGTGGATTCTTGTTCTTATAGTGCTTCTTATAGTCTTAGTGCACAATTATCCGCACTTTACCACCACACATTCTTTTCGTAGTAAACATGATACAGATTATTGTTTCTTTTTTTTTCTTCTCTGGCTAGCCTATTTCCAAGCACCAAATGCTATGCATTCCAGTTATTTGATTTGTAATACAAGAGCCACAAAACTTTTTTCATAAGCTGGACCATCCCATTCTGTGGTCATCCACTGGGGTGTCCATCCTATGTCTCTTTGGCCTTTCCAGTTTCAGTCTTCTGATTTTCGGCCTTCTGATAGTTCAGCGTTATGAGCTTTCGGCCTTTTGATAGGCTCAATACTTACACTCAATCAGTCTAACTAAAAGCACTGCATTTAGCAACAGCTATTCAAAAAAAGAAAAGAAAGAGAGAGAAAAGGAGAAGAAGGAAGCTCCTAAAACTCCATGAACTCCGTCTTTATGTATAAACGAACAAGATAAAATGAAATGAACTTCACGCGCGAGAAGGTCTCGGAGCGCAAATTCCCTCTCATAATGCGCTGATTATTACCCGGAAACTTCATTACTATATTTTCAGACACTCCTTGGTTTTCACAGGGTATACTTCACATTACACCATACCTTTCGTTTAGCGTAAACTCAGTAGTTCAGCGCAGTGGCGTCGGAACTATTTTTCTACTGGGGGAGCGAAAAAACGGACTACCTTAAACATTATCATGATCATCATCACCTATTTTCCTTGAAGGCTCATGCTTGCGTTATACAGGGTTGCTGCCCGAACTGTAAACGTGCACCTAACAAATGACATGGCATATTTGTACAGTAGATCTAAAATAACATTGCAGAAGTATTCTAATTAAATAGCGCTTGGTGGTGGGTTAGTTGGTATAAGTTCAGTGCGTGCGGCTTTTTTTACTTCTGCGCAGTGCCTAGACCTCTTCGAGGACCTCTTCTTAGAAGTTCGGGGACTTGTCCCCGGGAATCGCCGTCGCGGCATGTACGTGTGCCGAGACTGGAAGCGAATATCGTCTGATCCGCAAGCCTTCTGCGAATAAACCAGACTTTCCTGGGCCGGTCTGGAGCTCAGCAAGAATGTGTCCGTTTGACACCCAGCCTTTTGACTAGGTGTCACGCTGTCGTTTTAACTCCAGGGGGACTCAATAATAAAAGCCGGATAAATGATAAAATAAATAAAATAAAAATGAAAACAGCGGGTAATTTTGGACATCGGTACGGTGAAAAGCGAGCAGCCACCAATCAGGTTAACAGATAGAATATTTTACTATGACGGGTGAACATATACATAATATACATCAGACAAGAAACAAGCTACGATACCTATCACTTTCCAGAGGTGTGGCCTTCTCCGACGTCTATGGCATTTAATAATCCTGTAACGCTGCTGCAGTCGAGGACTTGATGGTGCTCCCTCGACGTTGCCACTGCTGACACATGAACACAACACCGGTGCGAAGTTTCGTCTCAGTTCATCGCACTTGTCGTACTACAGGTCTTATACGCCAGCTCGAAGTGGGCACCCTGGCCACAACCGACTGAAATCTGTGGCTGCGCCGCGCAAACCGCCATTATAACAACCCTCTGTCTTCAACCGGGCGGTTTCTTTGTATCCTTATTTCCCCCAGATGTCTGGTGTCTTGCGTGCCTTTCGCGATTCCCGATTGCGCCTCTGACCCCCCCCCCCCCCCCCACCGCACCACGTGAATTGAGTCTGGTAATGCTCGCGCCCCCCATTACACACTTTCTGACTGGTGTATTGCACTTCGAAGCTTCGACAGTCCACTTTGTACCACAAACCTTTCCATGGTCAACTCCAGAACCCTGTGAACCTGACACCATTGGCATGTAGCTCTTCTCACAGTGACAGTGGTAGGATCTCTGTTTATTGCTCTCTAAATTTATGGCCGCCAAAAGAACACAAGCACGTGTCATTCCGTTAGACCGTAGAAGATTACGACGCTAGGCTGACACTGGGGGAGCCGTCGCTCCCCCTGCTCTCCCTGTTCCGGCACCCCTCGTTCAGCAGAGAATCCCCATTGACCCGGAGCTTTTCCTTATCTTTGTCAGTAGGCCCCCCTTTGTTCGCGGTGCAAAAACATAGGGATACAAGTTTTGGGTCATCCCAGGCGCAACCAGGAAGAAGTGTCAAAAGATAGAAAGTCCAGTGAACCGGTATCGAAAAATTGGGCGTACCACAAAATAAAGTGATCGAAATCCCCGTTTAAAAATACACTACTATATTTCTATATAATGCACTATAAAATGATATAAAATGCACAGTTGTGCGCGGGAAACTGTCAAAGCGCATTTAGTCTAATCTAAACATGAAAATGCAATCACCGAAATTTTACTAATCTAATAATAAACTAACCAACATGCTGTTCCGTCGCGTCCGCCCCGCTAAGCCTAAGCCGCCAAAAATGTGGCTCTACATACATACATGTCTTTCATCCCTAATTCCCAACCCTTTTTCAAGTAATAACTGATCTCAAATAATAAACATTTTTGGCAAATAAATCAGTCAAATGAATAAATGACATCTTTGGATGACGCTCGCTGAGTGGTGCTCCTATATCGAATATCCTATCTCCTCAACAGCCCGTACAACTCAGCAGAGCGGAGTTGTACGGGCTATGAAACAATGAAGGAATGGGTGTACAGCTTTCATTGTACATAAACATCGACACAGAAAACATGCAGAGGACAACTGCAAAAACCGTGTCTGGTCAACTGCACAAAAATTTTAGCATCCAATATCACTAGCGAACTAGTGCAGCGAATTATATGAATTTTATGTTATCCATTGAATTGAATTTCAAATCAGGAGAGCGATGTTGTCGATAAACATTGTCGATAAACACGCCCTGAATTCGATTGAAAGTAAATGCCGAAAACCACAAACCCATGAAGGGACACTGCGGGTGTAAAGTGGGAGCGGCCGGCAAATGTAAACACGATGCTGCATTGGCGATATTCCTCAATCGGCGCGAATTTGCGTCTGTCACCGATTCGCCACAGTGGCGGGGATCCATCCCAATCTCGAAAGGAACTAACAGAAGTCTTATTGTTTTCAACACCAGTTATCTTCTGCTACGATGAAACTGGTGTGCAAACATTATGCACAGCAGATGACGTGTGTACAAAAATTTTACCTCGATGCTTTTGATACAACGTAGTTAGATAAATGATATGCAGATTGCGGAAATGAGGACGTTCACATTTACTGTAAAACAGGACGCATGTATAACATGAGTAGAATTTGCAGGATAGATCATACCAGGGATGGGCATAAATACATTTTTTTAATATTTAAATATAAATACAAAATACTTTGTTGAAAGGGGTATTGAAATACTCTTCATAAATACTTTTCAACATGGGTATCTCAATACAAAATATAAATACAGTATTTAAATACCGTAACTACTACCATAAATACTGTGAGGAAAATGTCATCTGGAATTACAAGAAATAACGATGATCATAACGACAAATCAGCAACGAACAATAGCATTTAATTGTTAGATTTTCATGGCAATTTTAATGTTAGAAGTTTCTCGAAGACAGCATCATTTAGGCATATTCTGTTCGGCCGTACAATCAAATTCGTAAAGGCGAACAGCATCTCCACAAGTGCCGATGAAAAAATGCTTGAATTAAATTTGACGAAGGTGCTTCGTACAACAAGGTAATTGGGTAACCGCGACCGTTGTCCGCAACAACAGTGAAAAACTTGCCATCTAAAATGGTTTGTCGCATGCGCATGCTAGCGCAAACACAGCATAACTGCGCACCAAACATGCCCTTCTTCCCGAAAGGTCAAAAGCAAGGAGGAGGGAAAGATATGAGTCAGTATACAGGGTGTTTGCTCTAACGTGTCCAGAAATTATATTTAAAGCGAGCGATAAAAGGAAAGCAAGTGGTACTTTTTTGCTACTTGAGTAAGAAACAGGTACTGCTTCACTAGTAGCTCCTGTTTCTTAGTCAAGTAGCTGAAAACTAGCGCTGGTTTCTCTTTTATCGCTCGCTTTAAATAGAATATCTGGGCACGTTAGAGCAAACACCCTTTGTACTGTATTTAGGAATATTTAAAAAGTATTTACAAGAATAACTACCCCAAAATTGGTATTTAAATAAAATTATAAATACATTTTTCGAGTATGTATTTAAATACAAAATATAAATATATGTATTTATATTTTAAATAGTATTTTAATTACAATGTATTTAAGTACTGCCCATCCCTGGATCATACTTCGTTGGCGCGCCAAATGACGTATATCCAGCGTTGCCTGCGGCCGCGCTTGTACAGCCGGGTAGGGAAACAATAAAACCTCATACTTCCCTTGGTTCTCGGAGCTGCCAACGCGCAGCAATATGACCCATGCCGATTTGGGGTACCCGAAACGTACTGGTCATTCCAAAAGCCGAAAAAAATCAAAAGCGGCTGCATCGGCAGCAGGAGAGAGCGGATTCGCCTTCAGTGCCGCTTCGCACCTCCCCGCCGCTTGGGTGGCTCGGGGCGCTGTCGTCGCGTCCTCGAAACACTAGGATAATCCCTTTACGAGCAGCTAAGCAACCTTTTGTACTGGCCTCCAAGGCCATGCCCTAAGTCAGTGGGCCATGAAAGCAATGAGAAGAGAGAGAGAGAAAGAGGATGCAGGAACCAGCATGCCATCCACACCCCACGATAACCATACGAGCAGATGGATCAAAGTCGCCATATTGCCATGTATTTCGGCCCATTCCTCGCGTAAAACAACGGGGATCGCCATTTTGTGGGACGGTTGTTGCCAACATCGCAAAATCTGCCACCTAGATTTGTACCGAAGTAGGAATTATCTGCAAACAATGTGCAGCTTGCATGCTATTTCTCAAAATAGCCACTTCAATCCGTATCCAATCCAGCGTGAGTTATGGCTGCCGTCGCTCCTCAATGGGTGTGTGGATGTGTTCATGGTAGGTGCATTCTTTTCAAGCCCTTTCAACGTCCACCACCACCACCACCGCATTCTTTTCGCTTGCACCTCCTGCACCAGATCTGAACTGGGTTATTGGCGTGCTGCACTTTCCTGTTGAAAAGAAAGGCTTTACTGGTAAAGTTCCTTTCAGCTGGAAAGTGCAGCTCCCGAAAACCCGTCTTGCGTGGAATCCAAGGTAGTGCAGTCCAGTGCAAGTGAAAAGAATGCGCTTGGTATTTCCAATCACTTCCCCTCTCCCACTTTCCTTTTTTTGGCTGTAGTCGTGACGATGCCTATTTGAGTGCGGCCAACAACGGCAAGCTACTCGACCCCCCCCCCCCCCCCAATCACTGCGGACGTACGATCCTGTGTGTTCTGTCCAGTCTTGTCTGTAGACTGTGATGTTCGTTAATTATTGTGATGCTCGCCAGCCAGCTGAGGCTGCTTTGGATGATGTAGAAGAAGGTGCCCAGCGTAACTCTACGACGACAGTATGCGAAGAAGTGACTACATTTGTACACTCATACCCGTCGTCCTGCGAATGTTGGCTAAAACACTTCTTCGTTAGTGCGCAGATTATGTTTTGTGATTGCCAGTGAACGACAGTGCTTGAAGTAGGCAGCTTCGTTTTCACTTTCGCAAGTGAAGAATGTTTTCTGTCACAAGTGCTTCGTGAAAAACTGTTTTCGCCAGAAACGACCCTGAAAGCTATGTTGCGAAGGTTTGCCACTGGAAATTGTTTCAAATGCTACTCGTAACTACAAATATTTTTGCGCCTGAGTTGTGGAATAATAACACACAGTGGTAGACTGGATTTATTCGCAAATATATAATGCGTTAGATTTGATAAGGCAAGTTGCAAAATCACTTCGAATCCCTCGCAAGTACTCCATGAATCAATTTCAACCTCGATGTAACTTTTCTCTTAAAAGTCTGGTTTGGAAGTGGAACCGCTTTCATGAACCTCTTTTTGTAACCGTCTCGTTCACGTCATCCCCTTCCACACTCAAAGAAATGGGCTTAAGGACGGTGTTTGTTCAGCCGTATCGTGAAAGACCTTTCCCGCCGTCCAGTCTGCTGACATTCATATTCACACGTAGCATATACCTTTCAGTTCTCCACATATGCAAGCATATTGACGTAACATGAAAAAGGATTGGTTGGTGATTCATATGAATTAACAGAAAGCCATGAAACATGTATATTGTACATGAAACATATAACATGAAAACGGTTAAAGCTTGGTCTGGTTGGTGACCACGGGAATAAATTTGCAGAATGCCATATTCATATACGAGGGTGGTTCCATAAGTTTCCGGCCCGACCAACTTTTAATAGTCATAGAGACGAAACAAGTGTATCACTTTTCGACATAGTCACCCTTAAGAGGGCATACCAGCTCTCCGTCCCAATGTATTTCCTATGGGACAGTTTTTATGCTTTCTCTCGGTAACCGCCGCGCAGATTTTGACGCGGGTGCTTTCATCACAAAGAGGAAGACGAGATGAAGAGAATTACACGACAGGATTTCTCATATATGTCGTATGTATTTTACGGCGACGTCACGAATGCGAAAAAAATACACAATTTTTCTCCTCCCTCTTTGAAAAGGTTTTATTAAACTTCTATAGCCATTTCGAAAAAAACTTTTCCATTACTCTCTCTGGAATTATTTCAGGAATCGATAGACATCAAATTTATATGTCTACCACTTATAGTTTTTATAAAAAAGCATGAAACGTGAGTACGCAAAATCGCCCACTCAAAGCCCCGTGAACGGCGTCATTCTGTGTTGCCATCTGGTGACGCGACAGCAAAACCGCGCGGATCGTATTCTTCCGCCGAGCAAGCGTGCGCGTGCGCACCTGACCGTCCTGTTGGCTCCTCTGTCCTCTGTACTTTCCCGGACCGCTGACTTAGGGCATGACCTTGGAGACCAGAACAAAAGCTTACTTAGCTGCTCGTAAAGGGATTATTGCCTGAGCCTGAGGCATTGTCGCCAACAACCAGAGACCAACAACCGTCTTCTTTTTTCGGTGCGCGTATAGAGAATTGAGATGAGTTTATTAGCTTCACATGAAACATCAATTTGCCCGATTTTGACGTTTCGGGTTTGTGCTTACTCAGTCAACTGTCTCATAAGGCTTACGAGAATCTGTCGTATTTACGATTAGTGGAAGGCCGACTTTACAAACATTCCAGTGACGTTCAACAGGACTGCCCTGTAATGTTCGTAATGTTGAAACAGCGATCAAGCGGATTACACACAGATAAATGTTCCTCAGGATAACTGCATTTAGAACTGCAGCTCTCTTTGTTCTTCTCTTTCTTTTATTGATCGATTTATTTTTATGTTTATCTTATTATTTTCTTTTTTTTTCGTCAACGCTCCACGTGAACCAATAAGAAAAATCGATCAAGCGACTGCTGCACAATTATTTCCGCCCACGCAATGGGCAACCGTCTTTTCCGGAACCCAAATTCACGTTCGCGAAAAAAGGAAAACCAATGACAATGCTCGATTGCTTCGAACGGTGATATGCCATGTTTAAAAGTCCGACATCACTATTTACCACACAAACTCAACAAATTCCGATGAAAAAATGGCTAGGAAGCAAGCGAGCTGCTGAAGATGATGCATGATGTCAAACCCCGAGACTAGGGAACACGAAGGGACAGACACGAACAGGTGTTTTTGAGACTTCGTGTTTGTGTCTGTCCCTTCGTGTTCCCTAGTCTCGGGGTTTTACATCATGCATCAAATTTCGCTATCTGTCCAAGTCATTTTAGCGAACGAGATCCACATTTTTGGCTCTTAGGCTTAGCGGGGCGGACGCGACGGAACAGCACGTTAGGTCGGTGTTTGCATTTTCATGTTCATGTTGTTTATTTTTCAACGGCGACTTCGATCACGTTATTTTGAGATACGGCCAATTTTTCGATACCGGTTCCCTGGATTTTCCATCTTTCGACACTTCTTGCTGGTTGCGCGTTGGATGACCCAAAACCTGTACCCGTCGTTCTTTGCACCGCAAACAAAGGGAAGCCTTCTGAGGAAGATAAGGAACTCTGGGTCACTGGGGATTCTCAACTGAACTAGTGACGAAACTAGTAACGAAAGGTCTGGTGTAATGTGAAGTACCCTGTGAAAACCAAGGAGTGTCTAACAATATAGTACTGAAGTTTCCGGGTAATAATCAGTTCATTATGAGACGTAATTTGTGCTCCGAGACCTCCTCGCGTACATAAAGACGGAGTTCAAAGAGTTTTAGGAGCTTCCCTTCTCCTTTTCTTATTTCTTTTTTTTCTAAATAGCTGTTGCTAAATGCAATGCATTTATTTAGGCTGACTGAGTGTAAGTATTGAGCCTATCAAAAGGCCGAAAATCATAACGTCGAACTATCAGAAGGCCGGAAGCCAAAAGACCAAAAAATCATAACGTCGAACTGTCAGAAGGCCGAAAATAAGAAGGCTGAAAATGGAAAGGCCAAAGAGACACGGGGTGAGCACTCCAGTGAATGACCACTGAATGGGATGATGTTGATTATGAAAAAGTTTTGTGGCTATTGTATTAGAAATCAAATAACTGGAATGCATAGCATTTGGTGGTCGCAAATAGATTAGCCAGCGAAGATGAAAAACACACCGATCACATTATAACCGAAATTATATTCCGAAATCCTAAGCTGTTATTTGAAGAAAAGTAATTGATAACAGTACAAACATGAGTAAGAAACATCATAAACAGCATAACAGCATTTGATCGAACGCCGTTTGGTCGAACGCCGCTTGGTCGAAAGCCGTTTGATCGCAAGCCGGTTGATCGACGCCGTTTGTTCGAAAGATGTTTCTTCGAAGGGAGTTCGAAGCTCGCAGCGTGTCCTTAGCACCTCTTTTTCTGTAACTTTTGACTCGAACATATGGAGCAGGCAATCAGTGTCCTCTCCTTTTTTGTTTGTTTGTTTCTTGCTTCTTTTTTTTTCAGCTAAAGACCCCACTGGTTATTTGCAGACCTTTGTCATTCACGAACAGCACAGCCTTCTGGCTTTTTACTCTCTCCCATCTGAAAATAAAATAAAATTGAATAGAACAATGTGGAAGTATCCCGCGAAATTGTAACGGGACCCATTACTTCAATCCCCCGGCGATGAACTCCCTACCCATCATCCTGAAATAAAGTTATTGTTGTATCCCGCGAACCAGTGGGACACATACCGAAGAAAATGTCTTCACGATCGTACGATCGTATGGTTTCTTTTTTTTTTTTTCTTTTTTTTGGGGGGTAGCAGAATTCGCTTGCGCGAATTCAACCTCCCCTTGTTATTTATTTATGTAACCAACCAACAACAACAACAAAATGTCTTCAAGTTGGGAGCAGCCAATAGTCTGTGCTTCTTCTGGGCATGGCACGAAAAACTGTCCGAAAACTGGCCGAACCGAAATCGGGACCGAACTTTTTCTGTGCATCACCGCGTGCTACCGAAATGCACCCCAAATTTCGGCCGAAGACTTCTGGCCTTGGGGAACATCGCCTTTCAACAATCCAGCTCAATGAGATAATCCCTGTATTCATAGAAGTAGAAATCGCACACACGGCAACAGTCGACCCGACTGCTACGTCATCGTTGCTATGGTTCTCCTTCCGGCTGAATAGCCATTGGATGCTTCTCTTTTTTCGGTTGGCGTCACTTCCCATTTCGGAGGAGAAATCTGGCTTGGTCAGATCGGGCCGACTTCGGCCCGAAATTCTGTTCCCCGAAAAAAGTCCGGTCCCGAATTCGGTTCGGAAAGAATTCGGACGCTTTTCTGGCCATGTGGTTCACGCTAAATGGGATAGTGATATGTGGACGAAAGGCACTCGAAGTCTGAATGCTAAGAAGGAAATTTCGCCATAGTATAAAATAAAGATATTGTATTAACAGCCATATAAAACTAGTTCAATCTTGTTTAGAGTATGTATCTGCTTCGAACGTGTTGCCCTACAAGAACTGTGTTGCCCTACAAGAATGGTGATTTTCCTGTCCCACATGATAAGGAGACCGAGCTGCACTTTTTGCAACACTCAAACAAGAACCTGTTATGTTGTCAGGTGACCATTGTTAATATTTTTCTATTGTGTGCCCTTTTATTTTTTGTCGAATCGTTCCTCTTGGCGTCCAGAAAAAAAAGTATATGTTGGGAATATCGCGACTCCCGCTGCGAGGTCTCGCCGCTCGACCTTTCCGTATCTTCCTTGGTTGGGTCGACCCGAAGCCTTTATCGCCCTTCATGTTCTTTGTACGGTTTTGCAAAGTGGCACACCAAGGCGAGAAGAAGGGAGTCTTCTGTCACTGGGGGTTGTCGACCGACATCATTTTTCTGAGCCGATGTGAAAGAAAAAGGAGAGGCAACATGGGGGAAAGGATTACTGTAGTTTTCTGGTAAAGAAGTCTATTCTGCGATGAAAATTTTGAAAAGTATTTTGCACCAACGCCCTGTAAATGAAGTCAAATATTTGATAATGCTTACTTACCAGAAATATACATACCAAAATGTCATTTTTGCATGAATAATAGAGTTATTATCAAGGTAAATTGCGTGTAAGCGTGTGCAGAAAAAAAAAGAAAAAGGGAATACTGTTTTGAGCACCAGATTTTCCTGACTGGCATTGTAAGTGTTTATAGCCTAATTTACAGCCGCCGGTACATCCAGTTGAGAGCCTCCGTGATACCGACATCTCGGGCGAGCTTTGATAGCATATGAGGTTACCTTTCCTTGGCCATTTCCTGATTTCTTAATTGGCAATCGCCTTGTGCTCAGACTCACTGCTGGCAACATTCGTTTATAATACCATCTGTGTGTGTGCCCATATTGCCATCCATACTATCCGATCACACCTATACGTCGGCATACACTAAGTATGCACTAGTAAAACAATACGAAGAGCAACGTAATGTTCAACGTTCGTAATGTTGAAACAGCCAGCAAGCGGATTACACACAGATAAATGTTTCTTAGGATAACGGTACTTAGAACTGCAGCTTTATTTGTTGTTTCTCTTTCTTTCTTTTATTGATCGATTTATTTTTATCTTTATTATTTTCTTTTTTTTTCATGGACGCTCCACGTGAACCAATAAGAAAAATCGATCAAGCGGCCGCTTGCACAATTATTTCCGCCCACGCAATGAGCAACAGTCTTTTCCGGAACCCAAATTCACGTTCGCGTAGCAAGGAAAACCAACGACAACCAACGACAGCGACGGGGGAGGGGAATATATTTATTAGACGAAAAGGACTTTGTCGCAGGCAATGCTATGTACCTCGTATCTTTAATGAGCTCCCCTTCGACAATCGAAGTACAAACTAAAAAAAGCGCTACGGCAACTTTATCATAGGATGTAGTACCTTTATATGTTCATGTACTGTCAAACTGTATGCCGCTGACTGCTTCAGGCCCAGTGCCACAAGCTTTTCCGCTTAGACGGGCCTGTTTTATTATATTTGTAGTTTGCTTTCTTGAGTAAAATTATTATCATTATTATTATGTAAGCGAGTGCAAAAAAAAAAAAAAAAGGAATACCGTTTCGAGCAGATTTTCCAGACTGGCATTGTAAGCGCTGTGTGTAGGCAATGTTTATAGCCTAATTTACAGCCGCTGGTAGATCCGATTGAGAGCCTCCGAGATACCGGCATCCGTACTATCCGATCACACTTGTATATCGGCATACAGTAAGTATGCACTAGTAAAACAATACGAAGAGCAGCTAAAAATTCCATAATCAGTCAGTACAGGCGGTAGTGACTTGTGAAAACAATAATTGTAGCATGAATATATAAGAACAAAAAAAATAAAAATAAAGTACTCATGTAGCAATAGGAGACAAGCAAAAAGACGTGAATGTCTCGAATCGAACTGCGGACCTTTCGTGGCAAAGTCCGACACATTACCACTCGACAAACAGCGCAGAGGGCGCGGGCCGCCTTAATCTCGCGAGGTCAACCATGCGCAATGGGGATTATTTCGTGAGTCGGAGGCGAACGGCGTGATAAGGATCGGCGAGCTTGGCGCCATCTAGAATCGGGAAAATCGTGAATCGGAGTTGCTCCCCGACTGGTATGGCCTCTTAACTTCGATGCACTTTTGACACCTATCAACCAGCATTCTTATACCCTTGAAAAAAATAGTAGTTATAAAAGTTTTGTCCGCAAAATGCTGGAAAACTGCCTCTTGCACCTCACTATCGTTTTGAAATCTGCGTCATCTGAGATCCCTCTTTAAGTTTGAGAACAGGAAGTAGTCACTCGGTGTCAAGTCTGGACTCTAGGGTGGGTGGTGGATTTCTCCGAAGCCGCACTCCTTCAGTGCAGCCTTGGCAACAGAAGCCGTGTGGATAGGGGCATTCTCCTGGAGCAACCGGACACCTCGACTCAACCTGCCGCGCCTCTTTTCCTCGATGGCGTCTCGCAGTCGGTGCAGGAGTGAAGCATAATAAGTCGCATTCACTGTGGTGTTCCTCTCTTTGAAGTCGATGAGGAGGACCCGTGACAATCCCAAAATATTGTTGCCATGATCTTCATTGTGTATTGTGTGACCTTGGCTTTTCTTGGGGGTGCTTCTCCTGGTTTGCGCCATTCCATCAATTCCTTTTTCGAAAGGGCATCATAGTAGAGCACCATAGTCTAATCCACTGTGACAATTGACTTCAATATTTCTTCTTTGTTCTTTTGACAGAGCTCCAAAAACGCTTTGGCACAGACGACGCGCTGTTGCTTTTGAACTGACGAGAGAAGTCGTGGCACCCATCTCCCACTGACCTTTTTCATGTGAAGGCCGTCGCCGATGATGCGAAAAACGGTTGTTTTGGAGAGCCCCAGCCTTTCTGAGATTTATTTCCTTCACCTTCAGACGCCTGTCGCTCAGCACTTCCTCCTCGACAAGAGACAAATTTTCTTGTTTCACCACTTGCACTGGACGACCATCGCGTGGATAATCTTCAATGGACTCTCGCCCCAGTCGAAACTGCTTAGCCCAGTCTTTTACCGTTGTGTACGACGAAGAGGCTTCCCTGTACACGTTGTCCAGTCGCGCTTTAATTTCTTTAGACGAAAGTCCCTCTCTTGTCAAGAATTTTATCACAGCGCGGTACTCGATTTTTTCCATTTTAACTGAAGAGTGCACCCTGGCTGTTTCAAATGCCGCTCTCCAACCGAAAAAAGCATGGAGAGGGTTGGGGGTGGTGCTCCAGCCCTCCAACAGACGGCGCCACGCGTCCTTAATCGCATTTTCAAGTTCGCGCGGAGTTTCTCCCTCGGGCCGGAAACTTATGGAACCACCCTCGTAGTTTACTCTATACCACTAAAGTGTGATAAGGTATATATCGGACAGTTATCAAGGTGCATAAACAGGGCGAGTGTTTTGGCTGGTTGATACAGCGCCGTTTTTTTAAAAATTGTTTTTAATTGAAAGGTGCATGAACACTCGTTCAAAAGAACATTCATAGATACGGTGCGTTGGGGGACCACTTATTGACATGTGTGAGACGTCAGGCAGAATTCCAAAACACAAAAATGTTGTTTAGGTGTAAAAAACAAGGTAGCCGTCTCTTTCGAGGGGCGAATGCGATCAAAAAAGCAGGTAGTAACTGCGTCAGTAACCCCTGTATTTTTCTTTCCCAAAACATATCCGCATTCGATGTCGACCACTTAATGATAACGGTTGTGTTTTCGAGAGATAGTGGTGTAAACAAGAAGCCCATCACGAGAGGGAATAAAGGGAGAGAGGAGGGTTCTTATGTATTTAAGACTTCGTTTCACAAAATAAAAATTCTTTGGTTGTCAGTTCAGTGTGGTGTCCTCGTCTTTTTTGTGTTCCGTTCTCGTCTTTTCCTGCACAGGGTTTTTATTGTTTTTAACTACATTGGACATAATGTGTGAAACAATATTTACGTTTACAAAGCATATGCACAAATTAAGTTTTACTTTGTTGTAGGTCACTGATTATAGATTTCTTAACAAAATTTGCTTGCTTCACTTTCACATGACTCAAGGCATGCATACAATTAAGAAATCTGTGCAGCAGTAAAAGATAAGTAAATGGTTTGTATTACACGATACTAATATCTGCAAAATTCATATTCACCCACCTATATGCTTGTTGCTTTTTACACACAAACACTTCATGCTTGATACAAGTGAAATGTGGAACACCGTCATTGCGTACACAAAATGTGTGCACGCATAGTGGCATTACTTTGCTGGACGTAACTACTTATTGTTTTGAAGTAAAATTTGTTTATGTACGGACGTGTACAACATATCTGGCCTGAGCTCTGTCATGTGCCATGATCGTTACCTGTGTCCTAATGGCACGTCGTTCCGAGGAACTTTGAAATCACATGCACTGTACCTTTAGTAAAATATCTCACTTCTGCACTTCCAAAGCGTTGTCTCTATGCGAAGATCTAAAATGCACAAGTAACAAGTGGTTGCAAAGCATCACGTGCGCTTTGCCTGTATGTATGCTCATCACAGTGAAGAAGATTTTCTCCAATGAGGAGGGATAAGCTATACTGTGACTGCTTTCCATAAGCAGAAGTATGCTGTTCCCACTGTAGTCAATTATCATACCAATATACGCTTAGTGTAGGCTACTCGTTTTGGTGCAGGAAGAGGGCAGGCTACCCACCCGTGTGCTGTGAGAGTTCGTCACTGCTGTACCTTAGAAATTAGTGGCTTGAGTAATCACGATAGAGGAAAAGAGGAAGCATCAGGACATTGATCTGTAGCATTTTGGTAGATGTCTTCTGTTGTTCCTTTTTTTTTTTTTTTTTTTTGCTATGCCTTCCTCTCTGGTACATGGAGGCTTTACATCAGGATTATGCCGTCCAAGTGTGGTCACATTTCGTGATATTTCGACGTCTGCATTTATCAATTAGGTTTTACCCTTAGTAGTACTGTAATACGGAGTGTTTAATGTTCCATCATCTCCTCCTTTGCAAATATATCAAAAACATTTCAGAAGGATTTTGGCTCAACATGTAGTTCCAGATGCGCCTGCATAATATAGATCTGTAGCACGCCAAAACCCGCAACCATGAAACCGAAACTGTCATTCTAGCTTGTGCACGTGTTACAATGCGAGCGTTAGAACAACCGCTAAGAATGTCAAAGACAACATGGGATAGTTATTACTAATTTTGTACCTGTTTCCTGTATCATTTTTCAATAAATTCGTTTGTTTAAGCAAATATGACAAAAAGACAACAGCGGCGTTTTGTGCCGCCGTAACGGGCGAACTTCTGGTTTCCGGGTCTGGCAACTGCGTTCCACAAGATGGCAGCCTCCGCTGTTTGACGCTGATTTAACCATGGAGGAAGGAAACACAAGGAGCAGCCCCTCCGACAGTTTTCCATCGGGGCGAGCGTAGCCGGCTTCGCATTGCATTTTGGGATGCTACCACGTGACCGCTCACGTGACCCTCCAAACAGCACAGCGCCACCAGAGCAGACGACGCGAGCTGTAGTTGTGTCGCAGTTCAGATATCAGTATTAACGCGTGCTTGCACTTTATTTCTGTATGTTCGAATATTTACTCTTCTATTGGAAGAACAGTCACAGTGTGCAGAACGCATAAGGAGTACGCGGGACCGGAAACATCCCGTGTTCCCGCGACAGAGCTGCTTTCAGTTCAACGAGAGCCGCAGCCGGGAGAGGAACACATTACCATACGTCGTTTCTGCGATAGTGTTCACATTTTCACAATAAATTACTTTCGAAAAGCAAAATCACACAGAGAGCACCGCGAGAAACAAAGCGTTGCAAAACCGAAACTTTAGAGGGAATCTCGTGGTGGACAGGACGGAATGGCGATTTTGACTCGAGCGACCGCTAGAGGGTAGTTACGCTAGTCTGGAGCAGAGCCGTATATTAAAAGGGAGTCTGGCCATTGGGAGGAGTCACAAAAAGAGGCTCGACCTGTCAATCACAGTTTCGCTCCTCTGATTGGTTTGCTTTTTACCAAGGGGGTCGCCATGACACCATACTGCCACCCAAAATGGCGATGAAAACAAACACAGTGAAGCGGGGATTTCGTGACAAAAAATTTTCACAGACTAACCTGATTTTACGCTGCAAATGTACATCCTAATATAAATTTCTCGAAAATCAGTTTCCACTTATACTCATCCATCGATATCTAACTGAAAATAATACGTTTTGTCGCCGGTCTTAGGCCTAGTGAACACGGCGATCACAACGAAATCATAACAAAAACGGCGCTGTGCTGTACAATCTTATATTTAACAGCTGGATTTCATGGATATAAACATTCTAACCTCTTATATTTCAACTATTCATGTAGATTTGTTTAAAAATCATACCGACAACAGAACGTGTCCCAGCAGGTGGTTCTGCCGGCAGCGGTACAACCACTGACCTCGATTGTAAAAGGCTGGATCGCGGATAGGGAGCGCGAGCGTGAAGAAACCGGCCGCCATCTTACGGTGCTCACAACAGTCGCCGCAGCGATCATGGCAACTTCTTGCAATTACGGTCGTACCAACCGTACTGGCAAGGTTACAGGGCCTAAATTGATACAGGTGAGTCACTCTTTATCGAGGAATAAATAGGCGTCCATTCTGTAAATTTAGTTGACCATTATGAAGTGTTTTTTTGCCCAAAACGAGCACTGGATGCAGGTTGCTTGATCGCTCTTCCGACGTTCAATCGAGCACACTTGCATTTTACCCGGCGGCAAATACAGTTTGAGTGCATAATATGCTTGAAAGAACACGTTACACTACACAGGTAGTGTTGTCATCAATATATGTGCGAGCACTCGAGCGCTTTTTTGCATGCATTGCTAGCATGGTACACGGTGTTCTCTGCGGAAGCAAGTGCCACGTTCATTTCTTTGAATTACCGTCGCGCACAAGTTCGGTATTACGTCATAATGAGATCACGATCGTCACCTTTTTTCATGTATTGGCATTGTTTTGTGCCTTGGTTTGATTTGTGACAAAGAATCCTACGTAACGGTGGTGTGGCGCGACTTGAATAACGCCTTTGTCTGAGCTGTATCGTCAGCTTGTTACGATAGTAATAATTTGTAGCGTGTCGTGCTATTTGAAGCAGTTTTTAAGGCAAAAGTGGTCTCTCAATACAGGTTTCGTCATGAGGGCTACCCAGTGAATAACCTGTGCAGTGTGATACGGCTGGGTGTACAGGTAAGTATCACGTTCCTCATCCACTGGTTTCTACTTTACAGGAAGGAACAACCTCAGTGCACGCACTGTGGTTAGCCTCTCTCAGTTTTGCATATTTTCTTACATGTTCACATCAGAAACACACCTTACACTTTAGGCTCCTTCACCCAGCAATATAATAATTAGAGATTATAATTCTTTTTAGAAGAGTTCCCCATATTCTTTTTAGAATAGTTTTTCATCTTTTTAATTTTTAGAAGATACAGGGATTGTAAACGATGTTTTAAACTGATGTTTTACCATTTGTCCAATGCATTTATTAAACAACATATTCATTTTTAACTGGTTGCACCCAAACCAATGTTCTGATGTATTATTTCCTTTGTTGTCGATGCACCATAAAAATTGGAATAATCATCATCAACGCAGGTTACTTCACAGCTGCCTCGACATACTCAAGAAATGGGTGCAGAACCTGCGTAATGCCCACAAACTTTGATTACCACAGCACCTCCAGAAAGTATGTGTCACATGGGATTTTTAAATGTATTCACAGTATATAATACCTTGTATTAACTGTTGTAGATCTAAGCCGTCTCTACAGTACACTCTCAGAAATTAAAACCGTGAGAACCGTGATAATTGTTTCAGTTAATAGGCATGCACATATATGCTATAAGAAAATTATTTCTTGAGAATGCACTTCTCTGGCTACTGGTGTTGTTTACATCTACTGTTGATCATATTCATTTATCACATATTATATTCTTATATATATTATTATATTAACACATATTTGATCACATTAAATTCAAAATTAATCATATATAAGAAAATACCAGGAGGGAAGTTGCTATTCATTGCTCATTCTAACCTAAAATTGAGTGCTACAAATTTAGAGAGAGTACCTGTCCATTGTCATTCCTAAAATATATATTGTCATTGTAGCAAGGTCATAAAACAATAAATGTAGTCTTTTGTGACCTCCCTGCACGTTCATTGTATCCTGAAACGCATAAGTGCAAGAAATAACTTGAATAAACTTGATGTTGTATAAACTTGATATAAAATGTTGAATAAACTTGAACTTGTATATTCTCTTTACTCACCATCAGTGACCTTCTTTACAAAAGCATATCATGTTAGGTTTTTTTTTGTTTACGTTTCACAGACGGGGTACACGAGGGCCAAAATGACAAAATCACAACTGTTTCAAGCTCCAAATCGTCCTGCTGCAATTATCCTGTTGCAGACCATACGTGTGTAGTGCAAGAAGGCCCTTGCACATCAAAATGTAAGATGGGAGTCACAGTTAATGCAAAGTGGTTCCTATGAGAGACTTCGATGCTGAACAAAATTGTGCAAACTGCGGAAGGTGCCATAGAAGATATTCAGAAAGCGTCTGGTCTCACAACGGTGCTACGACGCTCTCTATTAGATGACGATGATGCTCATTGGAGTTTCAGATGTGCAGCTGCATTTTTTCGAACGTGCTCCACATAACAAGAATGATAAAGTCAGCACTGTATAGCAGGCCCCCGTTCCTAAGCAGCTTTGCTCACGCTGCAGTTGTATTCAGCAAAAGCATGTGAGTACTCGAGAAGGACATTCAGTTTGGCACAACCGCGCCTGCAAATAATCAGAACAAATGAAGGAAGAAACAAACAAACATAGAAGGGCTGTACTTCAAAAAGAGGTAAATCTTGTGTCTCAAGGAGGTGTTACCACTTTTAAGTAACTTAATTGATTAAGCTTACATCACTACCTGATTAACTGTCCTAACGAGCGTGTTCTAATTGCGTGAAGCAATTAAATCACGCTCACAACGTATTTGGGCTGCTTCGGTGTGTCCACATTTGCGAGGCAAAGCACAGCAGTCGTTCACTAAAAGACACTTTCTGCGGCGGTGCTTGATATAAATCATACGAAACCGATACACGGCTAAAACAACGACTGTGATTCTACAGAACGATCTCTTTCTGCCATGCGAGTATATCCTTTCCCGGACCGTTCTTTATGGAACAATTTTTGTCCAGAACGCAGCACGGGATATTACATACATGGTGGTTGTTAACCTCACATCGTTTCTTGTTGAAATATTGGCTGGGAAACGTACTGTAGTACAATCCCCAGCGCTGCACTGCTGTGACGGTCTAGTTTCGGAATGCAAAACATAACGTAATTAAGAATAGAACGGCAGGACACCTGTGAAACGCTGTTAGGATACATCAGTATACTGGCACCTTACAAAATTGTGTGATGACAAGCAACGATCAACGGCTGTAGCGCTATAAATACTCACAATCTCCGTTGCCTCCCATTGTTTTCTATGGGCGCACACTGCGCTTTAGGGCCTCCCAACATGGCGGCCCGAATGCACGCCTCTCCCCAGCGAGCCCCACTCCCATGCGCCATGCAGCCTTTATAGATAGAGATCAGTGGGTACAACGACGGAAGCAGACGACCATTCCCGACGTGCCTTACGCTCCCTAGGTGGCACTTATCAAATTTGCACGAACAATTCACTACTTTTGCAGATTGCGAGTGGTATCCATTTCAATCCCATCCAATCCACTTGCCACCCAAACTGGCGCTGCCCATGTTGGATAGGGGGGAAATTAGTGAGGATAGGCTGATTGATAGCGCCCCATATTTCAAGACTTCATTGGTCGGAAAGCTGAAAAAGTGGGTGGAGCTTCAGGTATAGGCATGTCCCATTAATGGCCAGACTCCCTTTTAATATACGGCTCTGGTCTGAAGCAGTGCCGTGTATGCCAAAGGGGGTCTGGCCATTAGGAGGAGCCTAGAAAAGAGGCTCGACCTGTCAATCAAATTGAACGTTTTTCATTGGCTACTGTTTTCTATGCGGGCCGCCATGACACCAAGATTTTCCCGAAAATGGCGGCGTAGCTTGGAACGGCGAAGCGAGGATTTCATGACAATTTTTTTTACAAATCACGTCAATTTTATTCCGTAAGTGTACATTGTGTTGCAATTATCTTGCAAATCGCCTTTAAATTACGCTCCAGTGTCGATGTTTACCTGAAAAATAATGTTTCGTCGTCATTTTAGGCCTAGTAACGACAGCGATCACAGGCAAATAGTAAGAAAAACGCTACGGATGGCCAAAAATTTGCATTTGATGACATACTTTTACCCATATACACACCTTTGCCCGTTCTTGATTCAATCTTGTTATATTTCATAGTTAAAATACGTATAATACCCGCAGTCTGTTCCAAGTAGCGGTTCTGCCGGCCAATCGGTTCTGCTAGCAAGCACGGAGCAAGCACTTCTGCTTCTGCAACTTCTGCGTCTTCCCGACATACCCCTCTCCATCCAGATGGCGCCGTTAAAAGTGGACGCAAAATCCATTATGTTGCTAGGTCGTCAGGGAATATCCTATTCAATCTAATCCAATCCAGTTTCCCGAAAATGTCGGCACCCAGTGAATACAGGTAATATATAGCTTGGATAGCCCAGGATTAATAGCGAACCGTATTTTGGCTCGTGATAGGCCAGAGAGCTCAAGAAGTGGGTGGAGCTCCAGGTATAGGCATGTTCCATTAATGGCCAGGCTCCAGAGGTGGGGAAATTACTTTTATTTTGTAATGCATTACCATTACTCATTACTTGTATAAAAATCTAATGCATTACATTACTCATTACTTTTTGGATGCTAGTAATGCATTAGTAATGCCATTACTTTAACGAAGTAATGACATTACTTTGGCATTACATTTACGTTTCAGGGCATAAGCCTCCAAGATGCTATGCATAAGTTTTTCCTTGCGTTTTTTGCTATAGGCAATAGCCACCCGAGTATCTCCAAATCGGTTTCACTAAATCCCCGCAGAAGCGAGTCTGATAGGCAAAAACTATATATCAGATTTATTGCAGATGATGCCTTTTCTAGCATTATGGAGCCGACGGATAAAGCCCAGCCTACAGTTCTGTCCTGGCAGAAAAACTACCTCTGACAAATCAAGAGAAACTAACACGGTACCGTACCAAAACAGCGAATCACCACAGCAATTGTTACGTGTTACCCTCATAGAGGCTATGGTTCTGTTTCATTTGTTATCCTTTATTCCAAATGCGCACAGGAGAAAATCGGTGATATCATCATGTAGACACTTGTGACACACACGACTGTTGAACTCTTGCAGAATTTCCCAGGCTGCGCCTTTCTCTTTCCTTGTTGCCCCGTGCTCATTGTTAAAGGCGGGTTGAAAAGAACCTGGATGTTCCCAATCTTCACGTGGCCCAATGAACATTCGACAAAGTAATAAGTAGTAAGTAATGAGTAATGCCACCCTGCATTACTCAGTCGAAATGTAATGCATTACCATTACTCATTACTTGCTGGCAAAATGTAATTCATTACCATTACTCATTACTCAAAAGTAATGCATTACCGGTAATGCATTACTTTGTAATGCATTACTCCCCACCTCTGCCAGGCTCCCTTTGGCATACACGGCACTGGTCTGGAGCGAAGAGCCGCTCCTTGTGTTTCCTTCCTCCACAGATTTAACGGCAGCTTGACCCACCTGCATACTGCATACGAGCCAGCATTGCTGCGCATGCGCACCGCTTGCTCGGCGGATGGATATGGTCCGTGCAGTTTCTCCTTTGGGTCACCAGATGGCGCCACAGACTGACATGCAGACGGTGTGTATGTGTACTCATGTTTCATGCTTTTGATAAAAACGGATAGCGGTAGACGTATAAATGTGGTGTCTACCGATTCCTGAAATGTTTCGAGAGAAAGTAAATGGAAATTTTTTTTTAAAATGGCTATAGAAGTTTAATAAAAACCTGTTGAAAGAGGGACGAGAAAAACTGTGTTTTTTTTTTCACATTCGTGACGTCGCCGTAAAATACATACGACATGTACAGGAATGTATAAACGTTATCCGATTCATCTCGTCTTCCTCTTTATAGTGAAACCACCCGAGCTAAATCTGCGCGGTGGTTACCGAAAAGGAGCTTAAAATATGAGGAAATACATTGGGACGGAGAGCTGGTATGCCCTCTTAACAAATCGGGAAGTCTCGCCTATATACACCTTCCCGCAATTTAACAGGATACTATACACGCACCCAATTTGACAGTCTGCAAATTTGTTACCATGTTTAATCTGACACCCCTTTCTATTATCCTTGTTGACTTGACTTGGCCTTGTGATCCTCTCGAGTGCCTCGCCAGCTGGTGCACAGGCTTTGTCTCGGGGTTGCCTTCACCCCCATTTCAAGCATCTGATCGGCCGCTCCGACTCTATGCTCTGCTATCTCTGTGCTGTATTGGCGGATACCAAACATATGCTTCTCGACTGCCATCGTTACACCTCCCAAAGAGCAGCTCTGCTGTGTCGCCTGCACTCTAAGAAAAAAAAAAGAGTAAAACGGGGAGTAGTTGCAGCTTCTACTCCCCTAGATTGCCCCCCCCCCCCCACTACTCCCCATTTTAGTCCCCTAACCCGACATTTAGTCCCGACATTTACTCCCCAGGACCGCAAATTGTCACTGAACTTCGCGAATGGTCTCCTGAATGCAACAGTCTACGTATATATGTGCCCTTGGTCAATTTAAACGGCATAAGGCTGTATAACTCAGCCAACGTAGCAATTTTCCAGCCACACAGAGTAAGAAACAGTTAGCGCAACTTTCTTCGCAAATTGTGCCCTATGTATGGCGGAAGATTTTATATAACTCGATATATCACGGTTGACGGTTTGCTTCAAAGTTTTTTCATGCATGCACACGAATTATGTACCTGAGATTCTTACAACAGCGCGTGAAATGCAGTCTCTGCTCTGTGACATTCATTTACTACCGTGCATTTACTCCCGAAAGGGACTATTTTTTGTGGCAATGCATTTAGTCCTCAAAAGGAGCAAAAGTACTCCTTTTTTTCTTAGAGTTTGGAATCGATCGTGGCCGCACCATTCACATTGGCAACCACCCTCGGCCCTTGGTCTAACCAGTTCGGCCATCGCCAAGCTCTTGAGTGCTTCCAGATTTTTCTCCAGGACACCGGTCTCCTCTCTACCATATGCCTGCTTACCTCTGTGCTGTGCGTGTTTGTGTGTGTGTTGTGTTTTTACCTAGCGTTCTTTTGATGTTGTGTCACTGACTCTACTGACTATCAACCCCTATTCAGCGTCGTTCAACAACTCATCATCAGGACACATCTCATCCTGTCCATCCCTGTATTGTCCCTATGTTGTTGCTCGTGTTTTTCATGTGAGCGTAACCTGCCCAGGACTGTATATATATATATATATATATATATATAGTTGAAATAAATGGGAGACAGAAGACGAAAGTAGGGGAAGTAACAAAAAAGGGGTTTATTAAAACTTAAAAATCATAAAACTTAGGGAGGATGTCTACGTTACGGCGGAAGCTCCGCCTTCTTCGGGACAAAAGAGCTAAATTACCTTTACATTTAGCTCTTTTGTCCCGAAGAAGGCGGAGCTTCCGCCGTAACGTAGACATCCTCCCTAAGTTTTATGATTTTTAAGTTTTAATAAACCCCTTTTTTGTTACTTCCCCTACTTTCGTCTTCTGTCTCCCATTTATTTCAACTATAATTACGTAGCCGTCCGATCCAACTCCAACTTTTCAAGATATATATATATATATATAGACGGTGTCGATTAAAATTCATCAGTTGTGAGTCTTCAGGCGGTTTATCTAATTCATGTTTTTAACCCTCTGTCTTCGTCTCTTGCTGCAGTAACATTATGAACCTAATTCCCCCTATACAGTCCTTTGACTGTTATCGTCCTCGGTCAGGATCGATCCTGGCGACCTTGAGCTCAACAAGCCAGCACGCTACATGCCGCTACAGTTTGTCGTGATAAATCTGCATGCATAGGGCGATAGGCGTCTAATAACCTCGGCTGCTAATCCACGAATCAGTTCAGGTGAGGTTGCTTAGCAGCTTCCGTTCCAACACTGGGTGGTGATCCTGGTTCTATTCTGGTGGCCAGGTGTTATGGCTCTGTTTTCCCGAAACCTATAGGGACAGTGTAATGAAATTTCGGAGCTAAGAACGCGCCCTCTGTGGTTGACAGAGGCGCCACGCGGTCGCTTAGCTTCCACAGACGAACGCTGACGAATGTGCAGGGGCCGTGTTTTGGTCGGAAGAATCGTCCACATTTCGTTTGTTTCCCTTATCCGTTTTCACCTCAATGACGAAGTCGGTAGTGAGGAAAAGGCAAAGAATATATCCAAAATGCCAATCAAAATAGTCTCAGGAACATCAAGGTGCGGCTGCCACGGACACATTTGACCGCTTCCCATATGGGAAACGGTTAAGCATATATGGGCAGTGTTATATTTTACCAATCATGCGTGCTGAGAAAGTAGATTGTCACGGTTCTAATAATATGAAATACACGCCATCGCAATGTGCGATAATTATACTTTGCGTGAATTTGGGCATTGTTTTGGTAAACATCCGCCTTTTAGCGAAGGTGGGTGTGACTGACTTCGAAAACCGATCTACCAGAATGCGTTCGGCCAATTTTGTGAGCATTTAGGAGTACATGAATTCTGTGAATACAATTATATTTTTGTGTATTATCGTTTGCCATATGTCCCAAGGATGTTCCCACGAACTACCGTACCGCCATAACGGCGGAGAATGACCCACCACATCATTATCCCATTTATGTGTGTGTGTGTGTTCTCACGAACTACAGGAAGATGACAAACAACTGATCACATGCCGGGAGAGGCAGTCAGTGTACAGTGTCCTCCTTGAGTTGGGGCGTGCTCTTCCTCGCTGAGATCAATCAGACATGTACAAGATACTCAAAAATGTATTTGAGATAAGATAATAAATACTAGCGTTAGAATGTAATTAAGATAGAGTATAAATACATGAAAATTAAAGTAATTAAGATAGAGTACAAAATACTTCAAAAAGTATTTGAAATGCAAGTAAGATACTCAAGTACCTCTCGCAAAAGTGCCCGCAGTAGCAATAGCATTTCAATATGGACATCTTTGCTCCACTCTGCATCCATATCTGCATCCACAGTGGTTTGAAAGCCTTCGGGTGAGTTCATGGACACAACTGCAGCGATGCACGCGTTTCATTTGACCGCCTGCGGCAGAAAATTAATACGTTTGCCTCCAACAAACTTAGCGATTATAGAATTAAGATGCTCTGCTGCATTGTTGTCCACGTTTATCAGCAAGCTACGTGCATTTGCTGCAACCCGGCTGATTATTACAAGGATATCGGTGTAGAGACCGCACCTTCTCAAGTCAGGAACGTGGTTCTTTTCTGTGCATTTACTCCCGCGCAGAAGTATTCAGCGCATTCACTGTGCTCCCCAAAAACGTGGCTTCGGTTATTCCGAATGTCACTCCCAAGAAGCCTCACACGCTCTTTGATCGGCAATTCCCCCTGCTGCGATTTGTATTGTATGGCCGCTGTTATGCCGTACCTAAGGCTCCTCAAGTTACTATCCAGTATGCTTCGCATTGCAGAAGGTACCGTAGACACGTATTTGCCTACCAGGAGCCTCCTGAGGTTGGTAATATAGTTCCGTAATATGTGGTTTCTGCACTTTTCTATATACTACATCCCAAGATATGGAGAGGCGGACAGCGGGGCACTGTGCATGCCAGAGTCTCCGTCAGCAACCACACAGTTGTACTTGGCGCCATACATCATAGCAACGCTGCAGTGGAAGCCTTCCACAACAGCTGCTCTTTCCATGCCGGAAGGGCTCTCCGACCAGTTCTTGTAACACACGTGCTTGGTGCTTACCAAGATATTCTACCCGAGTGCAGACGGCGCAGAACTTGTTCCTGACAGCGAGGTACAGAACCTTCTTCGTCCAGAAGTGCGCACAGTGACATCCTACAGACAACGGAGACAACGGAGGAACCCCTACGTAAAGGAAACAGAGGCACACAAAAGAACGTACCACGCCGGAAAGCGAACCGTGTTTTGCCTTATACGGTCGCATGGCCCATGCCCCATCCGCGACGACAGGGATATGTGGGTACCCGCCCTCGTCAACGTCGCCTTGCTGCTGTGCAACCTTTGCTTCTTCCTTCGCAGCCTAGCTGTTCCAACGTGATCCACGCCGCCTGTTCAATGCCATTTACCAGCTGATCTTGATACTTGGCGAACGTTATTCTGTTCGCCATGCATAGCAACAACTACTACTACTACATGAATGACGATGGGAGGAGGCGGTTCACCCCAACAACTGCGGTACCATACCTCCATGTACGGCATGTTAAGGACTGCACAAAGCTCAATAAGGGCGGCATACCATACGACCTGACATGCTATCTGGTGGGCCCCAGTATCTACAACGGCCTTCAGCAAGCACATTTTGCGTTGCAGCCTAACTTCCCTAAGCAATCCATTTCTGTTGTCTGCGTTATATCTATGTCTGCAAGTGTGCAGTTGAACGGGCTATGGATTCCCAGGCTTGAAATATGTCGAAGAAGCGCATAAAATCCACAATTCTTCGCCCTTCAACAACACAGGGTCCGTTTCCGGACGTTCCTGCAGATATGTCTTGCGCACTGTCGCTTGAGTTAGCGCTCGATGAAAGATTGCTTGATTCGTGAGAGTCTGGTACTACTGAGAGGTTATCCAGATGCCTTCTCTCGTAGCAGTTCAGGGCTTGTTCTTTGCGTCTCTTCCGTTTTCCGCAGACAGGTTTCCTGCTAACCATTGCGAGAAACCGTGACTGTCGAGGCACAGCACAACCACGGAAAGAAGGATTCTGAGATAACGAGCGACAGCTGCGCGTCTACGCTCCATTTATTATCCCATGCCAAAAGACAGATTGTGACAATTTATTCGCTTTTTCCCACTTGCTCATATTTCTCTGCCATGCAGACAGATGGCGCCTCCGCGCGCAGCCAAAATCCCAGCGGGTCAGCATCGGCTAACCGCTACTCACAAGAGTCCGTGTAGCAACTCTATGTTTCGTCGTAAACAAAATCTTTCGGGACATATCGATTTTAGACACATTTTCTGGTAGTTAATGTCATTAAAATTCTCACCTCAGGTATACTTATTTTGTGACCGGCCAACAAAATTGAAGGAAGCGCGAAACGCAATTTCTGACGCCTGCGGAAAAAATTTGCAAAAATACGTAAAACATAAATTTCCGATATCATTAATTACTAGAACCCGTGAGATCTCCCATTCAAAACTTATTTTATGCAAATTGAGCAATTCCTTGCGGAGCTATGCAGGTTGAGAAATGCATGAGTAATGACATTTGGGCAGGACCCTTTGACCTAAGGAAACACTCTGAAAACACCACATCGCTATACGCTCTGCGCCCAATGGATGCGACTATCGCTTCTGATTTCCCAGTAAACCACAAACACCTTTTCGACGTACCAGAAAAATCCAAATATCTAAGTCCAAAAGTAATGTCCAGTCGATATCCATCATACGTACACTGAGTACGTTAGAACAGGTGGAGGTCCATAGAACGTGCAGTATACTAAAGTTGCAGATATCTAATGTGCATCCATTCTTAATATATGTGACAAAAGTTGGAGTCTTCAAACTGAAGACATAACTGTAATTCTTGGCCACGGGCACTTATGTAAACCGATTCGTAGTTTCATAGATTCTTCTGGTCCTTTACTTATCTATCTCGCTTTCTTTTGCGTGATGTATCTGTACGATATCCTCCATATTACTTTCCAGTGGTTTCGGTTTCGTACTTTTGCTATTTTGTCTCCTTCCACGGCAAATAACCGTCGGCCGAAGTATTTAGAGCCGCACAGGACTAAAAACGCGGATGCTTGAAACCATGTGGTAAAGCCACAAACCTAAAGCTGGACATATTGAATATCTTTACGTCTCGTAGTGCATTCATTGACTTTGCATAAGCGTAGACAAGTAACTAAGCATACACGCTTGCATCCACCACGAGGGAAATTCAGTGCTCAAATGAAGATGTGGATTGCAATACGAAGGTGTACCTTCGTGACAGTGTTCCGTGCCAAATATTTTTATGCACTTAATATATTAAGCAAGTACATAGTCATGTACTGCATGCACATTCGCAAGTATCTGATATAACGAATGGTACCAGATATGTACTTACTAATATGTTCAATTTCTATGCAGTTCAAACTATATTCGAATTGTACAACTGCAAGTTTATGACAGAGTGCTCTCACAGAGTTGTCATCTTTATATAGACTGGTAATGCCTTCTAAGGGCATGCTAAAGTGCCAACATTTCTACCATCTGCAACAATAAATATAGTATCTCTGCATTAAATATGCTTAGCCAGGTGCATTGATTAATAGGTCCTTCAGGTAATTCAGGTACAATGTCATGTACTACGCATTTCAATGATGTGCCAAGATACTTGGTTTCGCCCAGTTTTGGTGTAAATCCACCTCGATATAATCGTAATTAGAACCGAATGAAATCACCATCAAAAATTTGTTTCCGCTATCTTTCAGTTCCTCCTTGAAGCATCAGGCAAGGACTGACTAATATGTTGGTCACTAGCTCTTTCATCGTTTCGTCTGTCAGTTATTTTTCCACCTACACCATAGCATATGCCGATGAGCAACCCATCCGTGTCCTCTCGTCTTGGATTTTCACATTTATGTGTTATGTCACTGTTCTCTGTTCCGCAGTGCGTTAAATAAAATTCACGCTGTTTTGATCTCATTCCCACTATTTGGTGCTGCTTATAAGCAAAAAAATCACCAGAAGTACATGACACACGAAAAGGTACATCGGACATCCGATAGAGATTCCTTTGGTTCAGAGGTACATCCTTTAGATGGTACAAAATCCAGCCTGGACATCCATACAACATACCAGCAACATGATTTGGTCAAGCATTCAATTATCTATAATACGTCCTTTCAGTGCAGTTTGGATATATCTGGATATCTACTAGACATACCAATAATCCGGGCCTATGCATGCTCTGGACGTCTAAAGGACATTTATGGTTTACTGGATTGAGGAAAGAACAAAACGTAGGCCTTTCTGTCGCAATGAACATATATCTAAACCGCCACAAAATGTCATATGCCCCTCATTTTTTACCAGCCACCAAATCGAAGGATATCATTCAGCATATATGGCGGTTGGTTCCAAGTGTGTTGTGTTGCGAAGTTTGCTTTTTTGTGTGTGTAGCACATAAAGCCGATGAAGGACCTCTCAGCACTTGAGGGCTGGTTTCTATTATTTTCTCAAGAAACAACAATGTTATACAATTTTACTATGACGTATAAGTGGTTAAAAACTCACTAACGTTGACTACAGTCGTCTGATTTCCAGGAAGTGCACCCACTCTACGCTGCACACATACCATGGAAACATTCATCATCTTGTTTTCATTCTCCGAGCATCTGATTAAACACTGCCGTGCCCTACATGATTCAGCTGCAGGCGTCGCACAGTTCGAGATCTGAAGACGTACTGCTCGACATCCACCAGCACAACAAATAGTCACTGGGTGAGTGATTTACGACGACACCACTTTTGAACAGCATCAGCACTTTTATTGTCAGTAAAATACTTACTTCAAGCAACCGAGGCTCTCGAAGGACTGAACTTTTTTTTCCCTCCCCGCCCCCCAATACCCCGAAGTGAGATACGCAAAAACGGGACAAAGAAAAACGCGTACGATCATAAAGATCTTTCAACATATGAACAGGTGGGCACACATTCAAGCTCCCTGTAGCCGGGAACATGCTGCTGACGAGTGTTCCCAGAAGGTCGTCTTTGTGCTCGCTGGGCGGCATTTTCGCGTCGCACGTTTATTTCTAGACCTCCCAGGGCAACGACGAAGGTACAGTATTACTTTCTTGTTCTTCATACATATTTTTTAAGAGTTTGAAGGGAATTAAGTAACATTGTCAGCTACTTTCATATTCTACCACTCTATTCTACTTACTAATTAAGACAGTTTTGGTGCTTCAAAGTTAGGTTACAACTTCCACTGGTTCCACTTGCATGACTCTTGTTTTACTAATAGAGGGACGCAAAACAAGGGGAAAAAATAGATATATTTTTCTGTGCTCGGGTCATCGATGTAGCACCCAATGTACGCGTTTCGAGGCTCCTAACTCCGCGCAACCTTACCTTGACAGTGTCGACTTCTGAAGTACTTCGACAAAGTCCCAACCGCATGAGGCGCTTTGGAATGGTGCATGTAATTGCTCAGATTGCTTGGGTTACCGGCGTCTACTTTTCACCTTCGGGGGGGGGGGGGGAGTGGGAACCCATAATTTTGCTTGCGGATTATTGCGGATCTTAAACACGTAATTCTTGTGTGAGCGTCCAACATGCAAAACACAAAGCGAAGTGTGCCACCGATTGATGAAGATGTCAACTGGAATGCTGCGTTCGCTTCGTGGGTTTGGGTTCCCTAGTGAACAGTGGGACCGGGATTCACGACCGATGGCTCCGTGCGTGCGCATTGCTGCGGTATCTTGTTCGTTATAATATGCTATCACTCAAAAGAGTCTGTGTTTGGCGCTTTTTCACTCGTAATAAAGGTGTTTATAAAGTCGCGTGGAGTTAGTTTCCTTGAGAGAGTACGGAAACGCTCGCATGGGACGCCGTTCACCCGGCGTTGTGGAAACGCTCCACGCGGCTAGCCTTGGGCGTTTCTCGACAGCGCTGCATACCGCTGAGAAAAGCTTGGCGTTCTGCAGCTCGAAAAACGCCTGATGCTGTTGGGCCTTAAAGGTGCAATGAGGTGACAGATAACGTCTCTCGAAATCCTGCCTCATCTGTCATGCTGTCCACCAGGAGTCACCATGCAAAATATTTTCGCTCTCCGGTGTGTTGTGGCTGTGTAACTGAATTAAAAAAGAAGAAAAAAAAAAAACAGTCGGAGAAAGCAGCCGTAGACGACCAACACGATGTCACCTGCGTGACGTTTTGAAGGCTCTATGCCTTGTTTCTTTGTGTTTTCTTCGCAGCTCACGTGCCGCTTATACATGCTTGAGCTGTGCCGCCGTACGGTACACGGTCACGTGAGGGGAGCAGGATATACGTCACGATGTCCTCTCGTTCTGCGATGCGCTTTCTTCACGATGCTGAGCTCAAGGTCGTGGGTTCGATCCCGGCCGAGGGTGGTAGCAACGTGCGGGAGGTAAACATTGCTTCCAGCACCGTGTGTCGGAGATTTCCGGCGCACGTCAAAAGAACCCCAGGTGGTCCAAATTATCCGCAGTCCTACCCTGAGGCACGTGCAACATGTAGCCACACTGTGTAGATAAACCCTACGTATAACATAACGGTACCATTAGCATTATTATTTATTACTTTTCACGAGGCGAAGGTTGGTTCTTCAAAGGTGTGCGGAACAGAGCCTTCGCGCTCGCTCTGTAATTCACCTGCGCGCATCGTTCTTTCGCAGGAAGTCATTTTATTCGTTAAAGAACACTCCGCGCCAAAAAAAAAGAAAGAAAAAAAAAAGAAAAAAAAACGGGGCTGATTATAGTGCTCCTTTGAGTTTTGAGTTTGAGTGTTTTTAGAGCTTTTATTCTGCCATGCCTTACCAACAGGCCCAGTCTGAAGTTTTAAGTCCTTTGAGACATCTCCATATTTTTTCTTTCATCTCCAGGAGTCATCATTTTAAGAGTTTACTAGCCATGTGTTTCTTCATAATCGCTCGGGAGTGGATGGTCTCACGCTGAGTGGGGCTTACATCTTCATATTTTTCTTTACTACCATCTTCACGTGCATTTTTCGTGAAATGCAACTGACTCAGCATGGCGCTTCCATTTTTTTTATCTCTGCTTCGTTATCTTCCCGGACTGATGCAACCAATAGGAAATTATTGCCCTCTCACGTCCCTCATCCTCGAGTAACCTGCCGCCAGTCTAGGGAGGCAGACCGCTCGATGACCCAAGGTTCACTCCCAGCCCCGGGAACACACGTCCAGTATGTACCTATTAGTCCCTGCCATTAGTACCTATTATCGCTCGCACTCAGTGTAACTGTTGTGTACGTGATCGTGCAAGTGCAACTGCTCGTATGTGACAAACAGTTTTGAAAAGGACACTGTGGCCAAAAATTAAGACGACAACAACAACAACAACATAGATGATTGGATGATGATGATGATGTGGGATGTTTCCCTGCGTTGAGTGCAGGACCGTACCCCATTCCAAAAAGGTTCACATGAAAGGATGACGAGGGAAGGAAATCCCTACGTGAAAGAGGCCGGTGGCCCTCAGAAAGGATAGAAGAGCGCCAAGTGCACGGCACTGATGTCCAGGGTTACTCCATGGGCCGAGAACTTTGCAGATGTTGAATGGCCTCTGATCCAGCATTTCAAGTTGACATTTAAAGGCCCGTCGCTCGCGTGCGTACTGGCTGCAGTCTTCGAGAATGTGTCGGATTGCTGCCGGGAAACCACAAGTTGTACAAAAATTAAGAATATTAATTGAAACTATGTAGAAGCAGCCTTTTGGGCCATACACTACACAATACTGGTATACAACTCCCAATAACCTAACTTAGTCCCGTTTTCGTAGGTCTCTGCAAATTACAACTAGGATGAGAATGAAGCCTGCTGTGATAATCGGGTTGGTGACACTCATGCTTGTGCTGAGTGATGCATGGACGACAGTGGTAAGCATCTTTTATGAGAACGATTTAATGTGCGACAACCTGCCTCATATAGAGACGTCTTACGATAGGTGGAGTTCTGTATCTCAATTTTTCGCACTTGCCGAAGACCCACTATTCCAATAGAAGCTAGAAGGTACGGTGAGGGGTAAACGGTGCAAGATGGCGCGGCTTAATATACGACTTGATATATGTATTGGCCGAATAAGATAGAAAACATGTGGAGCGGCAATCACTGGTCCTTCGATGCACGTGAAGCCAACGTCACGGCCAACGTGACTCTCCGAAATGATCAATCCGCATCTCGCGCCCTTTTCTCGTTTCTCATTTCTTCGCTTCATCTCGCGCCAAGAGAGAGAGAGAAACACCTGCGGGGGCGCGCTGGGTTTTCAGCGATGCGACGTAGGCACAGGACAGGATCTTCAGGAAATTGAGCCCTAAACAGCTTGTCGCTGCAAAGAGATAGAGAGAGCCCTTCTGTTGTGTATATAAACATGTTTTGTGTAGTAAAAACTGTCAGTTGAGAGTAAGCAGTCGTCCTGTCTTCCTTCTTTGTCCGCGTCCTTGTGCTGCTTAGTCACGATGAGATAGAGTAGACACCTAGAGTTCCAGAGTACGGGGCTCTCACGCGCCCTTTCTCAAGGATTATAGACCGTCAAATGCACAGTTGAGAACGTCCCGATGCTGCTAAATGCTGCTTAAGTGACCTTACGTGCAATCTATCGATACTAAAAAAAAAGAAAAAGAAAAAGAAACGAGTTTAGACTCCATACTAACCACTCCCTAGCCTCGCCTCCTATATCATGACCACCATCGTTCCATCTCCCATCTTCGAGACGCAGATCTCACAATGGTGAGGCCAACAGCGGCAATCTGTTCACACCAACACCAGGTGTGGCGGGAGGTCACGAGACATTGATTCACGTCACAGGTGTTTGCTGATTTTGCGGCATTACGTTTGGCATAAACTGACGCGATTCACGCGAAGTTTCTGTGTAGATTTTGTGTGTGGCATACTATGTAAGCGCCAGCGCTGTCAAAAGAAGTGAATTCGTAATGTAAAATAATGTGGTTGCCCCGAAGCTCTGTCCTGGTAATGCCACCCAGATAAACACGGTCTGATCGCTCAACCGACATGATGCAAGCATTGAGAGTCCGCTATGGATACTGGTAGCCACAGAAACCCCGTGTTTGAAATCGTCTGCGGCCGTTTTCTGAAGGGGACGACATATTGACTTTATCTGTTCGCGTCGCGAAGGTGTGAGAGGGGCCCTCTGGATCAGGGCTCTTGACCCAAGGTAAATTGAGAAACGAGTGACAACAAAACGATTACAGTGCTCCCACGTTAGCACTATCTGTGAATCTGTTACGATAACACAAAGTTAAAACGGCAACTGAGAAGACAACACAGCTCTCTCTCTCTGCTCCTCCTATCATTCCCGTTGACCTTACGGCGCCTGAACTCTTGTGTTCTACGCCTCCTACACAAGGTAACCAGAGTTCAGCTTCCAGCTAGGTTCCAGTATGCATTACTTTTACGGCGCAATTCTCGCTCAGAGGGCGGTGCGTGATGTCGACGGAGGATGATGGAGGTTGGCAGCTGGTAGGATGCGAAGTCCGATACAGAATATCGGTAGGAGCGAGTGCGAACGCTTGCGAGTCTTATCCGACGAAGACTGTTCGCTATTTCAAGATCCCACAGCTCTAATGTGGGTGTGTATGGTATCGCACGAGATGAGGCCTAATACAAAAAGCGAAGCTACGAAGCTAAAAATACTTCTGAGCAGAGTCATAAGCGTCTTTACTCGTCATTTTCAGGAGGCAGCGCCTCGACATGAACAAAGTAAGGTTCCAGTCAGAAATAAGAAACAGTGGTGATGTGCAACTCCTCCTCCCTGCATCAGTATTTCTATTCTGAATATGCTCTGTTCGTCCCTGTCCAATCTAACGCTATACTTCCCAACAGTGGGAATGGATGAAGAATCCGGCATCTTTGGAAAGATAAAATCTATCCCGAAGAAGATTGGTAAGTAATAGAGCTTGGTAAGTAAGGGAAACCGCGGTGCTCCGTTGTGCTCGTAGCGTCCTTCGTCCCTTCCGCGCTTTTTCATTCTTCCTGCTTTGTTTTTGTTTTGTTTTGTCTTCAAGAATGACTAATAACAGCAGGGTCAGAATCCGCGCTTAGGGAAACACTGCACACTGCATACGATAGTCCGTCAACTACATGCGCCGTTGGAGATAAGGAGACCCAATAGGCCATTCGCAAAAGTTCCAGAAAGCAGCGCGCGCCAGGGGAGCGCATGCCGGGAAATGCTGTGCAAAACGACAGCGACTGCGCATGCACCAGTACGACGACTACGACGACGACGACCGGAGACTATAGCAAATCGCCGTGGTTTTGCGCAGCATTTCCCGGCACACCCTGCCAGGGTGCGCGTTACTCCCTGGAACTTTTGCAAATGGCCTATAGCGCACCAGGAGAAATACTGCAGCGCTGCAGCGCCACCATATACAGCGTATAATGTCATGCGGCCAGTCTTGACAGCCAATACCGAATTTGATGCCACATAAGTGTCACTTGTGCCGTCGTGGAGCACACATACTCTTGCTGCCAGGGGCGGCGGAACGTTTTGAGTTGGGGGGGGGGGGACAAGCCCCTGGTTGGCACCCCCCTCAATGTCCTAACCCAGATGTACTGCGGTATCTGTGGCTAGAAATTCTTGGCGTGAGAAGGGGGGTAGGAACATCGTTTAATCTCTTTCTGGCGTTTGCATACATGTGAGCACGCACGCACACACACGAAGAAAAAACACACAAGTCAACGATCCGGCACGTATTGTAGATACTTCAGCTAGGAGCTGCGTATAGCGTCATTCGATTCAGGAAACTGAAACGCAAAGAAACGTGCGGCACACGAATGCTTTTTCAGTTTGACTACGAATTTCACAAGGTGCATGATCACAGGATTGTTTGCCCCTGAGATATTTTGAATTAGCCCACTTGAGGTGGTAATGACGATTTTGCACACCCCTAGGAATATCAGGGGGGAACAATGAACCCTTGCCCCCCCCCCGTTCCGCCGCCACTGCTTGCTGCACATGTCTTTCACCTTAGTAGCACAGACGTGCCGGTTCGAACTACAGTGCGGGCAAAAATACGGGGCGCTGCTATCGGCTTCAGTTTTCTCCAGTTGTCAGCCCAATGGGTCTTGATTTGGCTGCAGCGAAAGCGTGGATGAAGTAGGATGAATCACGTTATCTAGCGGAGGAGCCATCATGACCACAGAGTCCCTGGGTCCAGCCCGTCCAGCGATCCTATCTGGGGCGCAGTAATATTTTCAGTGCTGACAGACTAGATTTCTTTTCCTGCTTATGTTGAACGCGAGTATAGCAGCTTGAAGGAATTGTGTTATGCGGGACTACCAATCATGTGTCGACAGATGTTGGGCTATTAACCTGTGAGGTTGTGCGCAGTGGCTCGACGACGAACAGGACCAAGCACGATGTGGCTGACGGTAATGTTCACAAAGGTTTAACGAAAAAGATCAAGTTTCCCTTTCCACCTCCCGTAGCTCAATGGTTAGCGTGCTGGACATATCACGTCGAGACTGTGAGGTACCCGGTTCGAATCGCCGTGCCAGCTGTGCTATCTGGGGTTTTTCCTGGGTTTTCCTCACACGCTTTCAGACATATCTCGGCACAGTTACCTTAGAAGTCGGCCCAGGACGCACAAGGCGTCCCCCAGGGCGTCAGTCGTGACGTTTCCCACCTCTGTGAGACCGACAACGGCGAGCCCTTTCATCATCACCACCACCACCTTCACGAGACACGCGACTGGTTCATCACTCAGTTGATAAAGATGACGATATAAGACCAACATGTGCTGCCCCCCATGAACGACACATTGTCAATATTGATAACAGTGAAAGGGCGCAGACTAGTTGGGTTATAATTACGAGGAGGAGACCTGAGACAGGCCTGTTATCTGTTAATTTTTCTTCTGTCTCAGGTCTCCTCCTTGTCATTGTCAATATACTTAACAGTTTAAGTATAAGGACCTGCAGAGACTGTGGGTTCCTTCGAAACATGATCACCCAATTAACAGAACGAAATACGGAAGGACGTGGTCGTCTGTGCCTCTTTCCCGTTTGTTTATCACTACGCGTGTTTAGTTTTGCCCATGTATCGTGTCTCTGTCACATTACTCACGCAAAATTCCCTGGCTTTCAACGATGTGATGTGATGTGATGTGATTAAAAAAAAATGTTCACCTAGTGATTGTTTTGTGAACAAAGTGCTGAAGGTAGTACTATTCTTGAAGGGTTGGCACATTTACTAGTGGAATTCATCAAAGGTAAATTGTATCTCACCGGTCTCTCTCCACATGTAGGGAGCTTCCTCAGCGACAGATTGAAATCTTTGAAAGAAAAAATTGGCTGAACCGTACTCCTCCAACGATGGAACGCGCTGACGGAACTGCATCGATGGAACGCACTGTATTATGTTCCTAAATAAACCACCAGGAGATATTCAGTGTATGTCAGAGAAGCCTTTATTGTTATTGGAGTGCTTCTACCGTATTTGGTTTCTCTCATTGGTCATAACAAACTTGTGGACGTCGAACGGCGGACTCCTGCGTGACGCTTGTCAAAAATCTGCGTTCCGGCACTCCGTACAAAGCCTAGCAGAGCAGTCAGGCACTTGACCCTCGATGGCGGCAAGACTCTTACAGTGGTCTTGGCGATGACTCCTGATGACGCTGGATGAACGTGTCGGTGTTGACTGTAGAATCGCGCTTGATGCGAGCTGACGCGGACTTCCATGGGCTGAATGCTAACTCACTTTTCTTCCCTCCCCACGGGTTGAACGTCATTTCACTTTTTCCTCTTTTGCCTCCCCATGGATTGAAAAGATTCTCACGCTTTCCTCCCCACGGTCCGAAAATAGTACCTAGACCATCTTGTCGCTTCCCTCCCCAAGGGTTGAAACTGAGCTCCTTGTCTTTGGAGCCATCACCCCTCTTTCCTCCCCAAGGGTTAAAAATACTGCTGTCTTTTTTGCCGCCCCAGGGATTGAAGTTATCTTTTTTACCTCCCCAAGGGTTGAAGTTATCCCTCTTTCCTCCCCATGGATTAAAGTTATCTCTTTTTCCTCCCCATGGATTGAAGCTTGCTTCTTTTTTCCCACCCCAGGGATTGAAATTGTCTTTCTTTTCACTCCAAAGGCCGGAACTGTCGTCGAGCCCTGAAAGAGTGTGTGCACCGTCTCGCTTTCCCCCCCAAGGGTTGAAGTGAGCGTCCTTCTTGCCGTAAATCCAAACATCTCTGTAGTTGCTGTACGGCTGTAAGGCTACGGCGTCGTCACCCTGGATCTGATTGCCCCTGCGAGGTACAAACGGCCTTACGTTGGCTTCCCTCCGCGCGCGCAAGCGTTGTAGAGTGTCTGGAGAGATGTTCCACCGAATCACCATGTCTTCAAAGGAGTCGTCGTCTCTGCTGTCGCCCTCGGATTCTTCAACAGAAGCGTACGAGACAAGCAAGGATATACTGAGGACAAGATACCTCAGTGTACAAAACGTCTGCAAGGAAATGTACAAAACGTCAAACGACCGAATGTCTGTCTCAAAAGGGTCAGTACAATAAGTTATTACTCGTTACTAAATAAAATAAGAAGAGCAAAATCACAGGATTTCCTGCACCTGCTATAAAAGATGAAAAGCACGTCTCTCGTGTCATCGTAGAGAGTTTAGCAGATCGCACAGATCGCAGAAAGCGATACCATAAACGAAACTGTCAAGTCAAAGATGAGCAACGTGATGTGATCCACCTCAAAGGAATAAGGCGATTGGCTTATTATGTTTTCAGAACCGTTATCGTGAACAGCTTCCGATCTACAGGGTTAGTCTAGCAAACGTTACACATTTTGATCGCATCGTAAAAATAGAAGACGGGATTTATCCTACACCAAACTTTGCAGACTGGTAACTATTTGTCTGAAGTTTTGTTGGAATTATTTACGAGCATTATGGTCCTGTAGAAGAAAAATTAAAAATCAAGCAAAATTTTACTCTATGCATTTTCTATGGCCTATCTCACTCAAAAGCAGCCATTTTGTGCTGTGTGCACTTCAGTTTCATTCCACCACACACAGGTGGCACCAGCATGCAGAAGAGGACTTGAACATGAGCAGTGCATAACCTCAGAATCTGCATGTCACATCGTTGTAGGCAGCGCTACCTGTGTGAAGTGATGTGAATGTGAAGCGGACACAAGAAAAAATGGCGGTGTTTACGTGGGATAGGCCATTGAAAATGCATGGGGCGAGATTTTGCTTTATTTTTAATTTTCTTTCTACATGACCATAGCGCTTACAAAAAAATTCGAATGAAACTTCAGATAAATGGCTATCAGTCTGCAAAGTTTGGGATGGGTCAAACCTAGTCTTCTATTTTTACAGTGCGATCGAAATGTGTAACGCTTGCTAGAATAACCCTGTAGTAAAACACGCGAACAATGCCTGAAAACCATTTTACAGTTATCATGTCAGTGTTCGGAGATGTACAACATGAGAAGTCGAGTGAGTCAACCACAACAACAACAACATAATGATGATGAATGGGCCGAGTGAGTCAAAAACTACACGATAAACAGAGTTCTCATATTGGTACCCCTCAATGCCATGACAACCAGCTCTGAAGGATGAGCACGACTGTCTTATCGCGTTTTTCGGAAGGAATATCGTAACCTGTTGCCGGTCCGCCAGCTCTCTCTATTGATTCAATTGCCCTTACTGTTTCTGCATAATTAAGATAACATTCTGCGTTCTGGCATTCGTTACTGTTTCCGATAGCGAATCCCCCTTTTAACACAATTTCTCTTCTGCACGCTCAACTGCAATGGTAGTGACTAAGCAACTGATGCAGCAAGACTGCAGACTCCGTGTTCAGCAAGATCAAACCTAGCTCCTGTGCTTTTCACCTTATGTGAGCGTTCTTCATGAGATTCTGAGCAAGGATTCCATTCGTGCTAAATATGGAATATGTCTGTTGAAGTCGCAAAATAAGGAACAACAGAATTAATAAAGAATGAAGATAAACTGAGAAATAGCCACATCTCGGAGAGAATTGGCTAATGCTGTACCGTTGAGAGAATACTGTAAACTCGTGCCATTTCAATATATAGCTGAACGAGAGCTTCTTTTAAAGTATTTTGTGAGAACTGAACCTTGCGATTTCAGTTCAAGAGGCACTCGTCCTAATGATGCAAAATTTACGATTATTTTTAACTGCGAAAAAGAAAAAAGAATAAGAAATCTGTTCTTTATTCACGCATTTTTATTTTTAAATTTGAAAGAAATGGACTTTTCACTATTGTACGACCTAGCTTGATTAGCGAGCATTAGAGAACACGTTAGGGTGTTATATAAATAGGATTTTCCGTTTTCGTTTTTTTATTTTTGGGCGGATTCGGCGTATGTTTTCGATGTTTGTTGATTTTCACGAAATCGGCGTTTTTCGATGTTTTTCTTGCCGTGTACATGTTTTAGCCGACAGTTTTCGGCGAATAGAAATCACAATGTAATATCCGCACGACGCTCATTCGGCATTGTTCGCTGCGGCGTGGTTTTACGGCTAACGATAAAGTATACGGACATTTTTTCACAACCATCGTATTTCTGTATGGTTTTCTGATCTGCATCAACTTGCTGGGCATGTGCAGCAATTTATCTCTGTCACCGTTCCTGGAATGTCCCTCTATATTCGGTATTTTTCGATTAAACTCGAAAACGCGTAGCCCTAAATATAAAGAACAAACATAGGGGTTATTTCTTTAGCACGCAGATACGAAATGCAACAAGCTTAGGTCAATTGTAAGCGCAAGGCTTGACCAGAGCTAACGCATAAAGTTGTTACGTGGAATGCGCGCTAATTTTCACTTACTGAAATGGAAGAACGGCTTTTTCAAAATTAATTTTGAAGAAGAAGAAGTGCACTGTAAACTTTTTCACACCTTTAAAGGTGTGCGCTATGAACTATTCAACCTGTTTGCGTAACATTGCATCTCCAGGATGATATTTTACAAAATTTGGAAAGCATTACTAAAGATCAAGTGTCACTGCAAATCTTGCTTTCATTATGTCTTGGATGTCGTAGGTACGAGCTAATGCATATATGCATCGCTATCGATAATCGAGCACGCGCAAGTGTCTATACAATACTGTTGAACAATGTTGAGATGTTGCAAGACTAAATTTTTGGAGTACAGACAACACCCGAGTAAAGAAAATTTGTGCGAAACGGGTGCCCCATTATGATGTTACCAAAATTACACCTAAAAAGGCGTGCGCCATGCACGTTGTTACACCTTTAAAGGTGTGAAAAGATTTAGAGTGTGCAAGAAAAGAAAAAGGGTTCGTTTGTTTACCACATAAATAAAAAGTGGAATAGACAAACTAGAACGAACAGATATGCCTCGGTGATGCACTATGTTTTAACTTCACTTTATGTTTTAACTAGAACTTCGTATTTGAGGATTGGGAATTTTGGACAATTTTCCCGACAAAAAAAAAAAAAAAAAAGACAGACGAATAATGATTACTTTTCCAGCTTTTTTCCGAGGCCTCGCATTTCTGGTTGGTTTCAAAAAGGAAATGGAGATATTGTCGTCTACCTGTTATAGGGTGCAGAGATGGGTTTACCGGCCCCCGCGAAATTAGAAAAGTCTAATGCAGAACGACTGCGATATTAGCCGTAATAAATCTCTAGCACTTTTGAAGCTTCAAATAAAACGTAACTTCAATAATGAGCGTAGACGGGTAGAAGTCCAACGAACCGGTAAGGAAGTATGAATGGAATTGCCTCAGGACGACAGCCGCAGGTATTTCGAACGGAAACGCCCAGAAGAAGAACAGTCTCTGTTCGAAATATCGGCGGCTCTCGTCCTGAGGCAATTCCCTTCGTAACTTCAATATGACGTTCAGAAGACCGAGAAAGTTACAAACCGTTGACGAGGTAGCTGCGGTTTGTGGACAGCCTACGAACACGTTTACCAATACTACACAGCAGCGCTGTCTATAATCCATGAAGGGTCTCACCTGCGAGCTCCGAGCTGCTGGAGCCATAGTGGATGCCCAGCGCCTTGTCGGCTCAAGTAACACCCAGCAGTTCCGAACGGCTTTTATATGGGGACTGAGCACTCTGTTTCGCACCAGAGGCCCGTTGTAATCGGATTCATTTTCATCCAAAGGCGACCGAAACAAGTTTTGTTCCCTATTTAGTACACGTGCACCGTCTGCCTGGAGAGCTTTCAGCGCGTTTCTACTTTCTTGCTGACCTCTGTTGTTGATTTGGTTCCTCAGTAGTCTCATATGGGGGGACATAACCTCTTTAAGATGATCCGCGAACATGAGCGTCCCTGAGTCTGTACGTGGGATGTAGGTTTTATCCTTGGCGACTTTAAAACGAAGCTTCCCACGTGTCGGCTGGGAAGCGAAAATGGTCTAATCGCATTGCCTGTCAGCTTATCCTGCCTTGGTCTTAGCGTTTTTGGACTATGCGATCTTTTGGCGCTTTCCTTTTTCTTTGAGGGGCTGTTGCGGTATATTTAGAGAAGTATGACAGCTTGATTACTATACAGTGTTGTATCCGCTACCAAAACGAAGTGACGGAATACCGCTCCACGAAATTTCGAAAAAAAAAAAAAAACAAAGAAGAAAAAAAAAGAAAAGGCGCAATACCAGCGTCGCTACGAATTTGAAAAGCTAACGCGATACCACTACCGCTACCAAATAAAAGTAACGTAAATACTATGCTGCTCCTTTTGACCCTTCTTTGGGCAAAACCTTATAGGCATCTCGTTGCCGAATGTGTCTAAAGACCGTACGATATTTATGTTCCCTCGCATAGTTAGCGTGCATAAAGTATACCACCACTTAAAACCAAGATATATTATTTCACATTGATCCTGGCCTGGAGATAATACGCATTTAAGGCATAATTTAATGCACATGCGCAAATGTACATTTAATAATTTTTCAAGTTAGAACGTTTTTCTGCAACAGCAGTATACTATTTTGTTCGAGATAACTACGAATCTCTACCTCAGACTTTTCCGTGTGCATGTTAACTGTTGACGGATTGATCAGTTCCCCCTGTAGCGACATAATGTTTGCTCATGCTATTGCCAGGGACAACGCCCAGGAAGAATAGACAGCTTTCTCAGTACTGTTTGCATGCTCCACACCGGAGCTCACAGACAGGAATGAGGTTTAGGGATTAAGATCTTAGAGTCACACGACGGCTTCTCTTACACGGCGTTTCACTATACGACTTACGTTTAATACACTTTTTCCGGGAGCATACGTTCTTACGGAGGAGTCTCTCCATATGAGATTACCTCCATAATGAAGCATTTACTGGGGAAAAAAATATCATGTAGCTTTTCCCGAAACATGTTCAACGCAATAAGCAATCGATTTCTTTCAAGTCAGACGACCGCATTAGCAGCATTGTGCAACTACATACTTAAAAGACTCTCGTATCAACACCCGCTACTAACACGTACGTAAATTAAAATCACATCAGCACCGCGAGTTACCTCACATCTCAAGCCATGTACACATGCCATGCAATTTGTGTGTGTGTGTGTTGTCGCATGTGTCTTCTGTTCCGTATGTCTATTATTTTATTCATGCGTAATTGAAACGCTTTCCAGAAATGGAGCAGCAGACCCCTGATGGGTGTCACCCAGCTCCAATGTTTGTAAATAAACAGATATTTCCTCCTCCTCCTGCTCTTTCAAGTTAATCGCCTGTGTACCGCCATCAAGCGAGTGTGCGAAGAGCATTGCGAGCCAAGAGCCCACATGCTGCCAACATTTTAGGTTGACCGCCTTATTCAAGGCTGACCAGAGTTCCTCACAGAGCATTTCGCAGGGGGTGATGTCAGCAGAAAGGGCTGCTGCTGCAGCAGCCCGATCTGCGCGCTCATTGCCCTGTATGCCAGTGTACCTTGGCACCCAACAGAACTTACCCCGGTTTAGCACCACGCTAGCCAAATATCGTGCTCGTTGTACCAGGTGTTCTTTTTTCTGTTTGTGTACGTTGCATACGGCCTGCAGAGTGGAAAGAGAGTCTGTGTATATTACAGATGATTTTATGTGAGTTCGCAATATGAAATTTAAACCTAAAATGACTGCATAAACCTCTGCTGTAAATATTTATGCCACATTCTTCAACGGTCATAAGGTCGTGTACATGTACCTGACACCTTGGCACATGCTGCTGCAGTGCTGAACTTTGAGCCGTCTGTTCGATGTGTTCTGGGAAACTTTGTTTGATATCTTCAAATTCCTGCTGCAGTACTTGCGCAGGGGTTTCATGCTTGTCACACTTGTCAATAATGAGCAATTGTGGTGGCGACTGCCACGGAGGAATCCCCTTAGTTGATTCCACAGCAAAACAGTTATAGGGAATAAAAGCATATTGTTCAACATGCCTTGCAAGTCGCATGCTGAACGGAGATACGGGTTCATTGATAAAAAGGCGTCCAAAACATGTTCATTTGATACAAGAAAGTGCAGGGTGCAGAGGATAACTTTTGACTTTGAGGACATATATTTCCCCAAGATGAATGCCAAGATGAATGCCTTTCTAGAGACTATTGACTATAGACAGGTCGGATAAGAGCTTCGACGTAAAGGCTTTCAACCGGAGAGGTTCTGAAAGCACCTAATATCACTGGTAGTCCTTGATGATGTATCGGGTTTAGAATGTTCAATACCGACTGACGAGCTGAACCGTAGACAAAGCTCTCATAATCAAGTTTTCAGCGGATTGTCGAAATGTATAATACCCTGTGCAGTGTTTTCCTATCGGCACCCCAAGTCCTGTGTGCCAATATTTTTATTAGATTCAGAGATTTTGTACATTTGGCCTTCAAGCGTTTTACGTGAGGCAGAAATGTGAGCTTTTTGTCAAATATTACCCCAAGAAATTTGTGGTAGGACTGCACAGAAAGATCGTGGCCATCGCAGGGTGGTGGAAACACTCCCCTGGCTCTCGAGACTAGGGCACAGACCGTTTTTCTCTGGTGAAAATTTAAACCCGTTCTATGAAGACCATTTCACTAGTTTATTTATCGCCAGCTAAATTTGTCGCTCGCATACTCTTAGGTTTGTGGAGCTACACGATAACTGAATATCATCTACATACATAGAGTACTTTATAGACAGTAGGATGGAAGTAGCCACAAAACTGATCTTTACCAGAAATAGTGTGACTCTCAAAACAGACCCATGCGGCATGCCATTCTCTTGCACGAATGGACATGACAGAGTTGTTCCAAGTTGAACTCTAAATGTTCTGCCTTTGAGGAAATTTGCAATACATCTAAGGAGACGACTTTGTATTCCAAACGAGTGGATATCTAGCAGCATATCATGCGGCCAAGTGGTATCGTAGGCTTTTTCTAGATAAAGGAAAGACAGACAGACAGTGGTGTCTCCGCACAAATGCCTCACGGATGGTCGTCTCTATATAGAAGGGTCAGATGATCCATCGTCGAACGAGCGACCGAAAACCACATTGTAACCGAGCTAGAAATTGGTTCTCTTTCAGGAAGTGGACCAGCCGGTTACTAACCATTCGCTCGAACGTCTTGGTAGGGTGCTCATAAGAACGATGGGTCTATAACTGCTTGGATTTGAAGATCCTTTCTGGGTTTTAGGAATGGAATAACTGTAGCCGTTTTCCACATAGATGGGAGTGTACCCTCTACACAGACCAGAGTTCGAGGCAACTCGTTACTGTAACCAAGTTCCTTTTTTTGGTAACTTGTAACTTAACTCGGTACTTTTGCGCCGTGGTAACCTACAGAGGAACCAGTTTCTTTTTCAGATAGCTTTGCCAAAATAACGTCAGCTAAGTTCCAAGTTACCTTTAATTCACTTTTCACTCACGTCCACATATTTTCTTGCTTTCTCTCCGGTTCTTTCATGGCATTTTATGCAATAAAACGTGATATTCAATCAATGACAATATTCTATTCAGAAAGTAAGAACCGCTACCATTGAAATGAAGCAGAACAATTGTGCGCCCATAGGGCAATAATAACAATAACAACAACAACAACTTTATTTCAGGAGGATGGGTGTAGAGTTTCATCGCCGGGGCGATACTCTACCCCATTGCTGGAGGTGAAGCGGGGAAGGAACGCCCATAGGGAGTAAGATGCAAAGCGTTCCAATTGTTGGACATCGAAAACGAAAACGATCTAAGCGTGTTGCACTCCTGCGCAGGCAACTCATGGTCTAACTCAACTGCTCACGCGCGCTGCACCTGTGCAGTGCTATTTTGTGTCCGAAGTCCGCTATTTTGTGTCCGTAACTGCGAGTTAAATTTCAGGCTGAAGAACTTGATTATTAACTTAGTTACATTTTTGACACGGTAACTTAACTCGTAACAAATTGTTTTTGATGGGTAACCTTTCGTTCTATGACACAGACCTGATTAAAGAATCTAAGCAAGCATTTTTTTGAATGCTCAGACATGTGACTTAGCATGGAATATGTCACTTGATCTGGGCGTGGAGCAGTTGTTTTATGGACGATAGAGCACTCAACAGATCTATGACAGTAAAGGGCTGGTGCCCTAGTTATGTGCATGCCCATCATAACTATTAAAGGGAACTTTTTATTTCTCAGCTCTCTTTTCAACTATGAGAAACTGGTTACTCTAGCGGGGAAGAGCTTGAAATGCTTTCAAATTGTTTCCTGGTGGCATTAGCCTGTTCTTCCAAGCTTTCACATACTTGACCATTAACTTCTAATAGAGGGACAGAGTGACTAATACGTTTCCCTCTGATTTTTCGAAGTTTATCCTAAACAATTTTTGTTGGTGTGTTTGAAGATAAGGAAGTTACAAAATTCTGCACTGGGAAGTGGTCACTCCCCAGTGGATTTTCCTCTACAGTTCATTCTATATCTTGCAGCAGTGATGGACTGTAAAAAGAGAGATCTGAGGCTGAGTAGATAAGTGCATGTATGTGAGTTCCCCGGTGTTCAAGAGCCATATTGAGGACGTCAACAGAAGTCTCTCTATCATTTTCCCTCTTATGTCTGTTCTAGTACTGCCCCAAAGCGGGTTATGGGCATTAAAGCCACCTGCAAGAAGAACAGAAGTTGGAAGCTGGGTGCGTAAATCTTCTATGTCTCCTTATGTGAAGGTTTCTGATGGTGGGAGGTAAAATGAGCAGATGGTGACGATTTTGTCAAGACACAAGAGCACAGCCACAGCCTCCAAGTTTGCTGTCAGGTGAATATCTTTGGTTGGAAAAGAACCTCTTGTTACGATCGCTACACCTCCAGATGATCGGGATGTATCTGATCGATCTTTTCGAAAAATGTTATGTCTGCATAGTGGATTTGGTGTATGTATGTTTAAATGTGGTTCTTGAAGACAGAGCTATATGCTGCACTGTACTTGTTGAAAAGATCGTTGACATGTACATGACACGTTGAATGTAAATTCGAAAGTAGCCCACGGCAGTTCCATTGAAGGATCTTCCCACCCACAATTATAGCAGTACTAAGAAATAAGATGTGTACAGTAAACTACTGCCAACTAGGATAACTTCATTATCTCTTTGTTTGTGGCTGTTGAAAGAAGCACATATTTCTTCTTTGGGTCTGTTATGGGCTGCTTCGGAAATTTTCTGCGAACAGCTGCCAGTTTCTTCGGCGATATATCGGGGAGTGAATGATTGCTCCTCGAAAAGCTGCTTTTGGATTTTCTTTGGGACTTGGGGCTCGCGCTCATGAACGAGCCTTGTGGGCTCATGTCCACCACAATCCATGGAGCTAGGCTCCAGGGGTAGTAATGACGAAGGTGGCGTCTCTGAAGAGGACGCCACCAAAGAGGTTTGAGAGACTGCAGCTACTACAGCAGTAGACAGAAGTTGCGTCGACGCCACGGGTGTTTGGAGCGTTAGAGGTGTATCTCTACCTCCATGATCTTGAATTGTGCTTGACTCTGTCATTACTATTGACTCTGTCTGCGTGTACTGTGTAACTAGTTTTACTTTTTGTTTCAACGCTGTTGCGAAGGGCTTCTAAAAACATGGGGGATACTTTTTTCCTGGCTTCTGGATGGCTTATGTTTTGTGTGACTTTGACATGCAATGCTTCTTTTTTATACTTCCACTTTGCACAGGATCTGGAAGAAGATGGTTGGTCTGAAGAACAGTTGACACAGCAGTTTGGCTCTTTACACTCTTTAGTTCCCGATCATAGAGTATAAAGAATTTTTCACCATGTACGGTTTTAGGAAATGGACAGCCCAAAATGTCGCTCACGGTTCAATGTGTGTACACATGAGAAGGTCGCGGAGTTTGAAGGAAAACCCATCGGCCGGGGGAGCTGAGTGACGTCAACCGATGAAGTCAGAACTGGGACGCTGATAGGGTGTCATGGCATCTAAGTGTCTCTACTCAATGACGTTAAAAAATATATATATAATCATCTCGTCGCCTAAGAAGCGTCACATGAATACGTGTCACCATGTGACGCTGGAACTCAGCGTTAAAAAAGGCATATGATTTTTACGCTGAAATGGCGTTTCCGAATTAAGAGTGTTGTCAATGTGGTCCCAATCCAACCCCCGCTTGCTCCGGCAATGATGCATTTATTGACATTTTTCAACTGGATGCGATGACTCTCCCCTTGGCCTCCCTCCAGGGTATATTAGAAGATCATCTGCAACGCTTCTCAGATGATGTGGTAGTGGCAACTGACGCATCTGTCGCACAAGAACGGGCTCGATAGTATTTTCTTTCCTGAACACCATCAGTTCCCTCCGTGACTTCCAGATTTTACACCGTCCAAGCAAAGCGAATTTCTCGCTATTGTGTTGGCTCTTAGGAGATTCCCTTCCTGGTTTGCAAAGGTCCTTATTCTGGCGGACTCGCTGTCTGTTATTTCAGCAGTAATATCTGCCTCCAACGTGTCTGTTTGCCTTTTATTATCTCTTCTTCCACCACATATATAACTGATACTGTTCTTACGTGAATCCCCGGCCATCGTGGACTGCTACCTAACGAAATGGCTGACAGTTTGGTGAAGGTGCCTTTGTCATGGGATATTCTTGATGTTTTTCCGATCGTTGCGAAGGTTGTGGGCGCCAGGTATAAGCGCTTTCTTGCCCTCTCAAGTTGTGTTACCCCCCGCCTCGGGTACGAACATCTCGCCTTTAAGTGGCAGCCGAATTGCTGCACCTCCCGCCAGCATGAAGTCTACTGAACACGTGCTGCATGCATAGCTCTACCTATAAATTATCCAATCCAGCTAGGCTGGATTTGACAATAACATAGGGTGTTAGAGGTGTATCTCCTATCTCTACCTATAAATTATCCAATCCAGCTAAGCTGGATTTGACAATAACATAGGGTGTTAGAGGTGTATCTCCACCTCCATGATCTTCACTTGTGCTTGACTCTGTCATTACTATTGACTCTGTCTGCGTGTACTGTGTAACTAGTTTTACTTTTTGTTTCAACGCTGTTGCGAAGGGCTTCTAAAAACATGGGGGATACCTTATGCGAGTGCAGCCTTGGCAACTGAAGCCGTGTGGACAGGGGCATTGTCCTGGAGCAACCGGACACCTCGACTCAACCTGCCGCGCCTCTTTTCCTTGATGGCGTCTTGGAGACGCCTAAGACCTGGCCCAATCCAGCCTATAGGCTGGATTGGGCCAGGGACCAAGCAATTTCGACAGGGAAAAGGGGAGTGAGTCCAGCTGACGAAGAGACTCGGAGAGTGCTGTTCGGGAAGGTTGGTAGTGGGGGCAATGAAGAAGAATGTGCTCCAGATCCGCAGGAGCACCACAGTGGCAGGAGGTTGGAGAGTCAACTTGTCTCAAGCGGTAACGCCACTGACCTGTAAAGGCCTTATTTCTATATTTTTTAAGATTCTGTACGATACGATCTGCCGTCTAAGTGGAGCACTGATCAGTCAGTGGTCGGCGCACTAACTTGTTCTCTACTTGAAATACATGCTTTTTCCGCCTCGACCAGAGCGTCAGCGCCGTCTAGAAACGTGCCCGTTTACATGCGTAGAAACTATTGCTGTGTTTGTAATTAGAACAGGAAAAGGCAATATCTTATGTTTCTTACATTCTATATTACATTCTGCATTCTATGTTTTATATATCACTCCCTGATTTTCTTTTTTCAAAGAGTGTAGTTGCTAATTTCCCAGACTTAAAATCCTAGTGCTTTTATAAATCATGAACCCTGGCAATTCTCCCTTTGCGGATCGGATCCAATGGATTAGGAAAAAGAAGAAGAAGAAGCTCTCCGCTAAGCCTGTACTATCTATCAAGGGTGGGTAGTATTTAAATACATTGTAATTAAAATACTATTTGAATATAAATACATGTATTTATATTTTGTATTTAAATATACACTCGAAAAATATATTTAAAATTACATTGAAATACCGGGTTTGGCGTATTTATTCTTGTAAATACTTTATAAATACTCTTAAATATAGAATATACTGACTCATGTTTTAAAGTTGCCCTGCATTTGACCTTTCGGGAAGAAGGGCGAGTTCGGGACGCGATTATGTCGGCTTTGCGCTAGCATGTGCATGCGACAAACCATTTTAGATGGCAAGTTTTTCACTGTTGTTTCACGCGACTACCCGATTAGATTGTCCTACGATGCATCCTCGTCAAATTTCATTCAAACATTTGTTCATTGGCACCTGTGGAGAAGCTGTTCTCCTTTGCGAACCTGATAGTACGGCCGAACAGAAGATGCCTAAAAGAAGCATTCTTCGAAAAATTTATAATATTATTTTTCGTTCGAAAATCAGTCAATCAGTGAATATTAAAACCGCAATAGTAATCTAACAAATAAATGCTATTGTTCCTTGCTGATTTGTTCTTATGATCATCGTTATTTCTGTAGTTCCAGATGGCATCCCCCTCACAGTATTTATGGTAGTTACGGTATTTAAAGACTGTATTTATATTTTGTACTTAAATACTCATGCTGAAAACTATTTATGAAGAGTATTTAAATGCCCTTTTCAACAAAGTATTTTGTATTTATATTTAAATATTTAAAAAATGTATTTACGCCCATCCCTGCTATCTATCAGGGCTGCCGTATTTTCAGGTGTTCGACTACCGTAGAATAGTTAGGGCTCTTATACTACGTTCACCAGCATATCGTCAGCATCACTCTGCACTGCGAGAACACCAAAAGATCATGAGTCCACGCTTACCGTTTCCGTTGGTGTACCTGTGATATCCTTGGTGACGACCATGTGCACTCCGTCCGGTATGGCAGTCTCAGCTCCCAGGTTACCGCAAATAATACTCAAGCACGGGATGTATTGTACAGGATGTATCAATGGACGTATTGGTGCCGAGCAACAACGCAGTAACGGAGTAAGGCTGCCGTGAGTACTGCGGGATTGGTCTCCGAGAACGAAGGTGACTCTGAGGCATCGCGCTTATTAAGGATTGGCTGAAGGTGCGATATGTCTCACTCCTCACCGCAGTGATTCTTCTGCGTCTGTTTATTTACCGCACATAACTCGAGCTTCGATAGAACGTTTTCTGAATTCGTACACAAAAACACCATGTTGCGTCGTCTGGCGGTACCGTCGGCGTCGTCTGGCGCAGTTCCCGAAGGGAAGTCAAGGGGCACACGAAAGAAACTGCGCACGGGCTCTCCCCTGGCACCGCACCAGCTCCATCAGGACTCATGCACTTAAATCTCCGCGGTTCTCTTATCCACCGGTTTATGGCTCGTCACGTCATAACCCATAATGTCCAGGGGCTTTGTTCTGCAAGCAAACATCTGGCAGTTGCGCCTTTACGCATTCTGTTGGGCTGTGACTTACTCACTCACCGCGCAAATGTGATTGGCTTCGCGCAGAGTCGTAACGCTTCTTCACCTTTCGCACTGTTCATCGGGGCGTCGGCGGAGTGGTCAACTTGTCATACTCAGCAGCGCCCTACAACATCACAGTTTCGTGAGTACTATACGCGGAAGGGCGAGCGTTGCGCGTCGTACCGCGTATGATGCGTTGGTCCCTTCGACTTCTTTGTCCACCAAAAAAAAACAAACTGACATTTTGTGACAGTTTATGCTACAGCAAGTGCTGGTTAGACCAACACACTCTTCCGTAATCTACATACGGACTTTGTCTCGCCTTGTGATGTTGTGTTGTGTGTGGACTTTGTGTTGTGGACTCTGAGACTTCTGACCGCGGTATCTGTGGTCCCGGGCGCGGACGGCCAACAGAGAACGGTCATGAACTTCGCCGTATATTGAACCAACGTCATGTAACGGATGCCTGCACACTTTTGCACGGCACATCTTTTGGAGCAACGTGGCCAAGGGTCCAGACACTGAGTCGCCTGGGTCGCTTTTACTTCCTCGATGCACGCCATCGGATACAGAACTGTTGCCACGGGGTAGACCGGCGACCATGACGCTGTAGTCGTCTGCCTGGATATATGTACCAGTTTCAAGGTGATCGTGACCCCCGTTGGACACATCGTTACTTCACGAAGACGGAGTTGTTACTGAGGTCAAAGGAAAAAATCGAGAGTACATTGCGGAAACAGCCGTAGAGTGGGAAACTTTCAAAGGACTGTTGCGGAGGCCATTTGGGTCATGTGGACGTCAGCGTGCTCATGAGCGGACAGCGCTCGTTAAGCGATTAGCTTCAAAAATACGCATAGTCAAAGCAGGGGAGCCATTGGCGGCACTCATGGAAGAGTATAGCGCTACAAGAACGCTACAGTTTGTTCCTGCAATGTTCTCCTGGAAGTGCACAGCGCAACAACATCACAGCCAAGACACTGATAGGCCGTGGCGCAGTACACTATCTTCGCTCCGCTCACAGCGCAGTCGATCGTGCGCTCAATAGCTTTCGGAGGCCTGGTGGTGGCCTTACTGGAGAGCCTAATGAAGTGCTGAATGGGTTTGACGAGTTCTTCCGCTCGTTGTATACAACTTCACCTGTCAGCATTGAACATGTCACCTTTCTAGATGGTCTCTCACTGCTTCCGACCTGTCGTTGCTTCCTTCTCACCATAATTCATCCTCTCATATTAACCACTGTGAAATGGGGTAGTGTCCTGTGGCTACCACGGGGAAACATCCCATGTCATCATCACTTCTTCATTTATTGTTGTTGTTGTTGTTGTTCCTGAGGTCGATCGGGATATAATGGAACAACCTTTCCCTGTTGGAGGCCTCTATAGCGCAGTGCGTCGAGCTGTCTCCGGGAAAGGTGCGGGGCCTCCGATAAGAATTCTATGCAACGTTCTAGGCCTCTGTCTGACGATTCTTCTCTGAAGACGTTTGCTTCTTTCTCAATGATGGACAGTTTTCGGAAGCGGTTGGGTATGGACACGATATCATGCACCCTAAAGACTCTGGTGACATGGCCTCCCCAGAAAATTGGCGGTCAATAACTCTCTTGAACTGCGATTATGAGGTTGTGACCTCCGTGCTAGCCAGCAGAATGCAAAGTGTGCTTCCGTCGGTAATCCGCCACTCTCAGTCCTGTTCTATGAGCGGACGCATAATGTATGACACTTTGTCAGGCAGAGGGAGCTTTGTGAGGGACGTTCTACACTATGCTATCCCCTACGCCTTAGATGGCTGCGTGTTCTCGCTCAACTAGAAGAAAGCGTTCGACAGTGTTCCCCACCCATATGTGGTTCTTGTGCTGGAGACTTATGGCTTCCCGGAATGGTTCCGCAGTGCTGTTCACAAGTAGTATCACAATCGTCGCAGCAGCCTGTACCTCGTGCACCGTTTCTCTCGAGAGTTTTGTGTGACCAGGGGGAGATTTGTACAGTAACCTGAGTAGTGTATTTCAGTTATGTATCTTAAATACTTTTGCGAGCAACTTGGTACCTTGCAACTACTTTCAGTGGCTTTTTAAATGACTTCTACTCACTTTCCAAGTTACTTTGAAGATACTTCTCTGTGCGTGACACGGATGTCGAGCGAACTATTCTTTTTTGTCTCGGCAATGCACTTTGTGCGGAACATATGCTTCAGGGTCTGAGATATTTGGGATATTCACTTCCCTGTTGGGAAGGGGTAGCGTGTAGCGCCTCGCGTTTGAGAGCATACATGAGGCGATGTGTTGTCCTGAAGAGTATGCGGGTAAACCATTGAAACCCCTATCAGGTAGGATAGAAGAGCCTTGGCGAAAGCCGTACCGAAAGACGCGTAAAATATTAACTATCTATGAGGTTCAAGTAAAGATAGGGAGAAAAACGACCCGTCGTTTCTGTATGGTATTTGTTCGAATCTATGTCGAGCGCCTGTTCAGTATTGTGAGTAATGTGTTTTAACAAGCCGGGCCCGGCTATCGGACAGTAATTTTAGAAAGCACCTGCTCGTGTGAGCCAATAAAGCTGTTTGCTAATGCAATTTTCGACTTCGCGCTCTTCGTATTTCTTTGATAGCGAATGTTAACTGTGACGTCAACGTACCTTGAAAGTAACGAGTTACATTTAAGAGTATTTAATACTGTACCTTAAATACTTTTCAAGATTTGGTATTTGGTAACCCAGTAAGTTCCCCCCACCCTCGGCACTCAGTAACTTAACTTAAAGGGACCTTGGAGAGATTCCCGAATCATCTTGGGCCGCGGTGGAAAATGACTCTCAAGGAGGCCCGTTCTCTGAGATTTGTTCGATTTCTGCCATATTGCATTTGTAGAGGAGATGGTGTTCCTCCACATGAGTGCTAACCGGCGATGATGGGATGTCCCAACGGGCAGATGGTCGCGGCCTCACGCTAGGATGGTGCCGGTAGAACTGGCTTCCAGGCGCAGTATAGTGCGTGGCACCAGAGGTGCGTCGTTGTTCACGGGCCGCCACATCACTCCCCCACCCCCCTCAGACGCGGAGCGGTGCATGCGGTTACGGTCCGCGTCGATATCATGAAGAGGAGAATGAGGACGCGGCAGCAGCTGCGGGATGGCGTGAACAAGAGCGCTGCGATCCGGGCGGGTCCAGAGATGAGGTGTGGGTACTAAGGGGTTGGTGCTTGAGCAGTTGCTGATTGCGCTGAGTGGCTTCTGAGTGCGTTGAATGATTGTTGCAGATCGTTCATTGTTGTTGAGTGGGCGACAGTACCGCGACCGGTACGAGTGAGTGAATTCACGCACTCGTACCGGTCGCGGTACTGTCGCCCACTCAACTAATGCCAGTTGTCGCCAGAGAATATCCGGGGAGGACCATCGTGCAGCAGGTGGAGCCCGGAAAGTGAGGTTGCTGTGATCCCCCTGCGGAACAGGGGTCCCAGTGCAACTTACATGAAGGTGGTTCGCTGCTAGTTTGCCGAAAAATTTAGGATGATGAATGGCCGAATTACGCCGAACATGGTTATCGTTGTTCGGGTAAGCAAATGTATAGAGGAGATGACGTCCCTCTACATGAGTCCTGACCGGTGATGATGGAATGCAGATGCAGATGTTCGTGGCCTCACGCTAGGACGGTGCCGGTAGAACTGGCTGCCAGGCCGCCACACGTTCAACGCGGGCCCATCCATGTGCGCGCGTGTGTGTGGGCGCAGTTCGCGCGCTAAAAAGCTCCTAGCAGCTGTTCGACACTCCCCCCACAAGCAGCCTGACGTCACTTGCATCATTTGCTCGCACGAATGTTACATGAAAGCAATCTGCCAGTGGGGATTGTTACTTCCTTCTGACGTTGCATCGAGTTTCTCTGTCGCTTCGGCTGCGGTCGCGTCGCAGCAGTCGCCCTTCTTTTGGCGTGCTTTTTAGTTAATTCTAATCAATGCCCGATTCACACTCGGTGAATGTATTCGCGCTCAGGAATGCATTACGTTTGCCTACAGATGTTTCGTGGATTACATCATGGTCCCTTTAGATACTTTCTCTGGTACATATTATCTTTTAGAAGTGTGCCAGGGAAGGTAGGTACATCTAGGCTGTCATGACTAGCCTTATTCGCCCTATACGTATTGATCCTTTGTTCTCGAATATAGACACCAACGATCATATCCACGGCCTAGCTATACCTCGTTTTGGCGGTTGGAATGTGGCTGCCTATGCAGACGACGTGACGGGATGCGATCACCGATGTGTTATGTGCCTACGAATCTTGTCCGCTGCTCTCTGATGGGCAAGTAAACTATCAATCGTCTAACTTCATGCCTCCTAGGAGCTCAGCGCCGTATACATACCCATATTCTGCAACGCACTACATCGCTGAAAAATTTGAGTGTATTTTCTTTAGAGACGTGGCCCGGCAGCTGAGAATGGACAAGGGCTCCTGACGAACTAACGGCGAAATGTGAAAACGCAAGATCCTACGTATATGATGTTAAGTATCGTGAGCGAGCATATGTTGTCCGTAGTATTTGTCATGCCGCTTGTGGCATCTCAGGCGCGTTTGTATCGCTTCCCATGTAGTTATTGCCAGAATACGCACGTCATCTTGTCCTTCTTTTGGATGGAACGGAAAGGGCCGATTTCTCCCGCAGTGCTCTCCTTGCCCGAGTTTGAAGGCAGGATTGACTTGCTGTATTTCGACCTTATGGATCGCAGCACTGCCTTAAGCGCCACGTTGCATACCCTCCTGTGCAGAGAAGGCACACTTGCGAAAGCGTCACTGCAATATTGGACTGAACCACTTGCAGGACGTTCTGCTACAGGTCCTACCGCCGGTCTACCATGTCGCAAGCAACGGCCCAGCGTTTCCACACCGCTGTTGATGCCCTGAGAAAGATGACAGGAGCTGAACTCTGACAAGCCCTGTTTTCCAGCGCAAAAAGAAAAAGGAACAGCGCTGCTTTCTAGCATTATGGAGAAAAGTGCTCTGTGTGAGAACAGGCCTTTGGCCTGGCATCGTTGGATCAGGCGTGCGGTGCGATCTGCAACACATAGTCATAGTGTGTAGTGTAGTTGTGTGCGTTAGTTACCAGCAAGAGCGCGAGGCTCTGGAGCACGATATGCTTTAAATCGATCACCAGCCATCGATCTATCATACGCTCCTCGTCCCTTCTGGAACTCCACGACAAGACCTGCCTCTCGTGCAAATTGTAGCAGACTAATGTAATCTAATCAGAATTACCTCATCACCCTTCAGGTGGAAATGGGGCAGAGGCCAGCAATGATGACGGAAAACATTTTTCACATCATCATCATCTCTGTGTGTATACGCACACGCATGTGTATGTGTCGTGGAACGCCGTAAAAGCATGAAGCGTTCCGTGAAGTTTTGTCGCCAAATCGTTCTTGCGTGACTCAGTACAATACAGTACAATCTCCACAATGTTCCGTTATACAAAAGAAGTAATAGTGAGTGCTTGTGAGTACGTGTGGGATACTTCCGTGTGATTCACTTTGGGCGGATGTACTGGCGCAGTCCAAAGTCCAGGCAGAATTTATTAGATACGTACAGACGTATCTCGGTATCTGTTAATAACTGACGAAATATTCGACGCCAACTTAAGAAAACGCCGCCAGGGTTGTCCTGTCGCAAGCATCAGGTATTGTCAGCGACTCTTGCTTACGAGTCACTCGACTTCCTCTCGCAACAGGAAACTTATATTGGCAACAACGATGATTCGAAGGGCAGTTAAGGCACTCTCGGTAGTCCACGTCTTCCTCTTTGGGCATGAAAATCCGGATTTTTGCCTGCAATGAAAAACGAACAGATTTATCACAACTAATGGTCAAACTGTACATTTCCCCAATTGACTTAACGCAGGCGACATAGGCTGGAGGACACATATTAGAGTTAGGTGTTTCGAAAGAGGCTGGACTGCTGACAGCAAGCGCCATGTTTCAGCACGTTTCTCCTCTCTCATTCTTCCGGAGTTGTGAGAAAAATTCCTGTCCATGCCAATTCCATGCACTAATGGGAGCACAAAGCACGCCCAAATATAATTCTTCACCGTACCACCAGACCCACGTGCTATACCGAAAGTCGAAAATTTCCAAGAAACAGGGAATAGAATGGGGACGGCAGTATCGAATAAGATTGATTGATTGATTGATTGGGGTTTTTTGGCGCAAAAGCGACAAAGGCCATAGAGCGCCAAAAACAGTGTGTATGTGAATCAATATGAGAGTAAAAATTAAAAGTAAAATGATGACATTAAGAACAAAACATTGTGTATCGTGTAAAATGAAATACTAAGAAGTAAAAATTTTACAACGTGCCAGCCAAGCCAATATCCTGTAGGAAGTTAAAAACAGTCTCGAACTGAACGTATCGAATAAGAAATAGCGTCTAAGAATTCACATGCGAGGTTGTGATGAGTTACGCAAGGTGCAAGAATACGCTGTATGCACATACTTGGTTGCGATGTTGACTCTATGAACCACCGTGGTATGTCTGAGGAGCTGCCAAATATCTCGGACGCAGGAACCCCGAGGAAGTTTATAGGTATGTTCTGTTGCTGGAGGTTTGTTACCACGAAGGTACGGGAGCTTTTCTGGGATTTTTCATCTTCGAGAGTATCTGGCTTCTCTACACGGGTTGCACTGACTGGTGCCTGGGGATTAACGTGCAGTTTAGAAACGATGCATTTATAATACAAATACTGGACATTCACAACAAGAGACCCTGAACAGTGTGACCTGCACAGAATGGATTTTTACGCCAGTACACGCACTGAAACACTTGTAAAAAATAAGCATGCAACGAAATATGCATTGCAATGGCTCTGTCTGGCCGACACTGCATAACAATATCATCTTACGTACCTGGGTAGGTTTGCATTCCGCATTGGGAAGAACCCAGGTCACAAGAATCCCGCAGAGAGCTACAGTTATCAACAGTTTTGTATCCATTTTCTGCAACGTGCCTAGGAAGAGGGGGAGAGAAGAGACAGCATACATATTAGCTGAAAATGTATGAGTGCAGCGCGCAATCCTGGTGCGCAAGAGACCTTTCAATCCCGCGGGTTAGAAAAGCTTCCTCCATGGGTGACGTGACGTTCTGCTGCCCAATAGCGAAGCGCGCGCGCCTTCTTTTATCTTTCCTTCCGTTTGTAGTTGTATTTTGCGTTACCCGTACTGCGTCACGACATGTCGCTCTCGTTAGCAGACGATTATCGGCAGCCAATAGAAAGCAGTCCACTGACTTGACGTCACCGCACGCCTAGCGAAATCCCCGTTCTTGTAAACTCATTTTCTCAGGAAATCCGCTGTTTCCAAAGGAAATATTTTGCGTACCCAGCCCCTGAGCGCAGCATGTTGATATCATATGGTAAAAAAGAAACAAACATGTTCGAAGTACCCTCCATGCTCATTTAAGTCTGCGTGCGACCCACATACTTTGAATTTAATTATCGTGTGTTCCCTTTTCTGTTCGCGACATCCAAATTAAAATTTTAAACTGGGTCATTCCTTCATAGCTGTTTGTTGCTACACAGACCGCATTCGTGGTTACTCATTAAGAAAGAAAATATATCATGGTTACTCATATCGCGATAATGTATACAGCAGAATGTATTACCTTAATATACGAAAAGTATCTATTTATATGGCCAGCCTAACATTCTCTCGAAGAGAGTGCGTAACTACAAGACGGCTAATTACCTAAAATTCATTAGGTGCCTCTTTAATTAGGGGATTTCATGCAAAAGAGACAATTCTAGTTGAAAGCTATTCCATTTATAAAGAACCCTGAAACTAACGTGCATGTGCCTTGAAAAGTTGAAATATCCATCTCTGAATTTTGTTAGCGCATCAGCCGAAACCTTGCCGGTCGGGAGCGCAGGGGACAAAGCACACATTCCAATCCAGAGGGTCACGTGCTTTGGAACAATGGAGGTCGTTGGAGTAAGTGCTCCCCAGCTGGCCAGTTCAACCGCTTCGCGGTCCAGGTATGGGCCTCTGTCTGCGAGTGTAACGCGTTCCTTAGGTGGTTTGGTTTCGGATCATTCGTATACCGCAAATCGGAGACGAATATCACAGGAAAAAAAAAAAAAAGATGTTTTTTAACGAGGGTTGTCTCCCTTTCCGCTATCTAGCTTTTGCCTGAAATTCTCTAGTTAAAGAGTTGCTTAACGAATTTTAAGTACATAGCCATCTGGTAGCAACATATAGTCTCTTCGAGAGGATGACTGCCTGGCCGTATAACACAACTGCAAAAGCGACATCTATGCTACTCTCATAGCTTTTTTATTGAAAAAAATCTGTAAAGGATAAAAAACAAAACGCCCTGTATATGATTAACTATACCATAAGACAATTAAATTGTGCCTGCAGCGATGACATAGGACCGTGAAAAAGTGACCGTGAAAAATCACTTCTCTGGCTTGATGAGCCAAGTGTAACGAAGGTAAAAAGTGCGCAGGACGAGACAAGGTACCAAACTGTACAATATGAGAGAGAGAGAGAGAGAGAGAGAGAAAGAGTAAAACAACGAGTAATTACAACTTTTAGTCCCCTAGACAGCTATTACTCCCTATTTTAGTTCCCTAGCCCCGACGTTTACTCCCCAGGACTGCAAATTGTCATTGAACTTCGCGAATGGTCTTCCGAATTCAGTCTACGTAAATATGTGCTCCTGGTCAATTTGATGCCATAAGGTGTATAACTCAGTCAACTTAGAAATTTTCCACACATAGGAAGAAACAGTTAACGCTTCTTTCTTCGCGATCTGTGCCCGATGTACGTTCGCAAGATTTTATATCGCTCGATATATCACGGTTGACGGTTTGATTCAAAGCATTTTCATGCATGCACATGAATACCTGGGACTTTTACAACAGAACGTGCAATCCAGTCCACTCTGTGACATTCATTTACTCCCGAAAGGGACTATTTCTTGTGGAAATCCATTTAGTCCCCAAAAGGAGTAAAATTACTCCTTTTTTCCTTAGAGCGTATAATATATTATTTCAGCTCTTGCCACATGTAACGTAAAACAGTTCATTCAGCGCATAATAAAAACAAGTTTTTCCCTTCAAAATGCGTCTCAAAAGCTTACCTTCAACGCAAGAGTTGAGAGCTACGTAGACACTTAACACGGTGTTCACGCATCAGCCAAGGTGTGGCTTATATGCGATACACGCGTACGCTCCCGTAATCATTCACTCCCGATTCTGAGTGCGTGGCATCCGGGCAGTAACAAACGCAAGAGTTGTATGACGTCACATATTAAATAAATTACCAGCTGCTTAACCAGATGATGAGATGCGTGAGGAACATTTTCTAGATGAATAACGGTTTACGGTGAAGCTCAGCGTCATAGCATTGGAGCGAAACGTTTTCGACATCCATTCTCTCTTACCCTGTCAATGAGTCATAAAGCTTTACGAGGCACCGCTGTGAAAGAAGAACAGTCTGGACCTAATTTACATGACGAGCAATACGTGGGTTTATAACGCGCTCACTTAAACGAAGCGTTGACGCGACGAACCTGTTCGGAAAACTTCTGTCGTTGCTCAACGATGTCCCTCAAGTAACGGAGAACAAGAAGGTGCTGCTCGTTCGTTCTTGAGCACCAAACGGCTCTGCTCACGTGTTACGACACGTCTTTATCACAGCGTGACGCGTTTTACGCATGCTACAAAGTTGATCCTATGATTACTACTTGGCATCCACGAAATGACCCGCCACGTAGCAGGAACAGGAAAGATGTCTAAGTGCATATATCATTTGCGTTGTTTGCATATGCTCCAAGCTTGAAACAGTGACTCGACTCCTCAGGTATATTTATGCTTCTTACGTTCGTTGACATTTTGATGTCACTGTCAACGCCGTTCCTTTTGTGCGTATTTCAGGGGACTTCTATTTTCGTTTTTTTTTTGTCTTCTTTTTCACTTGTTTCACGTGCACACTGCTGAGGAGATCAGCATATGCTAGAGGGAACATTTTTCCAAAATGGACTATGTCCTACATTACAGCAGAAACCTGCTGCTGGCCGATCTCACGTCAGTTCAGGTAGGGAGGTCCCATTGACCTCTTGGATTTTTATTTTTTTATATTTAGAATCTTATTGTACATGATAACTAACAAGGGTAAAATGAAAAAGTTTTACGGAATAGTTTTCGCGCAAAAAAAAATCCAGAAAATCCGGCCCTGAATTCGAGTCTTTCAGTTTTGCCGTGTTTGCACGCGTATATCTCCTGAGTCTTAAAAGATACTGCAGTGAAACTTTTTTATGCTTTGGCATGCCTACGGGCCAGCAGTCCGAGCGCAAATTTTGGCGCGCAGGAGCAACGCTCTGTGATATAAAAAATGGCGAACATGCTCTCTCGTGCGGTTTTGTTCCAACTTCGACGCATGATTTCTCTGACTGTAGACATTCCTCGCTACTCTATTTGGTATCACTTCACTCAGCTTTGCACTTTCATTTGGTATATATATCGTGCGTACACCCCCTACAGGTATCGGCTGAAACAGGCAAATGTTAAGCTATATTTCGAAAAAACAAGGATTTTGAGCGTCTGTTTCTCGAAAAGGACCCTTTTTATTTGTTTTATATTTTGCCAGGACACGGCCCGATGTTAGACCTTTCATTTTACATAGAAAAATTCTGCTTCAAAGGGCGTACACTGACGATTAGCGCGTTAAAACGTGGCCCTAGGCTGCGTGCGTACGTGTGAGCAGTGAGTTGTGATACACTACAGGTTAATTTTGGGGGCCAAAAATACCAATCCGACATGTGCTATAGCTCAACTGTGAAAATATACTAGACGCTGTTATCCCCTAGAGGAACTTTCATATGGAATACCAGTCGCGAGCAAATGCCAATGAGAGAAAAGCCAGATAATGGAATACGTTGCTCTCATTCATTGTTTCCCATGAAACAACAAGCAGTAAAACAAGCTACGGTAAAAGAAGGAGAGCATTTCAACAGTCACCGCTGTGGAGGTCCTTTGCTGGAGCTAGCAGTCGCCGAGGTGTCATCGGAATCTATAGTTTTAAGATATCCGATAGTGCAACGGCGACCACCACCAAAAGACGTGGTTTAACAAACCAGCAACACAAATTGCACGTGTGCAAGTCTTTCGAAATTGAACTGTCTCTTAAAACTGCAGCTAATATAGAGTACCCCTGTGCAGAATGTGTTGTACGTTTGAGTTCCAAGAAGGAAGAAAAAAAAAGGAACAAAGACCGAGTCGAACTGCTGCTCTAAGAGATTGTTCGTGTACCAAGTGCGGACTGCCCTCCGACCAAGCCCGCCAGGAAAGCTAAACAAGGCAGTGAACATGAGAAGCGAAGGGGAGAGCTTTGAACCGGCTGTGCGGAAGCGTGTGAAGAAGAGTCACCCGGCTTGGGTCGAATACCAGATACTCCACACAGAGTATACTTCCAGAATAATCTGTGAGACATATCCTCGCAAGTGCTCATTCTTTCGTGCGTTTGAGCGTATGGGTGTTCGGTAGTTTCAGTGAACTGTTTGCAGCCGGAACATTGAGATGGTCGAAAGAGGTCTACCGAAATAGGGAAATTACCTTTTCAGTGTTGACTCACTCCACTTTTAGAACAACTTGCAGCATTCCTTTTGCTAAAATTTGTGTTTTTACCTCAAGTTTTTTTTAGGCCAGCAGGATCAGCATGCGCTTATACTCGGTGACTGCGCTGCAAAGCGTACGTCGCGAGTATACCGCAGAAAAAGAAAAGAAAAAAAAAGAAAAGAAATATTTCTTCAGTTTATCAAAAAAAAAAAAACAACTTCCTGATTTTTTCTCCACGCATAAATGAGGAGTTCTTCTACAGTTCTATGTGAAGCGCATATTTCTAGCTTGTTATCGACATCGAAAATTTTAACCCTGAAATGTGGGCTTCTTAAGGATTTCCGCGAATTTACGAATTTTTTACAACACCTGGATCGTTGAGAAAGAGTTTAACACTTTTTCACTATAGGCAACTCCTGAGGGGCTTCACACCTGCAAAATTTCGTTTTGGTAGATGCCGTAGTTATTTTGATAAAAAATGTCAAAGTTCGGCAAATCTTGAAGTGTTTCCCAGGATCTCGCAAATTCAAAATTTTGTTCTAGACTATTGAAATTCAGCCAGCTGGTGATATTGTCCTTCCACAAAACACGTTTCAATTTTGGGTTTCTTCGGTGCAGTGGAACGCTCACAACTCGCTTCCAGAGGGGGCACGGTTTTTGTTCCAAGCGCGAAATTCAGAGCCCCCTAGCGCCGGAACGCGTCGCTACTTGAGGATAATATTTTGGATTTGGGATACATCTACCAGCACAATGAACTCTGATTTTTTTCGTAAAAACCGGCGGGGGTCGAGCAGCATCGCTGGATCACTTGGCGTGGAATGACCCACCTGAAAGGTGTATACCTTCATAGTCCTTACAGGCACTTACTTTATACACCCTTTTAGTGCCTAGGACCATCCTTATTGATGCGCAGAAATCCCATGTCCGTTTCCCGTTGAGTAATTGGGTCGTGCTTTCAGCATGCGCTTCGTAATCATTCATGCGCTTCCGTGTCGGAACTGTTGATCGCGGCATATAGTCACCAAATGGCGCTCTGTCATACGTCTATAAATAGGGACAGACAGAGAGAGGACAAAAGCAACGAGATATATTGCAGGTTCTAAGACTCGGCGACTGAGATTAACACAAGACAGGCGAAGTCGCACTTCACCTGTCAACTTCAACGACTTCACCAGCCTTGTCTTTGCGTTTAGCTTCGTCTTCGTCAACCAGCTCAATATGCGATATTGCAGGTATAGCTCACCATATTGCAGGCTAGCAAGTGCGTGGAGAGCCCGGGTTTGCTTTTCCAGAACGGAAGGTTTCCGGGTAATACAGTGCGTGTTCTCTATTTTAGTGCTTTTGTTTATTTAGTGCTTCGATGCCTGCTTTCTGTATTTTAGTTCGCTTATATACTTAACTTCCACTTATTTATATTAACGTATTATTCCAAGTACTGTAGTATCAGGGCGTAGTGTATATGGTACACAGGGTGTTCATTTTTACCCATTATGAATTTTTTTATAAAAAAGCTATGAAAGTTACACAGATGCTTCTTTTGCGCGTGAGTTTTACGGCCAGGCTGACACTTTTTGTGAGACATTGCGCAACTGCCAGATGATTAATTAACTACAACACCTTAATTACTTTTACTTTTACAGCGGTAGGTGTTCGCGGGAGATGATTTAATTTTTTGCAAGTATTTTTTTATTAATTATTTTTTGCAATTTGTTTTAATTTTTACAAAGCATTGACAATATTTTTTAGCAAATGCTACGAATGCCTGCTGCTTAACGGCTCGTAAATATATAAACTGAATCAGATTACATAATTTGTATTTAGATAGGCACAGGCGGTCACCTGTGCTGTGATTGCTCATAGTAGTATTATATCCTGACTGAGTTCCAGGGGTTTGCCCAGTATTTTCATCTCTGTGGTGTGCTAGGATTCCATATAGGGGTTGTGATACTCCTTTCAGTTGGCTACTGTTATGTATCTTCGTAAAAAATAAATGCATATAAGAAACTTTTTGGGGTGCTGCAAGATTTGTTTTGTTTTGTTTTCTCGTTTTCTTGAGGCGAGGAGGAGCTGTTCACTTTTTATGTGACTTTTGTTGTCTGCAGCAACACACGCACACATACATTGGATGGTGATGGGGTGGGTCTGCAGCTCCATATGACCACTTAAAAAAGAATAAACTGTGAGCATGAAACACAAAAGCCGTTCGGCCTCATACTCTGCTTCATCATACAACATTTAAAAGCCAATCTCTACAAACTGTAACATGAAATAATTATTCAGTACCAACAGAGGTAACAGTGTAATAAAGCTCAAGAATCGTTTAGTTGGAGACCCAAAAAGACAAACCCAACTCCTCGTGTTGTGTGTCGCAGTATCACAACGTGTGTGTGTCTTTAATAATAATATTTGTGGTCCTCCGTCGCGAGACAACTGTGATCATTTTAAATTTACTTATCAACTTACCAACAACTGTGATCATTGATGAACTTACGAACAACATGATTATCAAGGTCATGTGCATCCGCCGATCGCATGCGTTGTTTTGATGGTTGTTTCCGACGAAGGAGATAGAAAGCATATCTGGATAAATTACTTCTAAAATGTAATTAGCAGTGATGGCCACTAACTACTTCTACAGTAGTTTAACTATAACTACTAACTACTTCGTGATGGAGTAGTTTAACTAGTAGTTCAACTACTTTTCAGGGGAGTAGTTAAAACTACTTCTTTAACTACTGCATTGTAGTTTAACTACACCTATAACTACTTAACGCTGTCCATCAACACCAATCCCTTGTAGTGTTCTTGGACTCCTAAATATGAATCACAAGCAATGATAAACTTTGGCTCAAGCCACTGCTACGACCGTGAAACACAAAGCTTGCAGCGGGATTCTTTCTGTGCCTACGCGATAAACTGAGTTGCATAATTTTTCACAGCAAATGAGGCTTCACTGGACAACGGTGTTGCGGATTTAAATCTGGGGATTTGATTTAAATCCACCAAAGGGCTCGTGGATTTGATTTGGGATTTGGTTTACGGGGAAAATATGGCGACGATTTGGATCTGGATTGAATCACATTTTTGACAGATGATTTGGATTTGGATTGAATCACAATTTTGGCAGATGATTTGAATTTGGATTGAATCACGTTTTTTTTTTTTCGACGGAATTGGATGTGTATTTGGTCAAGCTCCTGAAGGGAAATGGTTGGATTTTGACCGCTACGAAATTTGACGTTGACGGGCGGGCAGATTCTTTGTCAGTCGTAACTGAGGCCGTCTCTGTAATTACGTTTTTACAAGACATTTGGCTGAATTGCATTTCACATATATTTACTAATTGCGTATTTGACAAATATGTTACTCCGATATCCAGGTGAAAATAAAATGTTAGTGTCAATCTTCGCATCGCTATGTGGGCTGTTCATACTCTTCGCTGCAGGTGAGATTTATATGTGTTTATACCATGTCACGGGTCTTATCCAGCAAATGCATTCAGTAATTGTACCTCGTAGACATGGTCAGCTGCATGCTACAGTTATTTCGGGAACTTTAGCCCCCCGGATTCGTTGACGGATTTGATGAATCCTGATTTAAAACCGAATTTGATTTAGCACACCAAAAACAAATCCGGATTTAAAATGATATTTGTCGCCTCAAGTTTAAATCCGGACTTGATTTGGATTTGATTTGCGGTGTTCCGAAAAACATGGATTTGATTTAAATCCGATTTGACTTGTTAAATCCGTAACACTGCTGGACAAGCATTAAAAGTGAAGATTTAGTACACATGCACGACGCAATTGCTCTGCACCTCCGTTCTCATCAAACAAGTAGCTCAAGGTAAAAGTCGGAAGCACAAGCTTGCGGCAAAATCGGAAGTAGTTTGCGCCTTCAGTAACCTAACTACTGTAGTTAACTACTTAAAATAATAGTTTAAGTAGTAGTTGCCACTACATTTCTGCAAGTAGTTGGTAACTACTTTTTAACTACAATCTGGTAGTTTAACTAGTAGTTTAACTACATGTAGTTAACTACTGGCCATCACTGGTAATTAGATTACATTACGTTAAGTAAATTACGTTACCCATTACTGCAACTGAAATGTAATCAAATTACATTACAATCACCACGTAAAAGTAATGACATTACAAAGTCATCACTGCGAGCTTAATAGTAACGATTTTGAGGTTGTGGGATTGCTGACGCTGTTCCCTCGTATGGCTAAGGAGCCTACGCCAAGTAGATTCTTCCTTCCAAAGAATTCCCAAGCAGCACAATGTACTGAAAGTCGAGCGCAATAGGGGTGGACGGTATGTGTCTTACCAATGTTCTTCAGTTTCGCGAGTCTGTTCAAGACCTTCCAGCTACCCATCCACCCCTATTGCACTCGACTTTCAGTACATTGTGCTGCTTGGGTTACAGTTTCGTGGAAAACGGGCTCACAATCGTTGCATTCTCAGATGTGCTCGACGTTCGCTTGAGATATGCGTCCTTTGAATGATAAGCTGGTGCTCTTTCATTGATGCACATTGAACTCTGTCCTACATAGCACGTGCCACACTTAAGGAGGGCATAATACACAACAGACTTGCAGCAGGAAACGACTGGGTTACGGTTAACGCTGCAGCCTTTGAAAACAGAAGAAACCTCACGAAACGCGGAAATAGCGAAGTTACACTTACACGACCAAAACACCAGCGTACACTTGTTTTTTCCCCAACGGTACTCTCCCCCTATCACATGATATCTTGATGTGACGTGCCGCGACGGGTGATCTATTCCACACATCATCCCCCCTCTTTTGCACCAGTTGGCTTTAAATTGCAATTAGCTCAAAATCTGCTACGTCGGTTCTCTCCAATATTCCATACTTAACAAGTTAATTAGCAGATTTTAGTTGATTAGTCACCGGGCAGTTGCACAATGGCTCATAAAAAAGTATCCGACTTCCCGTAGAGCCAACCTGCAAAAACGGCATCTGCGTATCTTTCATAGCTTTTTAAAATAAAAAGTGTGTAAGGGATAAAAATTAACACAAGAGGGACAGACACACAAAACGGGGTAGTTAGTACAAGTTCATATCGGTATACCGCAGCAATAGACGCGTGCAAAGGAGTTAGCGCATAAAAGTGCAGGTGGTTTGTCCCTTTTATGTCCTAACTCCTTTGTCCGCGTCTATTGCTGCAGTAAGCCGATATAAAAATGAACACCCTGTACAGTGTACATAAAATTTTGTAATACTATAATATACTATAGTAATACACGCATGAGCAAACTTTCATATTGGGCAACATGTGCCTGTTTCACGAAATATATACCGAGACAGACATCGTTGTTGTGGAAGTGGTACATAAACATATATATATACGTCATGATTGCGAGACTTTGCTACCACCTCACGCTTTACTACACATCGCGCGTTCAAAGTGATCTATGGTGCTGATCGCTGACTGAACTGAACTCAGTGATCTGGCTTTTGTGAACACACACTTCTCGGTAGCGAAGTATATCTCATACGTTGAGGTGGCTTGGTGACTCACACTACGATCACTTCAGGTAGTACCACTCCTGCTTTATTGGCCATGAAGTAATCTTATCTACGTCATTATAACAATGAGTGATACTATTGAAAGCAAGTTTCTCGTCAGGTGTCCGTATATAAGTCAAGCTCATTTACAACGAAAGTCAGGGGACAGCAAAAAAAATTCGCAGTAAAGGTATTTTCGTTAAAAAGGATGTCCATTGTTGGACCTATAGGGCTCCAGCGGGACCGCAAAAAAATTTGCTGTGGTGGTATTTTCGTTAAAAAGGTGTTCGCTATAAAGGAGTTTGACTGTAGTTGTAACGGAAGCATGCAAGCGCGAACCACGTTTCCTGTGATGTGTCTAAGAACCGACTTGCTAACAGGTCGTTTTATGATACGAATTTTCCCTTAAAAGCCAGACGGGACAATAAAAAAATAGTTTTGGATGTGCCTTACCGTTTAGTGCTTTTCCTCCCCGGCGTGTGGGACCTTTCCCATGTCGGCGTATTCGTTCAGAAATTCCTCTTCCTAGCCAATACTGAAAACTCAAACGATCGCTTGGATGTTGGATAACTACATATGTGAGGCGTAAGTAATAGCCTGTGAAGCAGAAACGTTCGCGACGCTTTGTCAATTGAGAAAAGAGTGCCAACAAGCGACGCTCAGTTAAGAATGAATTCAAGTTCATTATATAGGCTACAAACAGGAAGGGGGCGTGTTGCTGTTATCTTTGAAGACTGCGCAGGAAGCTCCAGGCTTGAACTGGCAATGATCGGCAACAGGCAAGCCTAAAAGCCTGTTGCGTATATAGCGATTTGCGATTCGCCGCGATATCGAAGTATAGGAGGCGCTGCAGGCGCGCGCCGTTAGTGTGGATAACGCGAGGCAGCTGCACGCGGTTTTGTATGTTTCTACGAGTTTTTTGAAACTTTCGCAAAGACTTTTCGTTTCTTTATTTTATTTTATTTTTTTTTTTGCGTGTTCGGGTGCACGACTTATTGTACTGAAGCAGGTGTAAGCTTTGGTAATTCCAGGGAAACGTTGCACTGTTGAAGTGGAAAACTGAAAGGGACCTTCGAAGCACAGTGAGCTGTGCAACAAACACTTCACTAATGATGACTTTCTACAGAAGAGGAAGAAGGGCAACAAACAACGTTTACGACCTCAAATTTAAAAGTAATTTCATCGTTGCGAGCACGTTTTCATACATGCTCTTGAGATGAAGCTTTTACGAGTGTCCTTAATAATCCTCCTCACCTTCGGCTGCTTTTCTTAGATCTGGACCATCGACGGCTATGAAAAAACTGCGATCCCTTCGCAAAATCTGCCCAAAAGACGGCAGCGGACAGCGGAGTCGGCAGACATCAGGTACATGCGAACACCACCACACTCGCGTTGACGGCTTTCATTTTTTATTCATAATGAACGTTTTGTTATTTCGTTGCTTTTTGACCTGCAGGTACGTGCAGGTTTTGCCCAGAAACAGCTGCAAGCGGACGAGTACAGAGCATAAGGATGACACCATTCAGTACATATGGCGCTTCATGCTCACCTAGGTTGTAACTATCATTGTTATTACACTATAACAATAATAGTTATTGAGCATGCAGGCTGCGCAAGAGATTCAGGCTTTGATTTGGCACATTCATTAAGAAGCCTGATGGAACAGACATTCATGTCATGCTGTTAAAAGTTTGTTATTAGATGACCACACTGATGAAATGTACTGCGACTTTGCACTAGCGAGCAGTGGCGATGCATCGACTGAAGTATGTAAGTTTTTGCGGTATCAGCCCACATAACTATAGAAATATTTATTTATTTATTTGTGCCCACCATATGAACACGAATATTTCCGGGTACCTAGTACGTTCCCTCTTTTGGTCTTTTCTCTTTTTTTCAATGTGCCCACGTCTTCGTGTCCACATAGAACGTAGAATTCTAGAGGCTAAAAGCGTAAAGGTATTAATAGCAAAAAAATTCTGGGCAACTTCTAGCAGTGTTTGAGAACGTCTTGTGTCTTCTCTGTAGTCTTGTGAAAAAGTCCCAGTCAGTATTTTCAGATTTCTGGAGCCGTTAAACTCAAATCACCCCATAAATCTTGTACTATAAATCCTGCATCCAGTAATTATCTCAAAATAGGGTCATGTTTCATGCCAGTCATGTGTAACCAATTTTGAAGATATCCTATATTTTTATTTTATTTATTTATTTTATTTATTTATTGTTAAGTAATAAATTATAACAACAGTCACGATAATAACAGTAACAATAATGAATTAACAATGTGACTGGGAGGCCAGACAGTTCAGACAAGTGCAAAATTTAAAGTACAAAATAATATGATGATTATTTTCGTTGCGAGGAAAGGTGATGCGCTGCTGCCGATTTGAAGGATGAATGATCATGGATTGGATGCGGTTCCCTCGGGCAATGAATTCCAAAGTTTGATGGCGCGCTGGTAGAAGGAGTGAAAGAATGCGTTTGTGTGACAGAAAAATGGCTCGCACTTGTAGGAATGGTTGACACGCCTGCTCGTATAATGAGCTTGGCGAATCTAGGAGGTTAGGGGCACAGAAGAACGGAAAAGGTTATGAAATAAATCTAGTGTTTGAATAGTTCGGCGGTGCTCTAAAGGGTCGAGTTCAAAAGTGCATTTCAGACCGGTGACGCTATATAGTGGAAGAGGAGTAGTCATTGGCGATGAATCGAACGGCACGATTTTGGGCGGATTCGATGGATCGAGACAGGAAGGATTGGTGAGGATGCGAGATACATGAGGCGAATTCCAGTTTTGGACGGATGAGCGTTGCATACGCCAAACGCTTCACTTGGGGAGATGCATGACGGAGATTGCGTCTGAGGTACCCTAGACATCGGTTCGAATCATTGATAACATGGTTAATATGAGCATGCCATCGGAGGGTTGACGTAATGTGAAGACCGAGGTACTTATGACATGAACTGTTAGTGATAGGTGATTTGTATAGTATTTTATTTAGGATACTGTTGGTTCACAAGTGGACCGTTACAGGTGGCTGGACTGCAAAACTGCAACAAAATTATACGACAAAAGGGCAAGGGTGCAGGCCAGCTGGTACATGGTGAAAAAATTTGGAACCCGAGAAAGGGACAGAGGAGGGACGACACGACACGTTCTCGAGAACGTGTCGTGTCGTCCCTCCTCTGTCCCTTTCTCGGGTTCCAAATTTTTTCACAAAATTATACGAGTACATATCCACTTGGTTCACAATGGCGGTCGGAAGGCTCTTCCATTCACGTATTGTTTCTGGATAAAACGTGGATAAAAATTTAAAGTCATCCGTACGAGCTACGATGTCCTTTAAATTTCGATTATGCTTGTGTCTAGAAATGTGACAATCCGGGATCAAACGCGAAGAAAGCTGGGTTCTTTTCATCAACTGAAACAAATATTTACAGCGCTGTAACTTGAAATATTGTTCGACTCGTAGCAAATTAGCCTTGCGACATAAACCTGATGCAGATATTGTTGTGCGATAATCTGCAAAAATAAATCTGACAGCCTTCTTCTGAACCTTTTCTAAGTTATTTTTACGTATGACAAGGTGGGGCACTATATACAACGTGACACATATGTAATGGCGGAAACAAATTGTTGAACAGTGTTTTACGAAAAAAAAAATGGTGTGTGAGTGAAATATGCCAACGGAACTTGTCACACATTAAGTTGTAGAAACAACAACTTTATTACAGGATGATGACTGGGGAGTTTCATCGCCAGGGGCGACACTATACCTCATTGCTGGTGGTGATGCGGGGAATGAAATAATGAGCCCCTTCACAATAAGGATCAAAGTCCTATGGCATACAGAAAGGTGAAGAGAGGTTTGAGGGCAGAGCATTGGTGGGCTGGATGCGGCCAGGGACCAAGCAATTTTGTGAGAGAGTGGAGGAGAGAGTCTATAGCTCGTTAAGGGATCCGAAGCGTACGGTTCGGGAAGGTTGGTAGTGTGGGCAACGGAGAAGAATGTGCTCTAGATCTTCTACAGCACCGCAGTGACTGAAGTAGGGAGAGTCAACTTGCCTCAGGCGGTAACGCCACTGTGCTGTGAAAGCCACATCCAGGCGCATTCGATGAACTAATGCGGTATCTTGACGTTGTAGAGTTATGGATACCGTCTAAAATTACAGTTCAGGGGAGCATGCGCAAACATGAAATTACCCAAGTGGAATGCAATCGGAAATAGCAAATAAACTGAAAGGTGAAATTGTTCCTGGTAACGCTAATGCGGCGCATCCGCCCGGTCTAAACTAGGAGCAGTTCATGGAGCGGCCGCATAGTGGCGACGCTGTTCGATCTCGCGGCGAATACAGCGCTAGTAAATAGCGCGATATTTTCCTCCTCGCAGTGCTCGAAACCGCCAAAAAATTAGCGCTTGCGGGAGTCGAGCTCGCGTCAACTTTTTCAGCGCTATTATTAGCACTACTTTCGTGTTAGCCAATCCGGAGGCTCTTCAGTAATGACGTCGCGGAAGTCGTGGAGTGTTTCGTTTCTGCAATTCACGGCACGGCGACCGCATTGAAACCGGCGAGTCTGTCACCCAAATTGTCTGGTAATTTTTGTTCAGTCAGTTGATCGAAGTTGTTAGTTTGCATGCTGTCGAACTCCGGAGGTCGAAAATCATAACGTCGAACTATCAGAAGGCTGAAAGCCAAAACGCCGCAAAATCAGAACGCCGAAAGCCAAAAGGCCGGAAAGTCATAAAACCGAACGAACAGAAGGCCGGAAGCCAAAAGACCGAAAAATCAGAACGCGGAACTGTCATAAGGCCGAAAGCTAAAAGGAATCGAAATGAAAATCAGAAGGCTGAAAATGAAAAAGAAGGTGAACACAGGAGTGAATGACCACAGAATGGGATTGTTCTTTTCATAAGATTATGAAAAAGTTTTGTGGCTCTTGTACATACCTGGGCAAATTACTTCAAAAATGTAATTAAATTACATTACTCATTACTCCAGCTAGAATTTAATTAAATTACGTTACTCATTACCGCAACTGAAATGTAATGAAATTACGTCGCAATTACTACGAAAAGTAATGACATTACAAAGTCGTTACTTTGCCATTATTTGCATACATGTTCCCGAGTTTTGTGGAAGGCACAAGGGGCAAAAACACAAAAGTTTACGAAACTTTCCTTCCCCTAAATTCGGAGAAATGTATGCTGACAATGTAACAACAGTTACGTAGCTTGTACTCTTCTAATTGTCTCTTGTACATGTCTGGCTAGTGTGCCACGTATGAGGCATCGTTCCACAATGTAGAGACGGAGATGACACAAGGTATCACGACAACAGGAAGATTGTCTGGAGGATGGGGCCCGCGACCAATATTTCTCTAAGGCTACAAAGCGTTGACCTGAAGAACGTTTGTTTGTGGGTGTATATACCCTAACTAAGGTAATTGGCTCGTCGAAGGGAACTCACGTACCCCGTGCTGATTGAGTGCGCCACCGTTCATAGTGGGCGTTGGAATTCTTTTAACTCGCCGGTCCCCACCTCTCTGCCAAGTGCAAACACAGAACACACACTCGATTCTTTTGCAAAAAAGTAATGAGTATTGTCATTAAAATTACTGCTCAAATTTAATTAAATTACATTATAAATTACATAATGTAAAAAGCATAGATTGAAAAGTTACCCGTCAAAAAGAACTCGTTACAAGTTAAGTTACCGTGTGCAAAATGTAGCTAAGTTAATAACGAAGTTCTTCAGCCTGAAATGTAACTCGCAGTTACTGAGTTACTTAAAAAAAAGAACGAGTTACTTCCAAGTTACTTCGGACAAAGTAACTTGGAAGTAACTCGTTCTTTTTTTTAAGTAACTCCAAGTTACTTCGGACAAAGTGTCTGGAATTCCTTTCCTTAGGTGATCTGGGGTAGCCGGCCCTCGTGATGAGGGCTACAATCCCCATTTTTTTCTTTCTTTCAATCCATCAATCAATCCAATCCTACTTCGGACAAAAAATAGCATTACGCAGGTGCAGCGCGCGTGAGCAGTTGAGTTAGACCTTGAGTTGCCTGCGGAGGAGTGCAACACGCTTAGATCGTTTTCGTTTATGTCCAACAATAGACCTCTCCCTGTTTGTAAACAAATGACGACATAGTGTTCGACAGTGCCAAAATTTTGTGGAATTGAAATACGCTCGAAGCTAGAGATGAATAAGGTCGCGCCCGAAAGCCACGCTCTTGAGGGGATCACGATATGGCCCCTTAAAGGGACGCGACCCTAGGTCCTACTTTTCTTTCAATGTGAGGCAGCGACCAAGTGCCCGTTCGTGGAACCCAACCCTCTCCCTCCGATTTGTTTCGGTTTCAGACTGCCTACCAATGTCATGATGACGTTCCTCTAATAGAGGTATATTTGAACGCTTTACATCTTTACTCCCTGTGGGCGCACAATGATTCAGCTTCATTGCAATGGCAGCGGTTCTTACTTCTTGAATAAAATACTGTCATTAATTGAATATCACGTTTTATGGTAAAAAATGCCATGGAGGAACCGGAGAGAAAGCGAGAAAATATGTGGATGTGAGTGAAAAGCGAGTTAAAAGTAACTTGGAACTTAACTTAAGTTACCTTGGCAAAGTTACCTGAAAAAGGAACGAGTTCCTCTGAAAGTTACCACGGCGCAAAAGTATCGAGTTAAGTTACAAGTTACCAAAAAAAGGAACTTAGTTACAGTAACGAGTTACTTGTAACGAGTTACCTCGAACTCTGGTAAAAAGTAATGCATTGCATTACAAATTACCAGGGGGCTTAATCGCTTCATCGTCGTTACGGTCGTTACAAGCTAACGAGTGGCGGGAAATTCAAAAAGGTGGGCACGTGACACATTGCGCGTGACGTGTACCACGGCCTTCTCGTATCGCGCGAAGAGGCCGTGCACGTGTTTTATCACGTGCCCACCTTTTTAAATTTCCCGCCCTCCTTTTTGAATTTCCCGAGACTCGTTAGCTTGTAACGACCGTAACGACGATGAAGCGATAAGCCCCCAGGAAAGGTAATTCATTACAGTAATGACATTACTACCCAGGAATGCTCTTGTACTTGAAATCAAATAATTGGAATGTATAGCATTTGGTGCTCAGAAACAGACTGACCAGAGAGAGAGAGAGAGAAAGAACAGCAACAATAATCTGCGATGTGTTTACTACAAAAAGTTCGTGTCTGGCGGGTGAATGGAATGCCACTGAATGTACTCTAGAGGAGATGGTGCTTCTCTACGTTTGAAGCTTCCCCTTTTTTGTATACGTATATTCCAACCCAAACCCTAATTGCTGTCCCGAACGTGATTTGAACAAGCAACAGTCTGAACCACTTGCTCCGCAGAATAAACTTGCATAGGATCTCTATGACCAAGTCGCTTGCAACTTTATGTACCGTTCTCTTTCAAGACGTGTATGTCACCCTTGTCCCCTGACTCAGGAGTACATGCTATGATTTCTTCCAGAATGGTAAGTCACTTGTCCCCAGACCTCGGCAAAAAATCTCATGAGCGCGATAGCTCATGATACGAACAATCACGATTGCCGATCGTATCGAGTGTGAGAGTCCTACGTCCAACTCGTTTCACTCAGCATGGCAGCACCTATGCAATAATCTGGTATCACGTCGACATTGAAACGCGATTATTGTGATCGCGCTCACGCTGCAGCGAGATATCGTGCACTTTCTTTTCTTCGTCACCAGGGTTGCCAGATAGCAAAGGCAGCGTGTAGCCAAATTTTTAGCTCAAGTAGCCAAAATGTAGCCAACTTGGCATATTTTATGTAGCCAAAAAGTAGCCAACGGTTCACGGCGTTCGGGCTGTCGTATGACAACGGTTTTGGACAACGTGAAATAGGTATATATACGCCAGTTATCGTCGCTGTAATATACTTACAACGGCGAAGAAATGGAAAAAAAATCGTAATATTTATAAGAAGGGCTAGACGTAGAATGCGTGAAAAGTTGCCCATGCACGCGGTTGTTTAAGTGCAGAGCAGCTGGCTGTGACCAAATTTCAGGTTACCAATGGCCACAGTCACGCAGAAAACGTCGATCGAATGCGTTCGAAATGAAGCATTCCTACAATATAACAGAGCGAGTGTTTGGGCTGGTTGGTACATATTTCAATTAAAAAGAATTAAAGACCCCCAGTGCTGGGAAGCCAAGGACGGAGAATAAAAACGGCAAGGACCGGCACTGAACTGCAACCAAGTGATTTTTTTTTTATTTTCCGAGCAAGCCAAAGCAGACACCCCTCTCACCCCCCCAAGGGAACAACAAACGAGAGCGCGTTACGCCAAAACATGTTCAACATCTGCCCCCCCCCCCCCTCCCTATCTGTTGTTTCGAGTGCTGATAAATTCTTCAATTTTCGTGGTATAATCAATAGATGCTATACTTACGCAACTATCCCCTTCTTCCCGGATAAACTTAGCGTCCTGATGCCTACCCAGCACTCGTTTTTTTTATTCCTATTTAAATCCTGCAATATTTCGTTTGCCCTTTCTTTTTGGTTCTTTGCATTCACCTTAGCCTCCGAAGAACCAGTGAGACAGAGCTCTTCAGTTGATATGTTAAATCAATGAGAAGAAACAGTGAAACAGAGCTCGAGCAGACGCGAGAGAAACAGAGAGGAAAAAAGAAATAGAGCAGGAGAAGGGAAGGGGAGGCCATGCGCAAAGGAACATCGAGAAAGCTTGGTTGCTACTATATCCAATGACATCATGCGTGCGGTGACTTTTTTGCCGGCATGGCATCACGAGGTACTGGGACTCAGCTGGTCGTGGTGTGGTGTGGTGTGCGGGCGCCGATATTTTTGGGGTAGTAGAAAGAGACGCAGTATGTTGAGGACTGTGAGAAATGTATTTCAAAAACTCTCAGATACACTCGCTTGGGCGATGTGCGATTGCTCAGTAGGAACTCAGAAAAGTAGCCAAAAAATAGCCAAGTAGCCAACTCCGCTTTTAAGACGCCAAACCAAACCGAAAGGAGCCCAATTTGGCTACAAGTAGCCCAATCTGGCAACCCTGGCACCTCACACAGTGACACTAACGGGAACCACTGTAGGACTCAGAACGAAATGAGTTCCCTTCAGCACCATTATCGTGTGAGTCCGCACTCATCTTGTCGCCAGGTCGCAGTTTTTTTCTACATCCATCTGACGGTGATGCTCAAAGTGCTACTAGACTGACGCACTTGCTTTCGGTGCGTTTTGCATAAGGACATTTTGATTTCTATTTTTGTCGGTCAAAGTAAAGAGTAAATGCTGTAAATGTGTGGTACATAAACGGGTACCTGTGCGTCTATGTTGGAACCGCGCCTGCCACATACTCACTGTTATGTTCAGTAGGTGATTTGGGCTGGCACTGGTGGGTATGAGCGTTGATTTGGCCAAATCACTCATGTCACCCGTGCATTCAGTTTTATTGATTAGTTGCTTTGTGAGTACTTCGCCTACCACCCATCAGTGGCCTTTGATGGCCATATTTTATATGGGAAGACAATAGGCGTGAAGTGTAGCAGGAACGTCCTATGTACACTTCGAACGCTCTGAACCAGTTCTCAATCTTCAACTTTCACGTGTGTTTGTTTGTTTGTTTTACTACAAGCGTAGCTCGGAACTTATATCGGCTAAAGGCGGCATAGCTACCTGACACGGTCTGACCACCGTAGCACGACAATGTAGCGACCTTTGTCGTTATATTTGAAGTTCGCGCGCTCCAAACAGGGTGTGCGTAGGCTCGCGCAAGGGCTCGTGGCGAATCTCTGTTCGTAGTGACGCTTTCTTGACTTGTGTATCAACAATAATGTAGCAATAACGTGCGTACGCCTTCCTCACTCTCTGCATGTGCACGAACACCTGTGGCACAATAAAATTGTTACTTGTTAATCTGCCGCACTGCAGAGAACGTCAAGATAAGCCGCTGTACCTCAACAACTGACGTGTTGTTCACAGTGACGCTAATGTTTTCCGTCGGACCTTGAGATTGCTTGTCTGAAGAACCAAGCTGATAAACATACTGTTGCCATTTTCACGCGATACGGCACGCAATAGATTACATGGGCTGCTTCGAGGAAATCCAAGCAGCACAACCCAAGCAGCAAAATGTACTGAAAGTCGGGTGCAATAGGGGTGGACGGGTAAGTGGAAGGCCTTGAACAGACTCGTGAAACTAAGGAACATCGATAAGACACATACCGTCCACCCCTATTGCACTCGACTTTCAGTACATGGTGCTGCTTGGGAATGTACTGAAAGTCGAGTGCAATAGGGGTGGCCGGGATGTGTTTTATCAATGTTCTTTAGTTTCACAAGTCTGTTCAAGGCCTTCCACCTACCCGTCCACCCCTATTGCACTCGACTTTCAGTACATGGTGCTGCTTGGGAAGATTCTTCCACCTCACACCCGCGCCTGTCTTCGCAGAACGTATTTTGATCGGGTCGAATCGTTATCACATATGTGAGCGAAGGTGGCACTTGGAGTAAGCTCTTAGCCTATTCTTTTCAGGTTTTATGTCAAGCCATGACCTCAAGACTGAACGCGACCCAGCGAAACAACTACGCATACGAATAAAACAACAACTCCGCGATCACCTCTCCGCGGCCATTTTGAGCAGAGCCCTGATTAGGAGGGGGTTCGGACTCGCTCAAAAAAGCGTGACCACGCGGGAGCCGCCATCCGTTGGTCATGGAAGGCGTTGCCTTCCGTTGGCTGCTTCATTCCGCTAAACTTGACGTGCTCGTTTTCCTAAATCCATCACTTGCTATCTAAAGTCGGCGTACTATATAGCAGTGGACATTTTCCAGCAGCAGTGGACAAGCAGTGGACATTTTCCCACTACATCACTTGCTTGTGTGCTGCCGTTCGTTCGTGACTTTCTTATCACGAAACTCGACAAACCAGAGCATGGAATGGCGGGTGGTTTCGTTTTTGCAATTTCCGGTTCCTGTTGGTTCGCAGAGCAGCATGAAAATGGCGGTTCACTATGTGTATCCATTGATCTCTATAGTATAGACCGTTTACAGCAGCCAGTTGCTTCGGGCGCTAATAGATGGCGCCACAGTAGCCACGCCATTGCTTGCCTTCTGCGAGTGCCCGTGTGCCTTTGCCTATGTGAGTGCTTCCGATCTTTTTTGCCGTTGTGCTACAGTTATGTGCAAAATCTGGAAAAGCAGAGAAAAGACTTGTTCCGTGATTGAGTGTAGAAAATGTGACAGAGATCTGATTGTGTGGGACGAAGCTGTTTGTTAAACTCACGAGCCGTGGCTATCCGCAACTTTCAGCGACTACAGAGGGCAATTCGCGTTTCTCAAAATGGCGGCGGAGAGGTGATCGCGGAGTTATGTTTTATCCGTATGCGCAGTTGTTTCGCTGGGCCGCGTTCAGTCGTGAGGTTCAGTATGTTCTTCATCTTGGTTCTTCAGACAAACAGTCTCAAAAGTCCGCCGCAAAACATTAGTGTCACCACGGTGGTGTCACTGTGGACAACACGTCACTTGTTGAGGTAAGCCGACTTATCGTGACGTTCTCTGCAGTGCGGCAGATTAACAAGTAACAATTTTATTGTGCCACAGGTGTTAATGCAGAGCGTGAACAAGGCGTACGCACGTTACACAAGTAAGTGGTCCCTGCCTGACCATGACAGTAACTGTACAGACAACTTTTATACTTTCTTATATTCCAAAGACTACCTTCGTCCTTGCCCATTGGTCTTCCTAATTGATGTCATGCTACCTTGTTTGCTTCGAGACGCTGTAATGAATATTTTTTGTTACAGCGTAGGCATCAACAATGTTGTTGTTGTTGGACTCTCCTCTACGGATATGGAGCAACGGTAGGGAAAAATGTCCAAGACTAATACCTAATTGAACCTGCAAAGGCAATATTCTTGTGCAATGTCAACCAAGCTCCGGCAGTACAACTCGACAACAGACAACTTGAAGACATTCAACATGATTTCAGCAAAGCATCTCCGTGCTTCGCTCTACATAGCCTTGCGCAAGAAAAGATCCTTTAATCCAACCATGCGTCAGCTAACCTGAGGACCACCCACACTAACGATACTGACAGTGCGAATAGTGAAGCCTTCATGAGTAACATATTATCTTACTTCGTATCTAGTGTTGTAAACAAACAGTTTTCTGTCAAGTAGCATTTTACGACATTGGTCATTTTAAAATTTATAAATGCTCACTACAAAAGGCAGCAACCCCTGTCTGTTATGTTTATGAGAGTAATGCTGCCAAACAACAACTTTATTGCGAGATGATGGATGGGGAGTTTCATCGTCAGGGGCGATACCCGCCAGAACCCAATGCCATCTGCAACACCAAAGGAACAATAACAAATAAAAACATACTATGACCTGGGGTGATTCACCACTGTAGAGAAGCACACTACCCCATTACACGCCAAAGGAATCTCTATGTCAAGTCACTATATCAGTCTCCTTATTCAAAGGTTGAAGCGCAGCTCATAGTTGTTAAAAGGGATGACCAATACATTACTGAAATGACCAGAAAGTGATGCGATGTGTACTTCTCTCACATTCTCCCTCACGTGTCATCATTTCATGTGTCACAGGTACTGTGCGAGTACAATACCTAACAACAGTTTTTAGCTCTAATACAAATATTATTTGTGTTTGAGGCGTGAGAATTACCACTGCAATGTTTTTGATTATTTATATTATTTATTCAAGTCACCAGTGTACCAGGGCTTCATATAGTTATTATGAGAAGTGCAATATTTTGTTGTAGCCTGCTTTGCAAATAAATTTGGAATATTTCAGCAGCTCTTTATATTGAACAAAAAGAAAAACTCTGTGGCTTTTTGTGACTGAAGAAAGCATAAAACTTGTTTTGCAATGTTTATTTGTATTTTTGTTTTTGTTAAGCACTATCTACACATATGCACATCTAACGAACGCCAGCAGGAATGCTAGATGACACACAGGCGATAAAAGTACAAAGAGCAACAGAATGGATTTATTTGCAAATAAGCTATACATTTTGCAGTACGTCGGTGCGGGAAATGTCTTCATTTTAGCTCCTGACGAATGCAAAGCTCCTGCTGCAACATACACCGTCCACTTAAACTTTTAATAACTTAGCTCTAAATAGACAACCCGTTCTCTTACGATTGGTAGCTTGTGCTGATCGGTTCACGTGCGAACGAGTGTAAACTGACTCGTCCAACAACGGCGCAGTTGACGCACTGTGGAACACATCTTCCTGCTTTTAACTGACATTATTATTATTATTATTTCCGTGTTCAGGCTTCTTCTTTTCCTATTTTTTCGTTAGTCTATCGCGATCTTGCTTTCAGCAACTATGTGGCTGGCGTAGAGCCGTGGACGCAAGTAACGATCGCCTCGAATGCAAGCTTGAAGCGGGAGTCACCGCTGAGCTAAAACCAATCTCGCCCGCGTGGCGGCGACACTGTAGCTGAAAGTTGCGGATACAAAGACTGCCCGCGTTCCATGTGCAATGCACGGGTTTCCACGAAGAGAGAAAAACAAGCTGATTCGACAAGGGTAGGTATGGAATCTTCAGAGGAAGGATTTCAAAGCAGGAAAGCCAGCGAGTTTAAGTAATGCAACCCTCAAAGTGGCGCAGCATTTCTGTGTGAGCCCCAAACTCTGCTGTAGGCGTCGGCTGCTGCTTGTGAGAATAAACTTCCCCCGTAGTAGCAGGGGTCACGTTCCTTGCAGTTGAACGGTTCCGTGTACATGCCTTGTCAGTGCACGAAGCACTCGTGAGCCCCTTGTCTGTCCCTTCTACAACCTTGATGAGCAGTGTACAAATATGACTGCACCTGCTGCTCAAACCCGCTATACATGTGCATGTTGCCGCCAAAGTGGGCCCGAAGCGAGTCTCTGTACTGCACGTTCTGCTCCCTGTTTGTGTCGACCTGATGTCGGCCTTTAAAATTCATTCACCATCGTTCCGCTGGCACAGTACTACACCGACATGGCCGCTGTCAAACAGCTTCGTTCCCTTTGCAAATTCTCTGTAGTTCAGCGCAGGCTTTCTGCGTCCCTCTAGCTCGTTGATCATGTGGTTGCACACATCTGAAATCGACTTCATCTACTACTTCATCTACTTCATAACATAACAACCCTTACATGCATATATGCATACATGCATATATTGATACGGGCAGCACAGCGTGGAGATGGCAATGATTTAATGACCGAATGATAATGCGCGTGACATGCGCCCGCCGCTGCTAACACCACCGTCGTCGTCGTCGTAACAATATGAGAAGGATATATCTTTCTCAGGTAGTTTACCCCAACCATTGCGATAAAAAGCAAGAAATCACGATCTTACGATATTACATTATGAACGTACCCACAACGTAACGTATGCGCAACAGAAGAAGAGAAAACGCCGAAATATGTAGTAACTGGATCGTAGTAGGGCCGATCATGTGGGACGCACGAGGACAGAAATATCACTCTAAATGAAGCTAATGCACTTACCTGACCGTTCAAGTTTCGGCCAAAGCCTCGTGTCATCCTTCCATCCGGAATTCATTGCAAAAAGTTCGGGGAAGGCGTCTCTGGGTTGCACCGCCGTACTACGAGCGCCGTGCCAACAGGCATCCGAAAGAGAAAGCAAGCAGTGGCGCGCAAGGTCACGTGCGCTAAGATGGCGGCTCCCAGATACCTTTGCTGTAAACGGTCTATCAGAGCCGTATATTAAAATGGAGTCTGGCCATTGGGAGGAGTCACAAAAAGAGGCTCGACCTGTCAATCACAGTTTCGCTCCTCTGATTGGTTTGCTTTTTACCAAGGGGGGCGCCATGACACCATACTGCCACCCAAAATGGCAACGAAAACAAACACTGTGAAGCGGGGATTTCGTGACAAAACGTTTTCACAGACTAACCTGATTTTACGCTGCAAATGTACATCCTAATATAAATTTCTCGGAAATCAGTTTGAACTTATGCTCATCCATCGATAACTAACTGAAAATAATACGTTTTGTCGCCGGTGTTTCGGTGTCGCCAGTATTTTCGATGCTAATTATATTTTTGCAGCGTTATGATAACGTTCAACAGCGTGCAGCAAGAAACTACAACAGTGACGCTAATATTTAGTGGTATGAAACCATGGTACCAAAGTGGCAACACACAAAAATTATTCATCTGAATTTACAAAGGAACTCCCAACATTGTCTGAGCTTGGCATATGTACCAAAGTATCTAGCTTCTGTTTCCTTTTTGCTGTAGTACCAATAAAGGTAGTTGGGAAGCCCCAACAAGGTCTCAGATATCTCCTGCAATATCTCCATGTAGAACAGAACACACAAAACTACATGTCTAGGTGTGCTTGCCTGCCGGAACGAGAAGACATAACATCATTGAATTATCTCCACAATTCCAGCGAGATTCAAAGACAAATCAGACAGCCAGTTCGTTCATTACATACATGTCAGGTAGATGTTCCGCACGGACGGAATCAGGGGTTTTGCAGAGAAGCTACTTTCGCGACATCGTGTTCACTATGCTGTTGGCGAAGACCACACCCACGGAATAAAGAAGCAATTCAATGAATTGGCTTAATGGATATAAATGCTAAACGCTGATTTCCGATTGATTTAATGTGATCGAGTTCAAACACACATCACAGTTCAAAGTTAACAGTTCAAAGAATACAAAAACCAATTGAAGGAATTGGCCTACAGTATCAATAAAACAACAACTTTATTTCTAAGGTTAATAATGGAGAGTTTCGTCGCTAGGGGCGATGCTCTACCCCATTGCTGACCGGGCGTCATTTTCAAGGTTTTAGCCGTTTTCAAGGTATGTAGTCAATGTGTGAGACATTCACGTTCCTACTACGTAGTTATCCATGTTTTTACCCGTCTTTGCAGGCAACAGGTCTGTTGATAGGGAGAATGCAAGGCTGCTGTCAGACCGCAACCATTGGCGCTGTGTGTAAAGGGTGTAAAGGTATGCGTATACATCGATGCGTACTTCACAGTGACATGCTGCTGAAACAGTGTTTTTGAAATTGCGTTTCTTGCAGGTTAAGCGCACATGACTCGGCAGGCAGGGGAGTCCGTATTCGTGATGAGACGGCGAAAACTGAATCGCGCCGAGGTTGGGTGGCGTTATTTTTGCGCACGAAAGGCAAGCTGGACGGGACATCGCAAATCTCCAGGTGTATACGAGACACAGTGCAGCATGATCGCCGATTGTCTCAGTGCTTCAACATTTTTTTCGTCGTCGCAGTTCGGACATCGCGGGTACATGCCTTTGAGTTTACCCCTTGTGAACTGATGCTGTGTCTGTTCATGGACAGCATGTTTTCAAACCCATGTAAGCGCTCAATAACCAGTTGCGGAAAAATTCTTGTCATGTTACGCTGATATAATACCTGGTGAAGTGATACGATGCTATGACGCTCAGTTTCATACGAAATAAAGTGTTTGATCTCATGTTGCTTGTTTGTACCACTGATATGCACTGTTGTGTGGTGTTGATGTAATGTTCAGAGAACTACAGTAAGACTGGCTAAGGCACGGGGAAAAGGTCCAATAGAGGTCCGTCAAAGGCCGTCACTGACGTACGACGGACTTCTCTGGGACGCGCGCGGATGTTATTATGCCACTTCTGAGTACATCCCAAGTATGTCATCTTATGATTCAGGATGTTCTTAGGATGTTTTAATCGTCCTGAGTGTAACATTCTTTGGACGTCCTTGGGACATCGGTGGTTTACTGGGTTCCTACGGTGGACGCCATTGCCTACATCGGCTCGTTCCCCAGTTTGTCATCCCACGTGACTGCACAGGGTTGGCAACAAACGGAGCAGCCAAGCAGCTCCGCTGTAGTTAGGGGCCTGAAATCCGTCCACTAACACTGTCCGTCACCAATGAATGGCTGCGCCCGGGCGGTCACGTTCGGGGATAGGAGAATCCCATTGACGGCGCGCCAAGTACGTTCTCTAGGTTCTTCCTATATTTACTCTATGCTGATTTGAGCTCTGAGAAACGCTAAACGCCCTCTATAGTTGGTGAAAGTTGCGGATGGTAGCACCCGTTGCGGGGTAGCGACAAGTTGAAGATCTGGCGCGCTTCGTTCTCAAACAGGAGTAATTTTAACTGGTGGCGGTGTTGGTTGGGCTGGGCCAGAGGGCGCTCCTGTTTACGGAAGTCAGCGCCACTTGTGACGATAGTGCGAAGTTTTCCAAAGTAGCGTGTTCTCACATCACGCACATGGTATGTGCTGTGTGGGTATGAGAGCATGGTATGAGTGCATGGTATGGGTGCATGGTATGAGAGCCGATGGAGTAGTAAACAATGTTTATGGGAGCCGGTTGCTAGAAAGCTATGGTATCAGATTGTGGAATATGCTGCCATCCGAGTTAAAATACGGCAAGCATTTTGTGCGCAGTTTACGTCGCTATGTGATGAACAGCTCAACCAGTCTTTTATTTTGCTGTAAAATTGTAGTGTAAGAGTATGTGGGTAATACTTTTAATGTCGTTTCACTGCTTTTCAGTGTCTTTCTATGCGGCTGTGAACTAATGTTATTGAGGATGAGCTGTGGGAGTCAATACTAGCCTGTGCTAATGACACCCATAATTCCATCCCTAAGCTTTATATTTAGAAATTTTAATTCAATTCAAACAATAAACAATTCAAACAATAAAATGAATAGAGTGAGCACTATGGATACCTGTCAGTAGCCAGTAGTCGGCCCTTTTTATGATCGTAACATTCCCCGTTTTCCCTCTTTGGTTACTCGAAACCAAGGTAACCAAGGTAACATTTATCACATAGCCGTGACTGTTTCGGAAGAGAAGAATATGGGAGTCAGATCAGAAGTCATCAGAACAAAAACTTTAAAGGTGTTGCGACACCTTCTCTGATCTGTTGAAGCAATTAGGGTTCTTCGTTTTCGGGTTTTATGATTTTTCAAATTCGGGAGGGAAAATTCGGGTGCTATTTAAACACCAGAATTCAGGGAGAAATCGGGCGCTATGATCTCTGTTTGATATGTCACCGGGGAATTTTCAGGTGAAACGAGAGGCATATGAAACAAGCCACTGCTGTGACGAGAAACAATAGTTTCCGCTCGGAACTGAGGCAGTGAATGACCGCGGTATTCGAACACTTGCCCGAGCTCCACAAAAGCTCGTCTTTGATTCCTGCAGGAGGGAATCATAAAAGGAGGACAAATAGGCTGTCACAAATACCTCTCTTTCCTGATATTATGATTCACTTTTCCGACGGTTTACCGAGAACGACAAGTTGAAGGATCACAAGGATTTCGGGTAGATATCGGGTTTTACCCGAATTCCTGAAAATTTGTTCGGGGGGGAGCTATCGTGAAAAATCGGGTTTAACCCGAAAACGAAGAACCCTAAGCATAATATATATGCATCGTACTCATTATGAGAATTCTCATAATGAGTACGATGCATATATATTATGCTTAGGGTTCTTCGTTTTCGGGTTAAACCCGATTTTTCACGATAGCTCTCCCCCGAACAAATTTTCCGCCAGCAGCTGCCACCAGCAGCTTTCACACCGTTTTCACCGTTTAGCAGGTTTCACCGTTAAAAAAATAATTTTTCCTCTCGCTAGATTGGTTCGGAAAATAGGCGCAGCCGCAAAACGACGACCCACAGTGTGACCTCACGGACCCCTCTCCCCCATTTGGCTTTGGAGCACCAAGCACAGAGCGGCTTGTAGGCAGAGAAACACAACCGTTCCGTTCGAGTGTACCTCCCCACTCGCTACCAGTTTGCTGCGTCATTTTCCTCGCTTTAGTAAATCTAAATACGCCTCCGGGGTCGAGAGCACATAGAGCAGAGGCGGGCTGGTACCTGGCCTGAGCATGGAAGCAGTCGGGTACGGGCTAGGCCCGGGCGGCGTAGGACCTGGGCCGGGCCGGGCCCGGGCTGGGAATCTATAGAAGACGTCGGGCCCGGGCCGGCTGCGGGCCGTAGCAGCCGGGCCTGGGGCGGGCACGGGCCTGAAGATTAGGCCCGTGTAGTGCTCTAAGGTATACACATCAATAGCTCTGAGGCTCCTTCACCCAAATCTGATATCTACACTCTAAAAAATAAAACTCCTTTTTAGGTGTAATTGGGGTGTATTTGGGGTGTATCAATTGTTTTACTCCCTTATTACACCCTCAGGAAAAAGAATACACCCTGTTTTTGGTCTGAAATGGGTGTAATATGTGTATATCCCGCTCTGCAGGGTGTAATTTCGAGAATTGGTGTGAAAAAGGTGTAATGGCCATCAAATTTCTAACGTTTCGCTACGACAGGTCTGGCAACAGTGTGCTGTTTACTCTGTGTTCTCCAGCTATGGCGGTTGGAGTTAGTTGTGGAAGTTTTCGTGTTCTTTGGGGAGGTCGTTTGGTGAACTACAGGTCATTTGACCATCTGAGTTTAGTATGACACTGCAAGGATTATGGTTCCGGGTCTCGAACGGATGCAAGCAACAGATGCGCCGTGCCCATCGGATCGAGTAACTTGTCCGAGCGTCTTGCTGCAGAGTGCTGTTTGGTAAGTGTTGTCGGTGTATTTTGTCTTGTCTGTTGATTGAGGTGCCTTTGAAGCGGGTATTTTGAGATTATGTTTGAACCTTAAGTGAAATGCACGGATTAGATCAAAGAACAGTGCGCGTCGTGTTGTGTCGTCGCGCGTCACACGTGGTCGTTAGGCAAAGTCAAGGGGTATACGTAACAAACGAAGTTGGTGCAATTTGTGGTAGCAAGTAAGGCAGCTGGCAAGAGTCACAACTCAAGAGGCGAGAGTAGCGGGCAATGAAACCACGAGGCCACAACCCTCTGATTTCCGGTCAGATGTGCTGAGTCAATGGCTGTGCGCGTCTTCTGAACAAGGCCCTGGCAAGTTTGCGTGTTGGCGATGTCAGAATGGTGTAATTGGTAATACACTTGACCAGAAATCAGAGAGGTATGGGTTCGGGTCTCGCTACCGACACTTCGCTGACTCTTTACCGATTGCAGCTTTGTAGGGACATTGGTCTTTTAACTACACTATGATTGTGTGCTTCTTAATTTCTACGTCATTTTAGTATAATCGTCTGATTTTTAACTAGTCACAATATTACCATGGTTTTGGCGTATTATAGCTTAAGTTGCTTTTGCGCCAATAAAATTCAATCATCATCATCATTTATCGATTGTCTTACTTTCTATGTTGAGCTGCTTGCATGTTGACGAGGGCTGTGTTTGTGTATACTCTTAATTCTTCTCTAGCCTCAGCCATCTGCGTAACTGTCATGTAATTTGTATTTCGCCCTTAATTTGATTAAGACATTTCACAGTTCATTTTTTCTTTCACTACAGAGGCAGGACTTCTCTTGGCCTCACCGTAATACCTTCATCTTGGTCGACATGTTGGTGGACACTTTTATGTTTTGTATTGTGCGGTGACTATTGGTGTTGTTATTGCAGTGCATGCAGTGTATTATAGGTAATCCGAATAAAGAATATGCCTGTTAATTTAACCGTTGTGTTTCTGTTGCCCTCGGTATAACACCCTTACTGAAGGGTGTTGTCTTGTCTGAGGGTGTAGACATACACCAAAAAGGGAGTCAGTTAGGGTACGGCTAGATTACACCAAAAGAGGTGTTCAGAGAACACCCTTTCTGAGGGGTGTAGTTTTGCCAGAGGGTGTATATATACACCAAAAAGGGAGTCAGTTAGGGTATCGTCAAATTACACCCAAAAAGGAGTTATATTTTTTAGAGTGTAGGCGCTTCACGACATATTTAAGAGGAACTCATAAAGGGGATCTGTAGTGCGATGTTGCATGATGTCACCGTATTCTGTGTCAAGCACCAGAGACTCGCAGAGCAACCCACACAAAGGAAGGAAGAGAGAAATGACAGCGGTAGCTGTGGTTCGTGAACAATCCAAGGGACATCTATGAGTGCCTGGTGCAAACATTACGTGACGAGTGCCGTATCATACCCATGTCTTGGTAAATTACTTCTAAAATGTAATTAGATTACATTACGTTAAGTAAATTACGTTACCCATTACTGCAACTGAAATGTAATGAAATTATATTACAATTACTACGAAAAAGCAATGACGTTACAAAGTCATTACTGCGAGCTTAATCGTAACGATTTTGAGGGTGTGGGATTGCTGACGCTGTTCCCTTGTATGGCTATCTCAATAGACCCACGAAGGAGCCTACGCCAAGTAGCTTCTTCCTTCCAAAGAATTACAGTTTCAGGGAAAACGAGCCAATAATTGTTGCCATTCTTAGATGTGCTCGACAAGTACGCTCGACATACGCGTTCTTTGAATGATAAGCTGGTGCTCTCTAAGTCTTTCATTGATGCACATTGAACTCTGTCCCACATAGCACGTGCCACACTCAAGAGAGACATAATACACAACAGACTTGCACACACCTGGGTAATAATGTCATTACTGTAATGGAATTACAGTAATGAATGGTATTTTCTGGTAATTTGTAATGTGATGCGTTACGTTTGACATCATGTATTTGTAACGTAATTTAATTACATTTGGGAAGTAATTTTAACGACACTGCTCATTACTTTTTACAAAAGAATCGAGTGTGTGTTCCATATTGCAACTTCGCGGTGAGAGAGTCGGAACATGGAAAGGTTTTCTTGCTAAACAGGCTTTCCCTCGTTTCTTTCCCTGTTTTCAAAGGCCGCAGTGTTAATCAACGTAACCCAGTCGTTTCCCGTCGCAAGTCTGTTGGGTACTACGCCCCGCAAGGATTCCATGCCATTACATCCAACGTACGCAACGGACTTCGATCGTTATTGTGAAGGGGCTCGTTATTTTATTCCCCCCATTCCATCCAGCAATGGGGTAGAGTATCGCCTGTGGCGATGAAACTCCCCACTCTCCAAGGTCGAAAATAAAGTTGTTGTTGTTACATCCAACGTGCCGTTACATCCAAAAACGATCCGTTACGTTCAACATGCTGTTACATCCATTGTGTCACTACATCCAACGAGACGTTACATCCATTTTTGGTCACTACATCCATGTTTCATTTCATCCAACGAGCCAGTACATCCAACGAGTCATCACATCCATCGGGCCAGTACGTCCAAGGAGCCAATACATCCACGACAGAGAACACTCGGTCAGTGTTCTCGCCGGAGTTCTGTGCTTGTTACGTAGCTCCTTCCATCGACCACCTCAAACGCGGCTCATGCCAACATCGCGGTTCTGCGCTTTATTGTCGCACCTACGTCAGTGGCCCGCAAGTGTTGAGCACTCTAAGAAAAAAGGGCGTGAAAAGGTGATAACTTCTATAGCTACCACCTAGGTCAACATAGCGTCTGATAAACGGTGTAAAAAGGTGGTAAACTCAATTATCATATATCCAAATTACTACAGAAGGGCGTACTCCCCCGTCGCTCACCGAATCAGAAGCGGTAACCCTATCATTCATATGTAGCAGGTACAACTTTGCAACCTTTTAGGCACGACATATGCGACAACTATTACCTCCTGAAAGGTGTAACTGCTTCACCCTTTTTCTGAGAGTGAGATAGTTAATTCCTTAGTTGTTTTCAAACTTAGGAGGAGAGCCTGTAGGTCAGTGATCCCCGTGAGAATGTCGCTGTTCTGCACTTTATTGCCAGTGACCTCCTTCACATATGAGATAGCGTCGTGTGTAAATCACGTGGTGCGAATACAGGGATGGGAAGGTGCGCACACTGGGTCACCTGATTCCGGGAAAAACTACGGGCTGACCGACCCAGAAAGGGGGGGGGGTATATAAGTTTAATGAACAGGAGGTGGCGTCCACGCAGGGAGAGGTCAGCCCGACCTATGTCGTCTTGCTACACCCTGGTACAGCAAACAAGAAAAAAGAAAAACAACCGCAGGGCTTCGTCGCAGTGGATGCGAGCGCGGTTCTCAGCTTATACAGCGTAACCCTCAGCTGGGTGTCATGTAGGTATCGCAGTGGAGCCCTGGTAACGGCTCCCTGCTGTTTGCGTGCGACGGGGCCGAGAAGCACGGCGAACCGTGTCCCAGGCGTTGGAGGCGATCGGCGACGACAGCGCGGGCTGCACAGTACTCCGAGCAGATTAATAGGGGGATTTCGACGTCTGCTATTGCGCCAGCTAGCTGAGCGACGCTTTCCGACCCTGCACAAGTATTGCGGTGTATATGCGACGTTGAGTCGGAGCCGATGGAGCAGCGCATCTTCTGAGTGGACGAGCTGCTGGGATGGAGTGAATTGCATTGCCGGCTCAATTGACTGGATATATACGCATTGGCGCGTACAGCGTCTTCGGCAGAAACGGGTTATTGTTGCTGCCTGGTCGATTCAACGGAGAATCATTCCTCCGATTCAGACACTCCACCCCGCGCACCGAAATGATTGTCTTGTGCGGAGATAGCGACTTGAAAGCGCTTTTGACGGCCGAGTAAGTGTTTCGGGACGGAAAATTTAAGTATAAATCACCAGAATTCATGAATCCCGTGCAGTTGTACACCCTTCATGTGTTGATACGAGGAGTGTGTCACCTTGCGGCGTTTGCGCTGACCAAGCGACGTGACACAGCCGCCATGAATAAATGTTTGGTGTAATGCGTGACGCACTCCTACACCGTTTCAGCCACATGGGAACACTAGAAACCTCAGGTCACTGGATGTTCCACTTCGAAGTTGCTGCTAAGAATGCAGCAATGACAGTGTTCAGAGCTGACCGTGCGAATCAGCCGACAAAAATAAGTGACTGCGCCTTTCATTGTGCGAAGGCGATAAATGAAAAGCGGGAAGATTGCTTGAGGACCGTCTGCAGGACAATGAAGAAGTACGAGAGTGGTTCAGCGTGGTAGGGCATCTGTCCTTCCTTCCCGAACATTTCCCTCTCCCGTTCAGCGAGCATTTTATTTCCAATCCACCTCAGCAAGTATCTCCTCTTCAGAGCCCTCTGCTGCAGCACTTCATATCCTACTTCCGTAATTTTGGCTAACATCCGTTCCCGTCCGTGACGTATGGGGCCACTTTGGTAACTTCGGACTACGCACCATGAATGTGGTTGAGGGGTGGCAGAATGGACTCCTTGACCAACTCCCGAACTAGCACCCGAGTCTCGCGGAACTGCTTGCATTTTTCCAGAAGGTGCAGGAAGCCGTAAAGTACAGCCTGCGGCTTCTGCTGTGCGACCCTGCAGCGCTCAAGCTACAAGCACCACGAATCCGCGAGAGGAACGCCCTACATTCTAAAAAATATAACTCCTTTTTTGGGTGTAATTTCACGATACCCTAACTCACTCCCTTTTTGGTGTATATATACACCCTCTGGCAAAACTACAGCCTTCAGAAAGGGTGTTTTCTGAACACCTCTTTTGGTGTAATATAGCGGTACCCTAACTGACTCCCTTTTTGGTGTATGTCCACACCCTCAGGCAAGACAACTCCCTTCAGTATCGTATGCCGAGGGCAACAGAAACACAACGGTTAAAATAACAGGCATATTCTTTATTTGGATTACCTATATTACACTGCATGCACTGCCATAGGAATTACATAGTCACCGCACGATGCAAAACATAAAAGTGTCCACAAACATGTCGACCAAGATGAAGGTATTACGGTGAGGCCGGCCAAGAGAAGTCCTGCCTCTGTAGTGAAAGAAAAAATGACCTGTAAAATACCTTCAAATTAAGGGCGAACCACAAATTACATGATAGTTACACAGATGGCTGAGGCTAGAGAAGAATTAAGAGTATACACAAACACAGCCCTCGTCAACATGCAAGCAGCTCAACATAGAAAGTAAGGCAATCGATAAATGATGATGATGATTGAATTTTATTGGCGCAAAAATACGCCAAAACCATGGTAATATTGTGACTAGTTAAAAATCAGACGATTATACTAAAATAACGTAGAAATTAAGACGCACACAATCATAGTCTACTTAAAGGGCCAATGTCCCTACAAAGCTGCAATCGGTAAAATGTCAGCGAAGTGTCGGTAGCGCGACCCGAACCCATACCTCTTTGATTTATGGTCAAGTGCATTACCAATTACACCATTCTGACATCGCCAACACACAACTTCCCAGGGCCTCGTTCAGAAGACGCGCACAGCCATTGACTCAGCACATCTGACCGGAAAACTGAGGGTTGTGGCCTTGTGGTTTCATTGCCCGCTACCACTTGCCTCTTGAGTTGTTGACTCTTGCCAGCTGCTTTAAGGACCTCCAGAATGTCTGTGCTTATATAATGCACAAAAGCTGTCGGTGATTGGTCATGGTTATGTACCTCCAATAGTTAACCTCGAAAAGTAATGATGCTTCCAAAAGGTTTGCAGCCTCCTTTAGCAAACTGCCGTGTAGTGTTTTTTGCAGAAGCAGGCGTACAAAAGTTACCAGTTATCAGATGATAAATCAATCGAGAAGTGAGCAACTGCCTCTTTGAATGTCTTCTAATGTAGCAGTAATAACACGATACCTGAAGAACTGTTCTTCATTGGTCTGTTCTGCTGTGGCATACTGAAATAAGTGATGAACACATTTCAGTTTCTTCTATGCCTGCATGTGAATCCAGGTGAAATGTGTTCAGTGTAGTGCAACATTTCTATGCCTTGACAGTATCCACACAACAGCTGCAAGACACTAATGCACTTTTTGATCAGTCCTATTGGACTGTTTAATATGCCTGGAGATCAGACACGCTGCGAAGGGATGATGCCAGGAAGAGATGCCGCGATGGTTGATAAACACGCCAGATGTATAACGCCCCTCAATTTATCCATCGGGGCTCGCAACAACCATCTAGCATGTTATTGCTCTTACTGTGCAATGACGGAGGCGCTTACAGTGTGTATCACAGGAGATGACACTCATAATAAGATTGAAGATGCACGTTGACGTTCACGGCTAGTTCGGCCATCCGCACGCTCGCTCGGTCCCTTGGATTGGTATATGGATTTTGTCCAGTGGCACATGTCGATGTCACTCCCTTTGACCACACTTTGACGGAGTTTTTTACGCTTGCGACTGCGGAGGGAATCTCTGGGTTCCTGCTCCTCTCAACAGTGGGAAACCTAGCGCAAATTTTGGTCCACTGTTGCCACTGCGGAGGGTATCTCTGGGTCCTGCTCCTCTCAACAGTGGGAAATCTATGGCAAATTAGTCCACTGTTGTCACTCAGGAGGGAATCTCTGCGTTCCTGCTCCTCTCAACAGTGGGAAATCTAGGGCAAATTAGTCCACTGTTGTCACTGCGGAGGGAATCTCTGGGTTCGTGCTCCTCTCAACAGTGCGAAATCTAGGGCAAATTAGTCCACTGTTGTCACTGCGGAGGGAATCTCTGGGTTCCTGCTCCTCTCAACAGTCGGAAATCTAGGGCAAATTAGTCCACTGTTGTCACTGTGAAGGGAATCTCTGTGTTCCTGCTCCTCTCAACAGTGGGAAATCTAGCGCAAATTTTAGCCCACTGTTGTCACTGCGGAGGGAATCTCTGGGTTCCTGCTCCTCTCAACAGTGGGAAATCTAGGGCAAATTAGTCCACTGTTGTCACAGAGGAGGGAATCTCTGGGTTCCTGCTCTTCTCAACAGTGAGAAACCTAGCGCAAATTTTATTCCACTGTTGTCACTGCGGAGGGAATCTCTGGGTTCCTGCTCCTCTCAACAGTGGGAAATCTAGGGCAAATTAGTCCACTGTTGTCACTGAGGAGGGAATCTCTGGGTTCCTGCTCCTCTCAACTGTGGGAAACCTAGCGCAAATTTTAGTCCACTGTTGTCACTGAGGAGGGAATCTCTGGGTTCCTGCTCCTCTCAACTGTGGGAAACCTAGCGCAAATTTTAGTCCACTGTTGTCACTGCGGAGGGAACCTCTGGGTTCCTGCTCCTCTCAACAGTGGGAAATCTAGGGCAAATTACTCCACTGATATCACTGAGGAGGGAACCTCTGGGTTCCTGCTCCTCTCAACAGTAGGAAATCTAGGTCAAATTAGTCCACTGTTGTCATAGAGGAGGGAATCTCTGGGTTCCTGCTCCTCTGAACAGTGGGAAACCTAGCGCAAATTTTAGTCCACTGTTGTCACTGCGGAGGGCATCTCTAGGTTCCTGCTCCTCTCAACAGTGGGAAATCTAGGGCATATTAGTCCACTCTTGTCACTGAGGAGGGAATCTCTGGGTTCTTGCTCCTCAACAGTGGGAAATCTGGAGCAAATTAGTTAGGGAGATGTTAGTGGCAGAAAGGCATATTGAGGACGTAGCAAATTACAGTAGGGACATTGAGACTTACAATGAGAACATGGGGACTTACGATGAGGACATGCCGACTTACTGCTTTAGGAAAGGTCTTACTGCTACACGTCTCACAGCTACATGCCTTACTGTATATGCCTTACCGCGCTGCATGCCACACCACTGTGATGTTGCACTCTTGCAACTGCGGAGGGAATCTTCGAGTTCATGCTCCTCTCAACAGTGTGAAATCTAGGGCTAATTAGTCCACTGTTGTCACTGCGGAGGGAATCTCAGGGTTCCTGCTCCTCTCAACAGTGGGAAACCTCGCGCAAATTTTAGTCCACTGTTGTCACTGCGGAGGGAATCTCTGGGTTCCTGCTCCTCTCAACAGTGGGAAACCTAGCGCAAATTTTATTCCACTGTTGTCACTGCGGAAGGAATGTCTGGGTTCCTGCTCCTCTCAAAAGTGGGAAACCTAGCCATAGCAGCGAGCTCCGAGGCAGCGAAATGTTCAGGCTGTCAGGAACATGTTTTGCAGCTACAGCGCGCTATTAACCAAGCTCCTCCATCATCTGACCCCGACATGGATGCAGACTTCACGTTTGCAGAACTCAAGGCGGCCCTGGCGTTTTCTCTGAAAAAATCGTCACCTGGTCCGGGCTTGGTCACCTATGCTGAGCTCTGCAACCTGAATGACACCTGCCTTTTGGTCCTCTTAGAGATCTACAACAAATCATGGAGGGATGGACAAGTCCCTGCTCAGTGGAAGGAGGCCCTAGTGGTCCCCATACTGAAACCGGGAAAACACCCCTTGGATCTGGCGTCTTTTCGCCCTGTCAGCCTTACCAGCTGCATAGGCAAAGTCCTGGAGCGCATGGTGCTGCACAAGCTCGAGCGGTGGCTTGAGAGATGATCTGTTTTTCCCCAGGAAATATCAGGCTTCCGTAGACATCGTAGTTCAATGGATTCGGTGATGGATTTGGTCTCTGCTGTTGAGGGAGCGAAAGCCCGGAGGCAAATCGTGATGGCTGTCTTCCTGGACGTCATGCGGGCATATGACACCGTAAGTCACCCCAGTGTTCTTCATGCGTTACTCTGGTCTCGAGTGCCTGGGAAAGCACTTGCATGGCTTTCCGCCTTCCTGAGCCACAGGAAAATTTTTTGTCAGAACAGGCGAGGGTGCCACAGAGAAGACTGCTGAACCGCAGGGTGTCCCGCAACGAATTGTCCTAAACCCGTTATTATTTAATATTGTCATGGTTGACCTCAAGGAATGTCTACCGAGGAGAGTAAATCTCTCCATATATACGGACGATGTGTGTACCTGGACTGTCGGTAAGTCTCGACCGGTTATTCAACATCGGCTGCAAAGAGCATCAACAACTTCTTCTTGAACGCGGGGATGGATATCTCCACCGAAAAAAGCGCTGTCCTTACTTTTACTCGAAGAGAGATGCGGAGGTTCCAACTTCGGATTGGCGACTGCCCCCTCATACAAGTCAAGTTTCACAGGTTCCTGGGTGTTATCCTGGACCGCAACCTCTCGTGGAGAAGGCACATTGACTTCATCATCTCAAAAGGCTCAGCGCTGGGGGAATGTGGTTCGCCACTTTGCCGGGGTGCGCTGGGGCTGCACTGAGCGGGATCTTCTTGTGCTCCACAAAACTCTGGTTCGCGGCTCCCTGCTATACAGCTTGCCCGTATTGCACGGTATATCAGCCACGTCTGAACACAAGCTTCGGTGTACACTGGCACGCAGCCTGCGGACGTGCCTTGGTGTCCCGCGCAGCGCTGGGACGCGGATGGTGATCGCCGACGCCGGAGAAATACCTATCGATGTCCTTCGCCGAATGGAAACCATCCGACACTACTTACGGTTGCTCGCTCACCACCGGCGCCATCCTCTGGTTCAAAAGCTATGTGGCGGAAGAACAGTAAACTCTCGCTGTGTGTTACAGCAACATCTGGACGCACCTCTAGCTTTACTGTTGCCCCGACCGCCCTTCAGTGACACCATGGACACAGCCGAGCCCATCCCTCTCGACACACATCCTTGGCCTCTTGGGGCCGAAGAGCCAGATCCCCGTTCCGGCTCTCAAGAAGTCTACTTTGGAAATGATTGATACAAAGTACAGAGGCCGCACGGCTGTGTTCACAGAGGGTTCGTCTACGTCGGTGGCTCCTCCGCTCCCTTTGTCATACCGGAGGAGTTACTATCATGTGGGTTTCGCCTGTCACATCGCACTTCGTCGACCCTTGCGGAGCTGCATGCTATCTTGCTATCTGTCTCCAACTACCCTCCTCGCTCCTGACTGGGTGATATGCACTGACTCAAAATCATCCCTGCAATGTGTAGGAAGCATGGGCATCCGCGGCTCGTTGGCCCCGGTGGTAGTTAGTATCCTGGCGGGGCTCAAGGTTCTCGGCGAACAGGGACACCGGGTGATCCTACAGTGGGTCCCCGGCCACACCGGCATTCAGGGCAACGAAGAGGCAGATTTGGCGGCTGCTGCGGCCCACCTTATCTCCAGAGCCGTGCCCATTATCCTCTCCAACGGAGATAGGCGCTCCTACTTGTCTGCGTTGGTGTCACCCTCGGCAGGCCAGCAATGGCTCCATGACATCACTCAGTGGTCGCTCCTCCATGCAGTGGACCAGTCATTATCATTTAAGATGCCAGGTGGCTTCCCTCGCAACTTTACGACACTCTTGCGGCGTCTACGACTCAACGTCGCCTTCACCCCTGTGTTTCAGTGCTAACCTGGGTTACAGTAACACGGCGCTGTGCCTAGCTTGCCACACCCCAGCTACGATCCTCCATATCATCGAGGACTGTGACCCGTACACGTGTGAACGCCGGGTGCTTCGACGCCAACTTGAACTCCTTGACCATAGACCATTCAGCTTGTCCAAAGTACTTGGCCCATGGAGCTCCCCTGCGCATCAGACCCGGGCTCTTCGCTCCCTTTTTGCTTTCATGCAAGCCACTGGACTCCTCGAAGAGCTCTAAGCAGAACTCCGACCTGTCGTCGCTTCACTTTCACCATAATTCATCCTCACGTATTAACCACTGTGAAGTGGGGTACGGTCCTGTGGCTACACTCTAAATCGTTTCACACCTTTAAAGGTGTAAAATAGGTGTATTAACAAAGATCACACCCCTTTCACACCCTACAACTTTGTTTTGGAAGTTCCTGAGTGTGTAACGTTGGTGTACTCCACCATCAGGTGAAATATGGTGATAGTGTGTCGCCTGTGTGTAGAAAGTTAGTATGTTTCTTTTCGTTTACATGAACGAAGGTAACTACATAAAACAACAGGGAACAGGAAGCTACATTACAACAGTGCATGGCCTGGATTTACAACAAGTCTACCATCTGGTAATGCATACAGATTTAGAAGGTCTGTTGAGATAGTGCTTAAATTTCTTAAAACATGTTGCTCCTGATTGCAAGACAGAGCAAATACATGATAGTGCTCATCACACTCAACTGTAGTTAATGTTTGTATGAGAAAAATGGTATCAGAGTTAATAACATGTATGCCTGCAGTCTCAATAAACACGGGTAAGTCCTCCTCTGAAGATTCTTTGGCAACAACAGCCAACAGCAAATGTGTTATCATTATCAACTGCACTTTTCACATAGACTATAGATTCTGTGTGAATCTCCTTGGAACCATCAGTAGATGTGGCATTTCTGATGAAGGGCTGCGACCCCACATACATTTGATAAAATTGATGTCTTCTTGCTAATGAAAGGGTTATGTTCTTGAAATGTCGAGTTTTTCTAGCAACATCTTTAAAATGCTGGTGTTTCCCTTCGAAACGCTTACAACCATACAGATAGGAAAGGACCAAACATCATGATGACTCGCGGATAATGAACAACATAATGCATTTTACAGTGGTTATATATTTGTGGGTACAACACTGCGAAGCCTTGAAGAAACGAATACATGCAGCGTTCTAAGTAATGAACATGCTTATGGGGGAGGTGCCTGCTCATGAGAAGGTCTACAGTTTCACGAAAAGCTATATACAGCTGCCATGCTTCATTGCCATGCACAGCTGCCACGCCATACATGATTATCTGTATGTCGGCTGTGCATGTTTACACACATATTTAATCACCTTGATGTGCATACATATATGGACCTCAATGCGATTATACGCAATATGCTGGTAATTGTGAATACACAGTTACCAGATTATTGCCACAAACCCAGCAGCTTTATTCGGCGTTACACCCTTTACACCCCAATTGCTATGAGGGTGTTAACATATACCTTAAAAGGTGTGCGCCATGAACATTTTGATTTACACCCTTTAAGGTGTAAAACGATTTAGAGTGTACCACGGGGAAACATCCCATGTCATCATCACGTCGTCAGTTATTGTTGTTGTTGTTGTACTTACTTTGTAACACACTGCGCAGTCCAAGAAAAGCCGACAGTTCTCTTATGTCATTTGTGTTAAAAACAGGTGGTTCAATTGTAAGATCAACCTGTTTGTAACACATGATTTATTGGAGTGCTGTCATTTTTTTTTTCTTCTTGACAGCGCTTCGTGTTAGAGATTATTTCTACAGTTAGCGTGGGCTACGTACACTCACGTTGGGTGGGCCGGCTGCTGTTTCAAACACGTTGATTATTCAAACACTTCTCGTATCACAGCAGGCTCGTACTCAAAGAGCCAAGTAGCTGTCAGTAAAACAATAGAGTAACGTCAAAAGAACGCGACAAGGATAACTTTTAAGCCCTGCGGCCTACGATTCTTTGTAAGTTGAGCTCAGTATTCTTGGTAACAAGCATCCGTTCTGGCATAGTGTGTTACGGCGGGGGCAATGGACATAAACGTGCAAAGGCAAAAGGGGGATCCGCCGCCGTAACCTACAGCACAACCTCAGGACTTTCTCGCTTACTCTTTTATGCGTGTGCGTGTGTGGTAAGAAGAGAGAAAACACCGAAAAGTCTTCACTGTTACCGGGCATCTTACTTCCTAACTTAATACCACGTCCAGCTAGCGCAGTCTTTCTGCAATGAACATGGTAAGAGATATACGTTCTTTCTTGTCGGGAATCCTAACCAGTATGACGCTTTGACTGCTTGGATCTCTCGACTCGCCTATCACGTGACCGGTTGGATCTCCTGACTTGATGGATCTCTTGAGTCGTTGGATCTCTTGACTGAGTTGGGACTCTTGACGCTTTGGATCTTTTGACTCGCCCGTCACGTGACTGGTTGGATCCCCTGACTCGATGGATCTCTTGACTCGTTGGATCTCTTGACCGGAAGCGTTAGTAATCCGGGCTTTTCCTCCTGTCAGCCTTCTTACCTTCCATCGCCCCCATGGCGACCCAGATTTTTTGGATGTTACGTCCGTCGTGTCGTTACATCCACCGTGTTATTACATCGATCATGCCGTTACGTCCAACGAGTTGTTACATCCATCGTGCCATTACGTCCATCGATGGATGTAACCGCACGGTGTATGTAACAGCTCGTTGGATGTAATGGTACCGAGTGTGGCACGTGCTATGTAGGACAGAGTTCAATGTGCATCAATGAGGAACGCATGGAATCATTCGAAGGAAGCATATTTCGAGCGAACTTGTCGAACACATCTGAGAATGCAACAATGGTGAGCCCGTGTTCCCCGAAACTAATTTTTTGGGAGGAAGAAGCTACTTGGTGTAGGCTCCTTCGTGAGTCTATTGGGATAGCCATACAAGGGAACAGCGTCAGCAATCCCACAACCTGAAAATCGTTACGATTAAGCTCGCTGTAATGACTTTGTAACGTCATTACTTTTTCGTAGTAATTGTAATGTATTTCATTACATTTCTGTTGCAGTAATGTAATTTAATTTAATTACCTGGGTAATGTAATTTAATTAAATTCGAATCGGAGTATTGAGTAATGTAATTTAATTACATTTTAGAAGTAATTTACCCAGGTATGGACTTGAAGCAGGAAACGACGGGGTTACGGTGATTAACACTGCAGCCTTTGAAAACAGGGAAAGAAACAGGGGAAAGCCTGTTTAGCTTGAAAACGTTTCATGTTCCGACTCCTGTACCGCGAAGTGCTAACATGGAACACACACTCGATTCTTTTTGCAAAAAGTAATGAGTAGTGTCATTAAAATTACTTCTCAAATGTAATTAAATTACATTACAAATTACATGATGTCAAAAGTAATGCATTACATTACAAATTACCAGAAAATGTAGTTCATTACAGTAATGACTGTAATGACAGTAATGACTGACAGTAATGACATTACTACCCAGGTATGATGATAACCGGGACCGCGAAGAAGTGGTGTGCCAACTTACAGCGTGGTGATTTTGACACCAAAGACACCGGAGGATCAGGTAGACCTCTAACGGCATCAACACCTGAAATTGCTGGTCGCATCCATGGCTTCTTCAGCAGATCGGCGAATCTCGGATAAAACACTTGCGCAGACCTTAGACATATCCAGACAATAATTGGATTTGTAATGCGCCATTTGAGAAAAGATTGGCGCCGCCGTGCAGCCAATTCGCAAAATAAAGTGGCTGGCATGAACGGTTGTCATGTTCTCTTCGTATCAACACTCAGAGAAAAATCTATACCTCTAGAGTTATAGATCTCCTGCTCAATAATTTAGCCTTTCTTAGGTATTATTTTATACCCCGCTTACAGGTATAAAAAATAGTCCTCAACAAAGGGCTATATGCCATACCTTTAGGGGAACAGATCTAAACCCCTGTGAGTGTCTGCACGACTACCATCATGGTATTAAATCACACCTAGGTGATATACATTTTTAGAGGAGGGAACTAGAAAAATCACCTTTGGAGGGAAGAATAGTTTATGACATACACACCGAAACTACAAGCACACACAAACGCATATGGTTGTGAAGTAGAAAGCAAAGCTCTTGGACATTACTCCCCATGTAAAAAAAAGAAAATGCGGAGTTAAAAACTAACGAAAAATCTCAAGGCACAAGATCACTCTGCGCAGTGGATATACATTTACAGAGCAACAAATACTGATATACCGATGGCGACTTGACAAACTGTGGAGCAGCTTTCGTCTGGTACGCAACTCTAAGGGTGAGGACATCTAGATTTAACATTCCAGCTATACAGATATAATGTAGCCATAAACTAACCATGTGGATCCGGATAGTACTGTACTGATGTCTGTGTTTCGTAATTGAATCTCAATTTAACTTAGCTGATACCGCCTCAAGAAAAAATAATAATGATGTGACAGAGCACGTTGCGGAAGTAAGGGTATAAAAAACCATAAAGGTATAAAAAAAACAGACGGTATAAGCAGCCTCATCTAGTATACCGTGAAAGGCATAGTCTGGTAATCTACTCCTGGTGCCTTGTATAAACGCGTATGCTACGTTCGCCCTCCTTTATACCTCTTTCATGCCCTTGAGAAGGGTTGGACGTATAATAGGAAATGTGTACCTCTTTTATACCCCCCAAAGGTATACATCTGAAGCAGAAGGTATAAAAGAGGTATAAGAGCTCATTTTATACCTTATTTATACATTTTTTTCTAACAGTGAGCAATTGACATGCAAGGCTATCGTGGTTCTAATACTACGACCGTGGAGCCCCAGGAAGCAACACCATCCACTTAGGACACTCATTCCTTCATCACAACAACAACAACATATATATTCTGATGATGGAGTGGGGAGGTTTTCCACTCTAGGAATGGAACGCTACCCCATAGCTAGGGGGTCTAATATGAGTGGTGACGATGATGAGCGATGACGAGCTCGAGGAAGATCGTAAGCAAATACAGGACTTTGCGTGCGCCGGGTCTTCTACTTTCACGGCAAGCGAAGAAGCGATTTCCACTTACGACGAAGGAATACATTTACAACATTGATGTCAACGAGCTGCCAAATAACAGTAATGTGCGACTTTTTAAAGCACTTGCTACTTTTTCTGCCTGCCACCGATGAGGAACTGCATAAACCATATGTTGCCATGCCGATGTGAAGTAGCGACGCAGACCAGTGCACGACGATTTTTACCGTGCAGCTAGGATATAACTATACTGTTTTCTAACGTTGGGGGTGTTCGACCTTCGGCAGTTTTGCATGATTGCAGTTATTCCGGTTGTTTTCGATCCCAAGGGGCTTAATAGCTTCATCATCGTTACGGTTGTCACGAGCCAACGAGTGGCGGGAAATTCAAAAGGCGGTCTTCTCATTTCTGGATGTGACATCTGTATATGCTGCTACAAACGTAGAAACGTCTACCAGACCGTAAAAGTGGGCTCGAAGTACTTGAGGGGCAACTTATAAGGACTGTACGACAAACTGGTGGCGCCGCGATGCGGCCTCCGGAGAAAGTACCTGGCGTGATAGCCGCCGAGTAGCTACCTTTCTTTACATGTGAAATGCGAGCGTCTTTCTTTGCCACACTGTAATTGTTGCATGGCTAACCGTGCAAGCACCTAAAAGAACTCTGCACTGGGGATCAGATGTTTAATTTCTCGTGATTTCTATGCTTACAATACCACCGAGAGACCTGCAGCGAACAGTGTTCGTAACGCGCGTTCGGCCCTTGCATGACCTGTGCACCACATCAGCGAATGTATTATATTTCTTTTGTTCTAGTTTCGATGAATGAGGACCTGTATGATTTAAGGCTGGTTTAGAGTCCGACGGAGCGGGGCGTAACGACGCGCGGCGCACCGCTGTGCATCGCGAGCCGCAGCCGGTGAGTTCGACGACACTCGGCGAAACCCGGCGCGGCGTCAACGCGCGACTACGCCAGCCGCCGCCGGGGGAGTAGAACAAGGCTCACATCTGGCGGTGGCCAGCGGGCTGTGCACGGCATGGGACTCGCATTTCTCAACATGGCGGCGCCCATTGAGCTTTTGATCGAAACTGGAAAGGAACATCAGTGCCTATATAATAAATGACGGATGGACTATAGAGACAAGCAAAAGAAGGAGAGAAACTGGAAAGACTTGCGACTTTCTTATTTAATTCAGTGTTCATGTTCGGGGGTACCAAATGTATTACAGTAATACAAACATAACAACGCCAACGATGGGAACACGGATTGTCTTTAGTCGGAGTCCAGGGTACAGATACAGATATGACTGCTTTCCCACTACGAAATGTGAAAATCTCCGGCGCTGTTTTCGTTGCGCTGCGCCGAATAGCGTCGGACTATGATCCCGGTAGGATGAGGAAGCGTGGCGTAGCGAACGCTGGTTGTCGGCGCGCAACGCGGGCGGCGATGGGTGAAGACTACGTCGGACTCTAAACCAGCCTTTACAGTTGCCAATTTCATGACGGTGACATGGCGCTGGAGACTATATTGCCACGAATCATCATCGAGAAACTTCCAGGGCAGGCGGAACGGTACATCTCATCCCGGCGCATGCTGAAGAAGAAGCAAGAAGCTTCCAGACACATCGCCTGCTCTCTGGCAAACGCACGTGCTGTTTCTAGACTTTTTGGCGCGACGCTTAAATGCCTGTGCGCTCCAAGCTGGAGCATTCATTCTTTGGACTCAGTTGTGTTCAGAGAGCTATCACTCTTGTATTTTGCTACCAAGTAGTCTAATAAACCGTTCGCTGTTTATTCGACGACTCGCCGACCCATCTCGTTTCGTGACAATATCAATAGCGTTAAATGCACCGACCAAACTGCAACTCATTTCGAGATAATGATTGAGGTGATTCATCGCCAGTGCCCAGGGCCGATATTGCTCCCGGTAATTTGGTTGACGAACCTCACAGTGAAGACGGATGTTGTACGTCGTCCAAAAAGCACGTCGTATTTACGCACCGACCATTTCACAACTGTCATGCCGCAAGCCCACGATGGTAGCCGGTAGAAAAAAATGCATATATCTTTTTCTGTCGGGGTCTCTTTGACATTATTTGTATCTGGAAAACTGGAAAAACTGCAGCACAAGTTCAGACAATACGTTGTGACCAGACGTGTTTATTTCCGTGGATAAAATGGACGCACGATGTAGGTTTCAGTGACGTAGCTATTTGCGCAGTAATGTGACAAAATGACGAAAGGAATACGAGACTCAGTCAGAAACATGATGTGACAAGTGGCTGAAGTCCGAGAAATGTACCTCTATAGTCTTTGGTGGCAAAGCAGGATTTTATGAGACGTCAAATAACCATCTTCTCAACAAACTACTGTAGCGGGCCGTGGACAACGACGAAGATGGCCACGCGCCTGGAGCACCTGCCTCAGTTCCACCGGCGCGGCCACCGTCATAGCCTCTCCGTGGCATACCATCACCGTCGGTCGGGGCTCATGTAGAGGAACTCCACCTCCTCTACATCTGTTCGGGTCACCAAAATGACGAGACAGCAAGCAAGGTCTGTTCCAGCCAGAGGCTACGTCTGGACTGATTTATTGTTTGGCCAGCGGAACGATCGCGGCACAAGATGATCGGGGCAGATGACGATGAGCTGATGACTGCAGCGGTGCTGCTACAGCCCCCCCCCCCCCCCAGCGTAGCGGTTGTAGAAGTGAAGGGTGCGGAGAGGAGAGGCCCAGTGGACGCGTGCGCCTAGGCGGGAGTGGTGAAGACGTTGGCCGCGGAAACAGTGGAAACATCTTCGATGAAGGCGGGCTTGACGCGGTCCGCGGAGACCACCTGGTGGCGGCCAGCGACGTCCACGGTGAAGTGTTTGGACGAGCGGCTGACGACTCGGTACGGGCCGTCGTAAGGGTGCTGCAGGCACGTACGAGAGCCGTCGTGGCGGACAGAAACATGGGAGCTGGTGTCGAGGTCTGGGTCTCGATAGGCATGTCGGGTAGACGGAGGGCGGGGTGGCGTCGGGCGCAGGTCTTGCATGGTGGCACGCAGGCGGTCGGCCAAATCGGGTGTCACGGCATCCGACGCCACGGCACGCACCAGTCGGCGTCTCGGCAGTCCTCACGGCTACGCAGCCTCGCTTCCTGGGACCATACGAGCCCTCGTTCCCGTGCCGGTTGCGGCACCCCAGACAACGACTTCAGCGACTTCGCCCCTCATCGACCTCTTCCTGCCACGTGCGCTGTGCCGTGCCATGGACATGTCCAGCAGCTCGCGTCATCCACGGTCGCTCTTGCTTCTCCCTCCTGTGTCGAAGTGATTCTTCGATCTTTCTTGTCGCCGCTCCGCGTCTGAGGGGGGAGCACTGTAGCGGGCCGTGGACAACGACGAAGATTGCCATGCGCACGGGGCACCTGCCTCAGTTCCACCGGCGCGGCCATGGAGATAGGCCACCGTCATCGCCTCTCCGTGGCATACCATCACCGTCGGTCGGGGCACCTGTCTCAGTTCCACCGGCGCGACCATGGCGATAGGCCACCGTCATCGCCTCTCCGTGGCATACCATCACCGTCGGTCGGGGCTCATGTAGAGGAACTCCACCCCCTCTACACCACTTACAGGTGTTTTCACACAGGCAGACGTGAGTGACTGCTTCTGTGCAGTTTGTCTCCATTCTCTCGTTCGCGCGTCTGAAAGGTTCAACATTATTTGCACTTTGAAAATCAGCCCTTCTAATTACGGTGGTCTCCACGCAAACTACGGTTCCAATTGAGAATCCATAAAACGGGCGGTGTGGTATCACGTCGGATACCTTCAAGACCGCCACTGACGGCGCTGTGCGCTGTCCTCACGGAGCAGCGCGCCCTCTTGTCGCACCGTGCCTATAGGCGGTCTGCAGAGGGGCCGCCATGCCGCCATGTGGGAGACAACCGCAAACGCGCTGGGGGTCGTACAGCTTAGGAGAAAAGGTCACAGAACACCGGGGTGTCGCATTTCTCCATTGGAGCGACACCCTATCAGTATAGAGGAGTTGACATACATACTAAGATATGGATAGAAGAGCCGATCACCCGTTTCTTATTTTATCTCTTCCTCACACTAGCAGGAGGCCGTTTTGGGAATGGCATACGTTAGTGCGGTGTTCCGTAAACTTTTGTCCCAAGCTGCACGCGACGGCTGCATTGAGGGACAGGAAAATTCAGAAGGAGTGATCCAACTACCATGTTCATCCATCACCGTGTTTCATGAAAAAAGAGTGTGGATGCTTCTCGACACACACAATGACATGCTCGAAATTATCTCTGCGGAAATCCACGGCGTTCGGATGCCCGACGCAGCTGCCATTCATGCCCAGGGCGCCCGACACTTCTGAACTGCGCCGGCCACCCTTAGTATGAATGACAGCTGCGAAGTCTGCACTTTCTATTCTCTTCTACTCTCTTTCTTGCGACGGAAGGAGAATTCAACATTGTGGTGGAAATTTTAGGTTAACCCTGGGTTAGGCATTCAACACGTCCTCATCGACTGCCCTCTATACAGTTCGGAGAGAGCAATGTTCCAGCCCCAACTAACCCGCATAAACAAGAAGACGCTCAGCCTTGCCCAGTCTTGCGTCCTTGTTCAGCCTTGCCCAGTGTTGCGTCCTGTGCAGCACCGTCATTGACTGCACTCATTCTGTCTGTTCTTGCCGTCTATTAGCCTCCTTCAACTCCTCTGACCTCAGAGCTTTTGCCAGGAATGCGGAGATGTGATCTTCACAGCACTACATCTCCGGTGGCCAACCGGATGAACTACTATCCCCCATCAGTCATGGGGCACCCGCGTGTGTGATCTCATTCGTGTGTCACGTGCCTGTGCGAGTGTGTACGCCTCATCTTTTTCACCGTCATTCCACACCCACATGCACTGAGGGATGGTGCCACAGTTGCTGCGGTGAATCACCTCATCCCATCGTCATTCATCTAATTGTTGTTGTTGTTGTTGGGTTAACTGCTTTGAAATTTTTTTTGCCACCAAAAGTGTTAAAATGAAAAGGATTTTGCGATTTTCTTCTTTTGGCAATTGACATTTCTAATTTTGACTCGCATTTTTTTTTTTAAGCAAGTTCAGATCAGTGATACACAATAAAAATCACAAGATATGCTGCTGTACTAGCTATCCGACAAAAACAGACGTCAAACTTAATACTTTTAGACAGTTTTTAGAGACCTTACAGCAAAACTATGAGAAGGTTGGTAAGAAAATAATGGTACCGTGGTGTTCCACGTAAAGTTTGTCTGCGCAGTGTGGCGACATGTTGCACGTGCCACAGGGTGAGTAAGAAGGCCACAAAAAATGAAAAAAGCGTGCACGGGTAGATCGAGCTACACTGGCTAGGTGAACTCGAAAGTTAACAAAGTGATCATAACACTTTTTAATCCATCACCTTGTACTGTTGCAATAGGAACACTGCCATTTTTGCATTCCATGTGCGAGAATTTTATATATGAAAATTGTCGCTTGAGTAAGCGCATGTTGCACTTGGCCACGTGCAATGAGGTAGGGTACCGCACCGCCGCGGTGGGTAAAATACCCCATCTCATCGTCATCATTTATTGTTATTGTTGTCGCCTGAAGTGACGCGTTGTGGAAAGAGTGACTTCCTACTTTTCTAGTTCAGTTAAGCGCATTAGTTGCGCATTAGTTAAGCGCATTGAAGCGCATTACTTGTTGCTGTTGCTTAGTTCAATTAACGCGTGAGATCAGCACAATCTGCCGTAGTGAATAGGAAGGGCTTTGTGAGTGCAAGTCAGCGGTACCACTTTCTTGTGTGGTGTAGACTATTCTCAAGAGTTAAACTACCCGCTCTAGAGATATGAGCAATCTTCCTTTCTGGGAGACCCAGTCGAGTTCGAGCGACACGAAACAGCGCCATCCAATCACAGGATTCCACGTCAAGAGATCCAACGAGTCAAGAGATCCATCGAGTCAAGAGATCCAACGATGGGTCTCTTGACTCCGGGGATCTCTTGACCCGTTGGACCTCTTGACTCGTCTGAGGGTTCGCCAGGCTTGGACCTTTTGTCCCCTTTGTGTTACGTTGTTAACTCTAGCATCGCTAAGCAGAAATTACTCGCATCGAAATACAAGGGGCTCGTTTTACGTGCGGTATAAATAGAATACAAATGCAGGTGGCAAATCAACATCTGATTCTTATTGACTTAGTTACTTACTTTGTAACACATAGCGCAGCCCAAGAAAAGCCGGCAGTTCTCTTATGTAATTTCTGTTAAAGACAGGTGGTTGCACTGTAAGATTCACCATCTCTTTTTTTTTACTTTGCATTAAACATATCCCCCCCCCCCTCAACCTGTTTGTAACACAGGATTTATAGAAGTGCTGTCATTTTTTTTTTTTTCGACAGCGCTTTGTGTTAGAGATTATTTCTACAGTTAGCGTGGGCTACGTACACTCACATTGGGTGGGCCGCTGTTTCAAACACGTTGATTATTCAAACACTTCTCGTATGACAGCAGGCTCGTAGTCGAAGAGCCAAGTCGCTGTTGTGGACAGACGTTCTAGATGGCGGAACCGTCTGATCATGGACTCTCTCAGGGTACGAAAGATAGCTCCACATGCCCGAACATCTGTTTGTGTGTGTGTGTGTTTCTGTATCAAGTTTTCCTTCAATTTTTCCCGCCGTCCACAAAATGACAAAGACAGCAGTATAACCTGCATTTTGGGGTTGAGGTCAATGAACGTGACAGGTCAATGTTGATTGGAAAGCACAGTCAGACAGTATTTTCCCGCACAGTCAGTAAAAGAATAGAATAACGTGATAAGGGTGGGGGCCAATGAAAAGAACGCGACAAGGATAAGTTTTAAGCCCTGCCCCTGCGGTCTACGATTCTTTGTAAGTTGAGGTCAATATTCTTGGTAACAAGCATCCGTTCTGGCATAGCGTGTTACAGCGCTAGGGGCAATGAACATAAAAGTGCAAAGGCAAAAGGGGGACTCCCCGATGTAACCTACAGCACAACCGTAGGATGTTCTCGCTTACTTTTTTTTTTGTGCGCGTGCGTGTGTGGCAAGAAGAGAGAAAACACCGAAAAGTCTTCACTGTTACCGGGCATATTACTTCCTAACTTAATACTATGTACAACTCAATCGTTCTGCAATGAACATGGTAAGGGATAGACTTTCTTTTTTGTCGGGAATTCTGACCAGTATCACGCTTTGACTGGTTGGATCTCTTGACTCGCCTTTTACGTGACCGGTTGGATCTCCTGACTCGATGGATCTCTTGACTGGGTTGGAACTCTTGACGCTTTGGATCTTTTGACTCGGCTGTCACGTGACCGGTTGGATCTCCTGACTCGATGGATCTCTTGACTCGTTGGATCTCTTGACTGGAAGCGCAATCATAGTGTTATTATAAATATATTGTTTCCATTTTATCACTATCAATGGGGAGGGAAACCAAAGGGCATTTTTAGCTTTTGTAATAATCCCGGGTCTTCCAACGGGTGTGCTCACCAATTTGGAAGTGATCATATAAAGTGATCCCAACAATCAGGTTACCCGCGAAAGCCGAGGGTTGTTGTTGAAAATTGTTGCTGATTATTGTTGAAAAAGAAACAATTTCTCACGGGTTCAAGAGTCTTGACAAATGGAGAAACATCTGTCGAGCTGCAACCCGCTGCATGTCAAGCTATTGAGGCGGTTTGCCTGAATGCCGTCAACGCAAGTGAGGTGTGTGGTAAAAATTACACACGTTTCACCCTTACGAAGAAACGCCCGCTCGAAAACTGGACACACTATATCTAATATGAAGCAATCTTACGAGAACGCTTGCACGAAACACGCATTCAAACGGGCGCAACGTCGTCTGCTAGCGCTGAACGTCTCCCGGAGCATTTGCGCAGTTTCTCCGCCATGGGAACAAGCAGCACCTATACGCGCTGCACACCGCCTATGGACTGTCGTTTCATTCTTCGACGCCTCGTCCTCGTCGCCTCGTGACGCCCCTGGCTCGTTCCCAGAATTGCGGGACACCCCCTCTTAAAGGTGGCGTGACCTGCGTACTCCCTGCCCTCCATTGAAGCAATGGATTCCGTCTGGTTTTGTTAGAATATCCGTTGACCCCGAGCTTTAGAAAAAAAGTGTCTACACTTAGGTGTTTCTATAAGATGTCCCTCGATAGTGTACAAGTGGAATGGAAGCGCAAAAGCGTCACAGTTTTTATCCTGGGACACCTATTTTCGCCGTATTGACCCTGTTATCCTTGTGCCAGTTAGGTCAAATCAAATCAAGTAAAATCGCCGTGTAGGCTTCATGGCAGAATGCATTAGCGTTTTTCTTGTATTTTGCGAAACCAATGGGCTCCCCAGAGAGTGTCTATGTCAGGCATAAAAGCTGAACCTGTCTTCTGCGCTTTGCGACTTTATACGCAACTGTAGGATGCTCCTTTTCTTTTCCTTCTTTTTTTTTTTTTTTTTGCCCCACGACGAATGAAGTGACGACGAGTTTGGTGTGGTTTCCGACGCGTTTGCGTTCTTGATCTCTGTGGATGATAATCTCATGTAGTATAGACTCAGTGGTGTAGGTGTCGGGACGGGCTTTTGCTGTCTCGGGTTCGATCCGCGGACCACTCCGTTTTCGTATTACTCCGCTTTCTTTTATAAAGAGAGTTCCGAGAATAACAGCATGCGGGACTGCCACAGTTTTCTTCCTGTATGGATTAATAATGGCACTATCGCATAAACAATTTCTGTTCTGTTTAGCTTTAATTGCGGTAATGCTGACCTTCGCCCAGTACGCTTAATGTGTGAAATGTAGACCACTTTCCATTGCATGCCGACCTACTTCACCTACTTCACCACCTTGTGACATACTTTGCAAAGGAACAATAGTAGACGAAGAATCTTTAATTACTGGCTGGCTTTGCAACGGGAAGGGGGTCGAAATTCCTGTTTCTCTCTCTTTTTTATGTATTTTGCTCGTCCACCCTTCACATTGCGCAGGCCTTCCCGCGCCTTGTAATCCAAGTGTCATAACAAGTAATGCACGTGTCACGGAGACTGCTTTGCAGGTGGACTAATCATTCCAGCGCCTATGGGACGAGTGGGAAAAACGTGCATCCCCCTTGTTTGTTACACGGTGCATTCTTCATGTAGATCTTCATGTATCGCCTGGAGAACGAGTTTTGTGTCATATCAAAGCCAGTTGAGAAAGTTGCCGCTACGCAAGTCGGCCTCGCCGACACGCGATTCCACAAATCAGGAGCAGTTTTGGTGTACGTTGATTATCTGCTGTCCGCCGTGGTGTAGGCCTAGCCAATGCCACCCGCTACTCAGTTTGAGCTCGAGACCCCTGCACTAAAGGAAATCTTTTGCTTATAATACTCACCAACATTTTTGGTCTGGTAGTAATATGATCGCGTTAAGAGTAAGTTCATAGGCGGCAAATGATCCTGTACGTGGCAAGAATGCTCATGCTGAATGACATTTTTTATATATACCAGTGAATGGTACGAGATTTGTAATACACTGCATGTGTTGATTTTATTCTTGAATTCTTTTTGTTCTTTGAATGAATTATTTTTATTATTTATTCTTGGGCCATGTAACGCAGCATGTAGAGACAGCCATTATCCCTTGATGTCTTTACGGGGGGGGGGGGGGGTATATGTTTAACGGGGTATGTCTTTACGGCATGCAGCTCTACTACTGTGTTATCAAGGGATCATATTCACGAACAGAACAGCATCACCAAGGGTGCTTCAGTACATTTTTGTAAGCACTCAACATTTTCGTTCCTCAAAATAATTGAGAACACAAAGTAAATGCGTAAAATGGATGCTTGTGTGGTTCTTGCTTGATATAGTGTCTTAAGTTGCTATCATTTTCTATGGGATATTTTGTCACTGCACTCATTGGACCTGTTGCTCTTAGTCACGCATTTTCGGACGCTTCTGAATACGCAGTCATAGTGTACTGATGGACTGCATTCATGCAGGTATCATCTCAATTACTGTAGTCTCATATTGGGTGGGTGCTTCCCTTCTTCTAGGTAACTAGTTTTGTGTTAGGATTAACACATGCTTGCTACTACATGCCTGAAAGATCTACCGATAGAACGTAAGTATTTGCTAGATGTCCTGGAAATAACCACCACATCCTAGAAACACCGTTACCCTGTCACTATACTGGGCGGTCAATATGAACATGGCATTTGCTCGGAGGCCGCAACCACTTTCCATCTGTTAGGCTAGCGTTTTCCAAACTTCTCGTTATGTCAGACCCCCCAAACCACTGAAAATCCATTCGAGGACCTCTGTTTAGTATACGATGATGCTGACAGAAATAAAGGACATGATGACAGAACAGGAAATCAAGCAAAAACAATGCACCGCCATGTAGGAAATGAGAAGGTAGTATATTTCTGCCTTCTTTGGTATCGTATATCAATATCGTCCCCCTCCCCCCCCCCCCCCAGGGTAGAGTATCGCCCCTGGCGATGACACCCCCCATTCAGCATCTCGTAATAAAGTTGTTGTTATTGTTGTCCCCCTCAGAGATGACGTAACCAGCAATCGGCAAGACGGTCTTCGGGTTATCTTCAATCGTCGCGGATCACTCAGAACACTTTCGGCGACCCCCGGGCGTCCTCGGACCACACTTCAGTAACCACTATGTTAGGCTATCTTCTTTTCTTGAAGTTGGTTCAGCGAAAATCCACGTCGAACGAGCCATATCAAGATTGAAATGATAATGAAGGTGTTATAATAAACCGTGAGTGCTATATGAGTTGCAATTTCAGTATGGGGGCAGGGTATGGGAAACATAGAGAAGTTCCACAGCAAAATGATCATTCAACATCTACATTACCGCACCTGGTTAGGTGGTGCGTACAGCGTTTATTTATTATTTTTTTTTACTGTGCGGTCTACACTCTAAGGAAAAAAAAAGGTTGAAAAGGGGTTGAAACGGCGCACTTCTTCCCAGACAACTTTTTTCCAGCCTACTGGAGGCATGAGTGCGGCGTTTCTACTCCTCTCTCCGGCTATCTCTTCTCAGCGGTAAAAGATATGTCGGTGCATTGCCATGTGTGGGGTAGAAATGAAAGGCCGAAACATACTGCGAAGAGCCCTACGTCATCGCGATAACCAAGTTAGCCTCCGTCTTCCTCAGCACACTCACAGAGCTACCAAGGACGCCGATAAGGACGTTCGAGCCTGCGGGCCACGTTTCTTTTTCTTTCTCCTTTTCCAAACAATGATGTGTTTACTAAAAAAAAGCTCTGTGTCTGGTGAAAATGCAGTAGGCGTAGGCTGTGATTCTTTGCGCGTGAACAGCTCACAACTGTCAAGGTATACTGTCACCGTAACATCCTGCGCCTGCGTGCAAAAAGGGGTGGAAGAGAGTGGGAACAGACGTGATCTCGTGCTCAGACTCGACGACGCGTTCCTGACCGACGGCGAACTCTGCCATGAAGGTGCTAGTTAGTTATGGTGGGCGAAAAGCGGTAGTGTCGGGGGGAGCTGACAACCACAGTGAAAGACACAATTGGTGCCGCTGCCGCGCTACTGATCATACCAGAGAAAGAACTAAAGAAGAAGAGACCAACGGTCAGCTACTTTGTATGTTCGAAAAACGTTCAGGTAAGTATATCAATTCACTTATCGTTCAATCTGTGCATGACTGTGCAGACGAAGGGAAGAAACTGCGTCACTTTAGGCCGTCAGTTCGTTCCAGACAGTCATGCATACCGCATGCAACGAATCTAGTAATGAACATTATAACACGTTACGGCGAAAGAATGGCGGTGGTGTCCTGCGATGGCAACTCAACGGTACTCCGCCTGAGGGAAGATGAACTATTGTGGTAGCACCTTACAGTGAGTAGTGTCGTGTACTTTTTTTCGTGATAAGTGCTTGACGTAGCCATCACCTATATTATGGTCAGTTCTTCACTGATGGCGCGCTATGTAGTGTCGCAGTGGGATAATTATGCTGTCTTTCGTTCCTTGCAGATCTACGATGACGACTTTGACATCTGTGTGGAAACAGCACAAACAGGTAGTTTTCGTGGCGCGTATAGCTCCCACCTTGTTTCCTTTTACTACGAACTTACCATTTGTACGCCTTCGTGACACGTTTTGTTCGTTCAGATTAGGGAAGAATGCAATGCACTCACAGGGACTGTCATTGAAACTGCCTTGGACAGAGTTCTGCAGGACATTTCGGAAGCGGCTTTGAGGTACAGTCGAAAGAAGCGCCAATTGGAAGCGTTCTTTGAAGCCTTTAGAGTCTGAACATGGTGACGGTAAGATGATTTGTCCTCCGAGATAGTCTACAGATAATTCGGACGTTTCGCGGCTTTATGGCTTCCACAGCGCATATGCATTGCGACACATGCAGAGTGTTTGTTTAATTCTTGCGTAATGTCGGGTGAATATTCATATTGTGATTATGTATATGTGCAGCAATGATAGTCACTCCTTGTGGTCCTCAGTATGGCACATGAAAGGTACGAGTCCTTCATGCGCGCCCCAGGTGGGTACGTATGGCGTTCGTTCTTATTGTACATCGCAAAAGGTTTTGTTCTGTAGCTATGGAAACGAGCTTTGCATTTTTCGTACTTTATTACTGATGTCTCTAGATAACGTCCGGCTGAAAATACTTGGGAGATTTTGTCTATGTATTCTGGTAACTTTCTAGGTAAAGAACGAAGATGTCTGTCATGGGGTGTGCTTTTCCCGGGAAGTATTCCATCCGGAGCGAATGCTGTTATACCTGCAGAAAGAGACCCTTAGGGTGTCCAGCTTGAAGGAGCCTGTGAGGACCCTCGTCGTGCTTTACTGGCTTATGGACATCGAATTAATGCCCAAGCCCCCTTCTACACTGCAAGTGCTCTACAAATTAATGAATGTACCCCTCGCATTGCTGAGCCCATGTGATAAAGCTGCTGTGTCTTGATTGGAATAGATTGTGCAATAAAATAAAGATTTGTACTTTGTAACAGCCTTTTCTGTGTGCTTTCATTCCTTCGGAACAGTGCACCCCAACAAGAGGGAACAGTTCTAATTACAAGAGCAGAAGAGTTCTATCCATACGGTGGCAGATGCTTCTCTCGAAATGTGTGAAATACCCTTCCCCGCCGGCAAACGTATATCTTTGCTAAGGTAGAAAACATACCTCTCTTACAGTGTTAAGATTCGAACCACTTGGATAGAACTGCTTCATTCAGGAGTGGAAATATATTGCCCTGTAGGGCAGATCACTTCTACCAAGGGTAGAACGTCCCACCACAAAAGGTATAGCATTTATCTCCAACGCGGAGGCAAATTTCGCTTCCTCGAGGTAGACGTAGCTCTCCCATGAGGTATAACACATATGCCTTAAGGGGCATAATACTCAGCCGTGTACGGGTAGAACTCTTCAACAAAGAGGGTAGAGCTGCCACCCCACTATGGGGTAGGTCTGTTTTACCCCTGGGGTAGAAGTGGCAGGGTAGAACTGCTTCTACGCCTCATTTTCTACCCCAAAACGGTTGAAAATTTGGGACAACGCACTTCTATCCCAAAAGGTAAAAAAAAAAAAACATTTTTTCCTTAGAGTGATAGAGAGTGTAGACTATTGCCGTATAGCTGTTGGACCACAAGAGCAGAACAGTGAAGCAGGAAATGGTACAACAATTTTACCTTCACATCTATATTTACCAGTACAGTAAAAATGTTCAACTGGAGTAAAATTGTTCTGCCAGCGGCTGTACTGCGCGAACAGAAACATTTCTTGCCTGCGGTTCTACCCGCAAAGGATTACACCATTTGTCTTTCTTGGAGTGCGGTTACCGCAATCACCACAACCGTCACCGGTTCCATTTCCTGTGAAGGGTGACATTTAGGAAGCTCTCCAAATTCCGAAGCAAGAGAGAGAGAGAGAGAGAGAAACTAAAAGAAGTCAGACGTCGGCCGTTGAGCATGTGCAGCTTTGTGGTATTCAAGCAGACGTTTCCTCTGAGGTAACACACTAAATTTCCCTACTGGGGGGATGTGTAGGAATAAAGGAAAAAAAAGGGGAAAGGTCAGCCAAACGGGACGCCGGGTTGCTATTCCGCAAAGAAAAAAATCAAATATCAATGAAAGAAGAGGAAAATAAAAATCCCTAGTGGGTATTGTTGTGTGCCTTGGGTTTTTCACCACCACCACCCAAGGCACACAACAATACCCAGTAGGGATTTTTATTTTTTCACGACCACCACCTTCCTGGGTTTTCCTCAGACGCTTTCAGACATATGTCGGTACAGTTCCCTTAGAAGTCGGCCCAGGACGCACATTCCCCCAGGGCGTCAGTCGTGACGTTGCCCACCTACGTGAGGCCGACAACGGCAAGCCCTTTCACCATCACTACCACCACCACCAACAACAACAACAATAACAGCAACGCTACCGGAGAAAACGAAGGAGAGGAAGTCGATGGAGAAACGCGCAGGGACCCTTCCGTCCATTCACGAAGCATGGACAGAAGGGCCCCTTCGCGTGCGCTTAACACTCAGGGCGAAGCGAGAATCCGGGCCTGAGAGTCTCGGACATTCTATTAGTTTGTGCAGTCCTGTAAAGACGCAGTTGTTTGACTCGTAATAAAGTGCTCCATGCAACATATTGGCGCAGCCGACACCGAACTCCTGCAATGAACCTCCATCCTCCACCTGTATTCATACCGGTTCCTGGCAAACCTTCAGTACCATGGGAGGAGGGGTACCCGATGTTCGAGACCTGCACCACGTCTTGCTTAAAAGACACTTTCAGCAACGAACGCAAGCTCTGCATCCTACTCAGCTGCATCGGCGCCGAAGGCCAGAAGCGGCATTTCTATCTACCTGATACTGCTGCTTCGAGAGAGATAAGGTCCCTCACGACACAAACTTCTGCTCAGTCGGATACACCGTCACGAGATGTGCCACATCCTTCTTCGACAGGTACAGCATCAGAAGCCACGGGTGACCCGCCAACTGATCCTTACACTGCGGCGGTGGCAAAGCTCAAGGCTCGCTTCACGTCAAGTATCAACAGAACCGCCGAGCGCTACAAATTTCGTTCTCGCGCTCAATTTCCTGACGAAAACGTGGACGAGTATATCTCTGCCCTTAGGAAACTTGCTTCCACTTGCAGTTTTGGTGGCCTCACCAACGAAATTATTTGCGATCAACTAGTCGAGAAGACCTACGGAGATAAGGGATCGCTTCCTGTTAGAGCCCGACCTGAAGTTGGATTATAGCTGAAGCTGTCATTGTTCCTCGGCAGGTTGAACAGGGCATGCACGAATCAGACTTACTTACTGGCGCGAGCCATCCTCAAGTTTCTGCTATACGATGGAATACTCCCGCACCAGCGGCAGCCAGATGTTAGATGTGGGTCCAGCAGCCACATTGCAAACAGTGATTCATGCACAACCAAGGACAAGATTTGTCGCAGGTGTCACAACAGGGGACACATTGAGTCCGTCTGCCGCGGAAGAGCACCCCAATCTCAGAGAGTTTGTCAGCTTGAAGCTCCAATATTTGCGGTCACATCCACTACGGCTTCAGCTCTTTTTTGCCAATTCGAAGTGGATCGTGTCGCGTTGAGGATGATGGTCGACACAGGAACGCCTGTCTCCTTGCTGCCAATTTCGCTGTACGGGGCGGACTCCGGACCACGCAGGTCGAGTTGAAAACCTGTTCTCAGAAAGCGATTCCAGTTCACGGCACGTTCACGGCATTGGTCACTTTTGCTAACCGTTCGGAAGTCTGCACATTATACGTCGTCGCATCGGGCACTTCTATTCTGGGCATCGACACCCTACGTGCGTTCGCCATAAAACTGAAGTTTGGTCAGCAGCGATGTTTCAGAGTCGCTGGCTCAAGTCAGCCATCTAGATGCGACCGCACCAGCACGGAGAGGACTACGTTCGGGCATGCGACGCCTCCAGCAAGGGTTGAGGATTGGGCTAGTTGGTAATGAGACATCTGAACTGAAAGCGCAAGATACACGGACAAAGAACGGAGAAACAGACAGGACGGGCGCTAACTTCCAACTAAGTTTATTGAAGAAAATGAGTAAGAAAGCATAAACCCCTTCACAGCACACGGTGTCACATTCTGGGCGCACCGGTTCTGAGCACACCGGTTCTGAGGAAGATCAGTTCCTTTTCGGTTAGAGATACAGAAGGTGTGCTAACGCATACATCTTGATGGTTATTTATCTTTTCTGCTTCTATTATTTCCCTTGTTAGTTTAGTCTTGTTTCTTGCGATGATATGGCAGTCTCGATAGATGGGTTCACATCCATGAGTGTTACAATGATAAGCCAACCACCCCTCTTTTTTCTTGTTGTTCACATGGTTCCGGTGTTCGCGCAAGCGATCATTGATACATCGCCCTGTTTGGCCTATATAACATTTTCCTGCTTGGCCTATATACCAGCTGACAAAGAAGGAGGTTTCGCACTCTTCTCGAAAGACTTGTTCAAAGAGAAAGGTGATAGTGCCATAAACTCTGTATTTAATTGTCACAGAGAAGTCTCCATATCACGCCTAAAAAAGAATGCTGTACAGTTTTGCCAGCAACATGAGCTAAAAAACGTTTTGAAGAGTATTTCGAACGCATCGAAAGACTTTTTGGATGTATTTTTTAGTGCCAAGACTCACAAGCCCGAGATGCCGTTTAGGGTAATACTATCAGAGAGGGGTACTTGGCAGAAAGCTCTTGGCTTGTTTCTCCAGGAGAAGCTAAAATTTCTTGATATCGAGGATCCTTTTCTTGTTAAAAACTCGGAAGAAGTTCTTGATTTTGCTCGCTCTCAGTCTGAGGGTAAGCTTTATGCTTTTTCTGTAGACATCAAAGATTTGTATTACTCCCTGCCCCATGACATGTTGATTTCTTGTGTTGAAGCTAACATTGACTGCTTTGGGATTGTCGCTTTTCAGAACACAGCTGGCTTATCTGCTTCAGGCTTTGTACAGCTTCTAATTATGTATCTTAAATCTACATACATTCACTGGGATGGGAAACCGTTTCTACAGAAGAAATGAGTTTGTATCGGATCTTGCATAGCCCCAGTGCTCAGTGATCTCTTGTTGGCAGATGTAGATAAGTCCATGTCAAGTATTCTACATAGTGAGGGTGTCATAAAAACGTTCCGTTTTGTAGATGACTATCTGTTAGTCATCAGAGGGAATGTTACCAACCCTGAGTCCCAAGCACTGAACATCATATCCAAGGTTCAAACTTTCTTGAGCCCATTAGAGCTTACACATGAGTTTCCAGTTAACAGTTCTATCAAGTTTTTGGACATTACTCTCACCTTCAATCAAGACCATATGTGTTGGGCGTACTGCCCGCGAGCAAACAAACCACTCCTTCCTTACGAGTCTGCGCATTCAAAGTTAGTTAAAAGAGGGATTATCAAGTACTGCCTACGTAATGTGTTGCAGAAGTCTTGCCCGCATCAAATGGCAGAGTGTCTTCAACGACAAACCGAGAGGTTGCATAGAGCAGGTTACCCAACGCATGTTGTGGTATCTGTAGCTGAAGCCTTGCTCAGGCAAATTCGAGCTCATGGCCCTAATCAAATGACGGCACCCGACCCCGACAGAGGGAGAGTAGTTGTCATTCCCTACCTGCATAACATCTCGCACCGCCTAAAAAAGATTGGTGAAAGGGCAGGAGCAAGGGTTGTCTTCCCGGCCCCAGAAAAGCTAAGTAAGCACAGTAAGTTGCGTTGTCCCTAGGCTACGCACACATGCAGTACCAAGCACAGAAATCCCTTTGTTCCCTGTGATGAAGGAGTGGTGTATAAGTTACCACTCACTTGTGGAAAATGTTATATAGGCCAAACAGGGCGATGTATCAATGATCGCTTGCGCGAACACCGGAACCATGTGAACAACAAGAAAAAAGAGGGGTGGTTGGCTTATCATTGTAACACTCATGGATGTGAACCCATCTATCGAGATTGCCATATCATCGCAAGAAACAAGACTAAACTAACAAGGGAAATAATAGAAGCAGAAAAGATAAATAACCATCAAGATGTATGCGTTAGCACACCTTCTGTATCTCTAACCGAAAAGGAACTGATCTTCCTCAGAACCGGTGTGCTCAGAACCGGTGCGCCCAGAATGTGACACGTGTGCTGTGAAGGGGTTTATGCTTTCTTACTCATTTTCTTCAATAAACTTAGTTGGAAGTTAGCGCCCGTCCTGTCTGTTTCTCCGTTCTTTGTCCGTGTATCTTGCGCTTTCAGTTCAGATGCCTCCAGCAAAGCGAACAAGACCGCTGTCACAAGACCAGCTTCACCTCACTCAGTGACATTTCCTACCGCACCTTGTAAACAAATTGGGCTCGACTTCGTTGGACCGTTTGGTAACCTACCGTTATGGTGTCGTTTCGCATTCACAGCCGTAGACTACAGAAAATGACCTGAGGCTCAGCTAACACAGAATGGCACGGCGCAAACGGTCACTGATTTTCTAAGGCAGTTCGCAAGAGCCCTAGTAACACAAAATGTCGTCGGAACATTGTTGCAATGTAGCCCCCAAACGTTGTCAAAATGTGGCTAATGTCCTTTTGACGCTATATCCTAGTGAGGTTACATGCGAACATTGCTCCAACATTGCCACAATGTTTCAATTAGACTTGCAACGTTGCTGCAATGATACTGCCACATAATGACAACATGTTTTCAACATTGTTCCAACTTTGCTGCAACATGACAACTGCAGCATTCCACATAAAGGCAACGTTATGACACCATTTAGGTAATATGGCAAGAGGTTGGCGGCGGTATTGTGCGCTATGTATTTCTTCTTTCTTTTTTGCCTCGGATCACAGATGCATACTCACTGCAAACATTTGCACGCTACTTGCAGTCGACATAGCTCTGCAAATCCCCGCTTCACTTACTGGGGTGGGGCTAGGGGAGACCGCTCGGGTATCCCGTTTGGATATGGAGGTACCGTCATCAACCAGTAGCCTCTATTTACGAACAGGATGGGGCACATATACTGGGGCGTCTTGCAAGCCGATGTGCTGGTTAGACTTTTGGTGGTAGTAACAGTCCACAGATGCCGCTGTACGCCCCTATTGTTATTGGTATGTTTAGGGTCGCTGCCCTACATGGCAGGAAATGTGGAGTTCCCGGAGTTTGCCGCAGCAAATAATCATGATTTTAAATGAGAGGTGCTGAAAGCGCCCCTCATATTTCGATAACATGCACGATTCCCCTCCCCCGTCAGACAAAACTATCAAAACTTGATGAGTTGGGACAGTTGGTACATGCACTTGTTAAAGCTGCAGCCGAGAGCAATGGTGTGCCCTGTTGTACGGTGCTTCTTCTTCATGTCCGTTGCCCTTAGCTGCAACTTTAGCAAGCAAAAACTGTCCATCATTATAGAAAAGTCCACATTACGAAAAAAAAGAAAGAACAAGGAACAATACAAAACCCAGTGACATTTTACACTCTATGTTCGTTCGAATTATTATTTCATTTACTGGACTCATTCATCAGGTGGACCTTGTTTGTTTGGTGGACCTTTTTTTTGCATGGTTTTTCTTATTTGCCTCTTCGTCATCTTGAAATTGGGTTTTCTACTGCGTTTTCTATTCATGAGTTCTGAAGTAGCTGACGCGAACATCTCCATATTTTTTATATCTCAATCAATCAAACAACATGTTACAACACTATGACAGCATATTTATAACGGGCAAGCACATTCCTCTAAAGTGCATAATTTTACTATATAATGTTTCCTTACATGCAGATTTTATAGCTATGGTAATATGCTCATGTTTTTTTTTTTTTCAACTCTCTTTTCAACTCAGGTAACAAAAGGCGAGAATCACTGACATAATGCATTACACATATACATTTAATGACGCTTTACAAGGACAATGCACTGTTATAAAGCTAAAAAACAAACTATGCAAGATTTTTCTGTTATGGAAAAAAGAAAATTATTGTGGTGGCGATGATTGAAAATAGGTCTGCACCGAATGAGGCATTTTTTCAAGAAAGAGATAACATTTCCTTGAGTTTGAGGAACATGCAATATGAATCGCGTGTTCCTCAAACTGGAGGAAATGTTACCTAAATGTTATCTCGTTTGCACCATTCTAATTTGCTCATTGAAGCGTTTCTTGTTGCATTTCGTTCTCCTTCCTGCAGCCTCAGTAGGCTTCTTTGAAACCTACGTCCGTTTTTGCAGCATTTGCAGCTCTCTTTTCCACAGCTTTTCAGAGCTCTAGGACCTGCTCCGTCACAGTCCGATTTTTGGGCTACTTTCTCTGTGAGGTCTGTGCAGGTTGCAAACTTGTCTCCTGTTTCACAGCTGTCTGTCCCATATGCTGGGGTGCTGCAGCAATTGTTTCTGTACTATCTGGCAGTTAGTGTTGTAGTGATGTTGGCTCGTAGCGCCACCGCTGTCAATAAAAGGGCGTGCATGTGCGAGAAGTGGACGAAGTTCCAGGTTGGAACTCGTGCACTAGCGCATTCCGCTTGGTTCCAGAAGCTAGGCTTGGACTGGACTTCTGTATGCTTCCGGGACTCGTAGTAGCCCTCCAGGAAGGTTCTCACAGTGGCGACGAGCTGGACGACGAAACCCCGGCCACTCCTGTTGTCCTTCGAAGAATTTGTACTGACATGCCTACGTACGGGAAACTGGAGCCGTTCGAGGATGGCACCGACTGGTCCGAGTACCGAGAACAACTGGAGCAATACTTCTCTGCGAACGATGTCCCAGCTGAGAAGCAGAGGGCAGTTTTTTTGAGTTGCTGCGGTACGAGAACATACTCAACCCTGCGAAGTCTCCTAGCTCCAGCAAAGCCAGCGGATGCAGAATTGGCCACGATTTTCGAAACGTTGGACAGGCACTTTGCGCCGAAATCTTCAGAGGTCCTAGCACGTTTCAAGTTTAACTCCCGCGCACGCAGGGAAGGGGAGTCCATCAGTGACTTCATCGCCTCGCTACAGCGTCTGACGGAAGGCTGCGATTACGGTACTTTCCAGAATACCATGCTTCGTGACCGTCTCGTTTGCGGGATTAACGACGTCGCAATGCAAACCCGGCTGCTAGAGACCCCGGATCTCACTTGGGAAGCCGCGAAGAAGACAGTGCTCGCCATCGAGTCTGCGAGGAGGGACTCGACAGAGATGACGAAGACTGAAGAAACAACTGCAGCTACTTGCGCCATTAGGGTTGCACAGCCCCAGCCGCAGCGTGCCTGCCACCACTGCAACGGTAGACATCCACCGGATCGCTGCCGGTTTGCGGAGGCTACGTGCTATCGTTGCAACAGGAAGGGACACTTGGCACGAGCGGCACTGTACCTACGGATCGTTGCGAGGCTGAAGGAAGTAAACAGAGGCAGGCCTTTATGGGACATAAGGATGGACGGCGTCGACGACAGGGACAGGGAGCCCTCCAGGAAGGTTCTCACAAGTGTACAATTGGAATCTTGAAGATGCACAAGAATGCGTGAAGTATGCAGAGAGATGACACATTACTGAGGAAGATGCCTAGATGTTACATCTGTAATTGCTTGCAACTCTGCGCCAACCATTGCCATGTATGCTAGGGTTTTCGCTCCTGATTCGGAGATAGAGGGGGGCATACGCCTTTTTGTGTTTTTGTGTCAATTTGGATATATGATATATGGATATTTGGATATATATAACAGGCAAAGTGACTTTTGGAAGCACGCTTGAATAGAACTAGCAAAGGGGTAAAGTTGCTATGTGGAGATGCGTGTACTAATTTTGACTTCCCGGCAAAGAATAACAAGTTGCTCGCATTTACTTTTCAGGAAGTAGTAAAAAATGCATTTAACGCAATGCTATGCTTGAAAAAAGCCAACGAGGTTGTAAACTTATGTGAAGCGAAAGTGACTTTGGCAGCACGCTATAGTGGACCGCCGCCTTTCATCACGTGACACGGATCAGTAGGCGAAGTGGGACTGTCTGCAGCATACATTAGTCCAAATGGGACCCCCTTGAGTTGGAAGTTGGTGAACCTCCTAAGGGATTGCGAGATAATCGGCTAAAGAGCATTAGGCGAAATGGGAGTAGGCGAAGTGGGAAGACACGTCTTCTCTGGCTTCTTTTGTCCTCGATACGCCGACACTATCCTCCCAGAAGTTTATCAACTGCGTCGTCATGGCATCTGACCAAACGAAGTGTTTTCTACTGCACGGCAGCTCACTTATTGCCTCCGACGACGCTGCAGTACCTGAAGTGGAGTCCGCCATATTGCTTTCCGGTTGACTCTACCGTGGTTGAGGAGCTCAGTCGAAACTCAACCGTGTGCAGTCAACCACGGTTGACGCTGCCGTGCAACACACTCAGTTCTGCTGAGTTCAACCGTGGTCCACTCAACCGTGGTTGAGAGCGCTAGTGTAACTAGGGTATTTGAGACAAGGTTGCCCGTATTAAAACTACGGGGTGGATTTTTGTCTGTCAAATGAGCAAGCAGTATATAAATTGTATGCCTGCTGTTTTACATTGCATTTAAAACCATACAAGAAGTGACTACTACCCGTTCCGCAGCGCAGCAGCAATTACATCATAATATATATACATCGTTACATCATGATTACATCATATATATTTCGGGTTGTTTATAGGCAGGCGATCCAAAAAATAAAATTACTATTATTATTATACGTCAACTTTCAGATTTTAACGTCTTTAAATCTGCACAGTGTCGTCTTCGACAGGATGTCTCATGATGTGCGTACGTGTCTACCCTTCTTAGTAAATTCCACTGGGTTGCAACGTACGCTCGTGACGAGAAGGATAATTATTATTAATTCGCTTCGCATGTCATCTTACTCTACCACAGGAAAAAGTCTCGTCGTTTAATTCGTCTCTGATCAAGCTCATAATCGCATATCTTAGAACACCTATGCCGCTCAACCTTCTAAGAACTACGTATCGTTACAAACAAGCTTTTCCACAGGGGAAATCAGGTAAAGAACCACGATAGCACATTTGAAATAGCAGCTTTCCCTCCGCTTCCGTTCTATTCGGTTACTGAAGCTGAGGGAGTTTGGGACACTGCGGGAAAACAGGTTCTCTTTTTCTTTCTCGTTTTTCTAGTTCCTATAAGGATACGTCGTTGTTGCTCCGTAGGTGGAGGCAGAAACTCGACCGGGAGATGTGAGGTTCAGGTAATTGACAGTTCATGCTCGCGAATACAGACAATTTACTTGTTCACGAGTGAAATTAAGGTTAATACATTATGCTGCAGTATGCGACATCTAGCCCATTCTTCCCTGTACAACTTGAAATAGAATTGACTTAACGCACCTCTGACCAGCGGAGCAGGGGGATAGAGAACGAGCAGCATTTAGAAGAAATGAAGGGAAAGAGTGTTTCGGCTGTTCCACTGGAGTTACAGGGGTGTCTGTCGCTAGCCACAGCGTCTCTGCGTCGTTCTCTTGTTTCATGGATCTTCACCAACCTGCCCAAGTCTACACCATTGTGCAGTTTCTTCTCGGAACATTTCGCATTTTGTAGCTCTCGTCAGACCGACTACGTTCTGAGCTCGGGGTCTCTCTTTTTCAACGCTTGGTCTGTGTGCGTCTGCCTTGTCTCTCGTCTCAACATCGTTTTCTTGTTTCATGGATCTGCATGAACTTGCCCAAGTCTACACCACTGAGGAGAAATAGGATTCTCTCCCCACCTATCCCCGTCCGCGAGACAGTGCTCGCAAACGCAGAGCCGAAGACGGTTCCGCGCCGTTCTGTTCCCGGTTACTTGGCCATTTGCCACCACGTGGCGGTTCCGTGCAATGCGGTGCAGAGCCGTATATTAAAAGGGAATCTGGCCATTGGGAGGAGTCACAAAAAGAGGCTCGACCTGTCAATCAGAGTTTCGCTCCTCTGATTGGGTTGCTTTTTACCAAGGGTGTCGCCATGACAGCATACTGCCACCCAAAATGGCGACGAAAACAAACAGTGGTGAAGCGGGGATTTCGTGACAAAAGATTTTCACAGACTGCTCTGATTTTACGCTAGAAATGTACATTCTCAAAGAACAAGAACTTTATTTTCAGACATCGCCTTTCTTTCTTCACTTCTTTCGTCTTCATCATCTTTCCTCACCTTATAGCGTTTGGCACATCCCGCTGCTACTTGGTTCTATAAGTCCGGTCCGTAGGATTATTGCGCGCAACTCCAGTGCTGCAAACACAAAATGTTTAGGCACCTTCCCCTGAAGAAGACGGCGACGACCACCATGGGCACCCTTTCATCCCTAAAATAGCGTTTCCTTAAAGGTACTGTAAAGCAGCACCGATCAGATGTCATTTAGTGTGGCTATTCGATAGTCCAAGCCACCAGGACAAAAACTGCGCAAGTTTCATTCCAATCGACGGTGCAATTAATTAGAAAATTACAATTAAAGATTACGGGCAACACTGTACTGGGTATTCGAAATGAATTCGTACTCCCGATACATACGGCGGCAACCACATTGCATGCGTATAACACTGGGCTCGACATAACGATCCACCACAATCCACCATAAAAATACGCCCCTGTAATAAACACAACGATCCACATCTGAGGATAAACGGATAAGCGAACTGAAATGAAATGCTGAGCCGTTGAAAAAAATGTGTCAGACATTCAAGAAGCCGGACAGCGTCGGGACTTGTTTGTTCACAGAGATTCACAGAGAGAGTTTGTCCGTTCGAAAGAGGCCGCGAACAGAAGGAGCGCGCAGGCGCAGCAGAGAAGTAGGGAGAGCCTCCATCGAGCAGCGGCCGGCGCTGGTTTACTTTGCAAAAACAGGGGTTAACAGGTTAAACTGTTAACATGGGTTTCAGAATGCATAGGTAAACAGGAAAACTAATAATATGGTTACTAAAATAACGAAGTTCCGATGTAATAGTGTGTAATACCAATTTTCAGTGTTGCCCGCTGTACAGGGGGTTGTTTGACACCAGGCGTCGCACCGCTCCACTACGCCGCATTTTTCATGGCAAATTAAAAATATTTAGAGCGCGTTGTCGGTCGTATGGTTCCGCATATGGTATTTAGAAGCAGCAAAGTCTATAGTCACATCGCCGGCATACCATGCTTGCCTACTGCTTTACAGTACCTTTAACGGGACCGACATTTCTGTTCTGAAACCGACTTCCAACAACATTGATGGATGACTTGCTGCATTTAACAGGTGCGATGGTAGCATGGAGGCTAACACCGTCGCTCTTTACGTTACGGTCTCGCTATGACTTGATACCTCTATACCACGAAGATGACCTATGACGTAAACGTGGTAGAACGCACAAGAAACACAAGGAACAGACAAGGACAACGTTCAACCATAACAATTGGATGGTGTCATTTCCTTGAGGTTGAGGAGGTGGTACAGACAGGGACACAAACACAAGGATAGACAGTACCAGTCTGCCCTACCACTACCTCAAGCTAAAGGAAATTATACCGTCCACATCGCTGCACCAGCTTGCTTTTATTTTAATGCTCTGCACATCGTTGTAGCAACCGGTTTAATCGGAAATAACCAGGAAAGTCCTGTGACACAAAAGCAAGCTCTATTGGGGAGAAAGGACGTGCACTCTATTGTCTTGCATGCCGACCAATGCTTTGCCATCGTGCTCAGGAACTCTTCGGACGACCAGCATGCAAGAAGATCGACGCTCAACACGAGCCTCCTGAACGAGACGTATACGTATACGTCGTACAACGAAGACGTACTACACCTCTGCGTCTAAAGTCGACCCGTGCATGATCGATTTCGACAAGATCAAGCACATCTTGCGGGACATATCTCAGGGCGTGTTTCAACTTCTCATCACGAAGTCCTCCGGTGGCATTCAGGATGCCGCGCAACTCTGTCTGATGCCCGGACTTCTCGTATACGTCATGTCCTTTCCACCCCTACACTTGGGATGACTTCGCTTTACGACAGCCCAAAGTCCGTCCAACATGACCTCTCCCGCTAGTTGCATCTCCTGATCTTTAAACGTCGGCACTGAGAGACCTCAGTCAGCAACAGTGAGCAACCTGTCGCCGCCGCCTCAGCCCACTGATGCTCATGTCGTGCGGCACTCACCGTCTCCAGTAGTCGCTGATCGAACTCCAAGTCGCCCGGATGACACAGCCATGCCGAAGAATTCGAAAAAAAAAGCATAAAGCAGGCTTCACCTTTTCATGTTCCCATAGAGTCCATGTATTATGAATCTAAAGTCATCAAGTAGTTGCGTACTCTATTCGAGAGTATGCAAGGCTGGCCGTGGGGCTCAACTGCAAAAACACTATGCTGTTCTCACAGCTGTTTTTATCCAAAATCTACGGGAAAAAAAAAACACCCTATATATCAATCCGCTTTTCATTTGCTAACCTGTGTTGAGTTGCCGTAGATTCACCTTTGAGTGCTCGTATTGCTTTTATGCCTGTTTTGTTGTGTCCTGTTTAATTCGTCTACTGGACGCGCGGACCAGAACGCCCTAACGTGGGCTTTAGCAGTCGCAGAGAAAAAATAAAATCAGTCAATGAGTCAATGGCGTACACGGACATATCGGCCGTCTGCAAACAACGGATACACGAAGCTAGGCACGAATGTATAATGCATCTTCGACCGGCAAGAGAATTATAGTGACTTTCATTTGTTTCTTTCGAGCACAACGATGCTGCTACTCTTAAGTTTTCTCATGGTATTACGTTGGTGAGAGCTACTACCGACATCTATCATACTAACAATCACTCAAGTTGGTAATGAGAAAGAGAATATCCCCGGAGTAGTGGTGTCGACACGACTCCAGCACGACGTGCGACGTTGATGTTCCGCGCAGTAAATTCGCTGGTCATAGGAACTAGGTAACCCGAAAGTCTGATGCGAATGAATATTCTGCAAGGCGGCAACACACACTACAGTAACAACGTCAAAATAGAAGATGTCATTTATTGAAAGCCTTTGACTGACAAAATCAACAAATGTGCTTATATTTTGAAATATCTATATGGTTAACCATGTGACACGGCCAACAATAGATTCTCTGTACATGATATACGACAAATGAAGTTTTTTTTTTTTTTCTCTACCTTTCCAGAAAGAGTGCGGCGTCAGGCGATAAAAGAGTTCTCGTCATGGCCGCCTTTCAGTCTTCCACATAATCGCACGCTCGAGAATGCTTGAAATGATTTTATTTGATTGCAATGTCGCGTACGACACCTAAAAGAAGATGGCAACCCTATAGGTTCAGGGGGTTGTTACCCTCTGAACTGCTACGGCATGCGAAAGAAATGGTGATGCAAGATACATCAATTGAAACGGGGTTGCACCGCGGCCTATTACTACGCACAACTGAGGCAATGCAAGAAAGTTTCAGCTACATCAACGGCCCTTTAACCTTTTTTGTACTGCATGCCTCTGATGGGTTGTTTCCCTGTTCCATCACTCGAAGAAAAGCGGGAATAATTTCAGCCTCCGCGCATTGTTTTTGCAGGATCCGCATATCTTTTGATTCTAGTCTGTTATTGTTCGCATTTTAAGTGTGTTTTAGACAGATTGTTCTTGTGTAGTGTGTAACAGTTTAGCTTCGTTGAAAGTTCATCATTGTTCATTTGTTTCTGCCGTGTGAAGTTTGTCGCATGCTGCCGACTTACATTCTGCACAAGCATACTGCGAGATATTATTCCTTCCGTTCTTAGAGTGGCCTGGAACCAGGTGAGAAAGGGTGGCTACATTTCAGCGAATGGCTGAGTGAGGACAGGAATAGTAAACGCAGCATGAGGACCAGTCACTGAGTGAGCAAGCAATTTGTTTTGTAAATCGTAGGGGTACTGTACATCGCCGTCGTCTTCTTGGTGCCTCTGTACTGTCCTCGCAGGTTCGGTTCTACAACTGTGGCGGTGGGGTTCCTAGAAGTGGTGCCTGTTGGAGGATGACTCGTCCACAGACCGTCTTCCGCGTGGAGCGTAGAACAAGGGAGTGTTATCTGTTTAAAAAAAAGAGGAATAGGAAAGCTAATTACAACTGATGTACTGCGAATTGCAACAAGCTGCACATAAGGAGTGTGTAGCTGCGTTTACATGAACGCGACAAAAGTGTATCGTATTAAGGTTTTCGCAACAAATCCTCTCAGGTCCTTCGCAGTTGTAACAAAACAGAAAAAGAAACCAATCCTCTCCGACAGGGCCCCATCAATCAATCCTCCGGTCATGATAGGTGCGAGGAGGTGGGAAAACTCGACACGATACGTTTCTGTCGCGTTCATGTAACCGCGGCCTATACACGAGAAAATTGAGAGTATAAAGCTAGAAATTGCACAATTGCATAATGTACTGCCACCGTGAATATGACAATGATATAATGATAATGATAATGAATATGACCGTGAATATATACATCAAACGACGGCAATGATGTTTGGTTTGTATATTAAGAGCCAGTAAAAATGCAGTATTTTATGAGAGTGACGTGCCGAGCCGCAGTGGTCGATCAATTCATTGAACCTCTCGAACAGTAACAACAAGTGTCCCCCGCCGTGTGCAGATATCTGTACAATATCTTCATGTTACTGCACACATCTAGCAGCTCTCTCATCTGGGCGACGGACGAGTATCGCATCAAGGTGAAAAACCGGGCGTGTTGGTGTTGATCTTGCATGACGAACTAGCACTGGGAACGGGACAGAGAGAGGAGACGACAGGACAGGTGCTAGACTTCCAACGAACAAGACAAGGACAAGAAAAAGGATGACGAGTGTGTGGATGACACATTAACCTTCTGAGTGTCATATTTAAAGACGGTACTATGTTGCCAATAAATTCTTTCGTTGGAAGTCTAGCACCTGTCCTGTCGTCTCCTCTCTCTGTCCCGTTCCCAGTGCTAGTTCGTCATGCGAGTATCGCATGGCTGAGAGGAGACCGTCGTTCCATTCTTCGACGTCTAGTGGCACCCCTGGCTTCGCAACGCCAAATAGAGTTCCCCGAGAACTGCGTCAATGTCCCGTGATTTGCCCGCTGGTAGGCAAAACAAACACACGGGGTCATATACGCCAGAACACGCGAATAGTTCCAAGTGTTGCTGGCACCCACTATTGTGATGCTTCAGCCGCTGCAATGTTTACGTAACACGGGGAACTCTATACTGACAACTGACATTCTCCCCTCCCACCTCCATCTATGCTCGCAAGAATTGATCCAACGCTCGCTTTCCGGGTGGCACGTTAACAGCTCTCGTCAAGACGCTACATTAATTCATCGGATGCGACTCGATGTGGCTTTTGCAGTTTGGTGCCGTTACTGCTTGCGAAAAGTTGACTCTCCTACATGCCGTCACTGCGGTGCTCTGGAAGAACTAGGGCACATTCTTATCTTCATTGCCAGTACTATGAACCTTTCCGCCGATCCATACTTTCAGTGTCTCTATATCGACTGGAGTATTGCCCTATCGCTATGTCAATATTGCTTGGTCCATGGCCAAATCCAACCCCTCAACGCTCTTCCCTCAAAGGACTTCTGGACTCTTTGGACTCTGTAGGACTTCGGTCCTTACTGTGGGGCGACTCAATATTGCATTTCACCACATTACCGCCAACAATAGGTTAGGTTATCTCGCCTCTGGCGATGAAGCTCCCCGCTCATCATCATTTAAACAAAGGTATGTAGTTTGTTAAGTGGGCTAAAAGTGACCCGCGTTCGAATCATGTAGGCTGAAACACTGGCTGTGCTATCTGTGTGTATTCACTGGGTTTTCCTTGGCCACTTTTAGACCAGTGTTTGCACAGTTGCCCATGAAGTCGGCACAGAGCACAAGGTGTCCCGTTTGCGGTTCGACACGTTATTGGCTGGCAAACCACTCGTTAAGTTAGCGATAGCACCACCAGAAACTAGACTGAACGGAAGGATTCAATACTCCAGAGCCCTTTCGCACTCTTCCCAGACGACCTAATGCGTATTCATGACCCGTTCATGTACGTATACATAGAGTTCATTCACTGACGTCACCCCTCCAGAGGGCACTAGCTTCGAAGAGGCGAAATCGCCGCCATGATGTAGGTCCCTCGAAGTTTGGTTCCGGTTTTCGTTCATTGCCATGTGCTTTTTAGAGGACTATTAACGTTGAAAACATGAAAATTACATGGGTTGCTGTACAAATAATATTTACACAGTACAGTAACTCTGAAACACCAAATGTACTGCGAATGCGAAGTGCGTGAAGGCACGGACTGTCAACCCATAGACCTACAATAATGGCGGCAAATTTGCTAGCGACTGTGGCGCTCTCCTGTGGATGACGTCATGCGAATAAAACCTGTACAGCTGATAAGTTTGAAATTGAAGCAGAAGTTGAACGCACCCGACTGTCGTTTTCCGCGCATTCCGAAGAACCCGGAGCCCCTCTTTCCCTGCAGTACGGCTCTACGTAGTTGTGCAATGAAGGAGTCGACACTTGTGGGCGCCAGGAGCCTCTTGCCCCGCATGGCATGGAAAGCCCGCTTCTCCATCAGGCTACTGTCTCCTCCCCACAAGGCGTCGTCTTCCTTCTTTCCCCGCATGGCGTGGAATGCTCGTTTCTCGTCCTCGAGCCTGCTTCTTTCGTGTCCCCAAGCAGGCTGACCATCGAGTATCAAGTCGTTCAGTTCCACCTGGTCCATCTCGCTTGTGCCATCAGGACCCTCCTGCGAGAAAAGCGATCAAATCAATCAATACAGCTATAAAAAAATAACAATTTAGATCTCTGTTCCGTTATATTTCCAAGCAGGGTGAAACGAACCGAGGAACAAATATCAGTACATGTATGACTAGCATGTTATTAAAAAACCAACGGGACCGAGTGTAAGTTGTGACACAAGCACTGCTCAAAATTCAATGTGTAATAAATGTTCCTCCATGAATGCCACTCCATGTAACTACGTCGGTAAGTCATGAATGTAACACTGAGCGATCAAACGTTATAGGAACATCAAACCCCGTACAAGCTTGCAGGTTGATGAAAACTCAAACAAGAATGCTTTTTTAACGAGTGTTGAGCTCGCAGGTATTTTTGGAAATCTTTTTTAGGCACGACCGTGAATAAAGCCCATTTGCCCAGCATTTTTGTTGTGTACTATACTGTCACGACTGAAAAGAAAGGCTACATCATGTATTCTAATCAGCATTCTTTATTCTACCCGAAGGATGACGTGAGTGTTATGACATAACGTATACTGCGCCTAACTTACCATTACAGAGCAAAAGCAATAGCCAGGACTTGGTTGTGTTTTGTGAGGTGTGTCACGGTTGTACAAAACGAGTTCCGGTGTATTGTTTCAGTACATATATCAATTATGACGTTGGAGAATGTCACAATATACGGTGCGGAGACTGTGGCATGCGGGTCTTTCCTAGCATACGTTATTGATTCGATACCTCACAGGTTACAAAAAAAGAAAAGAATCAATGACTCACGCATTATTAGAAAAAAGAAAAAAAAACATTAAGAGCACAGCGAGGCCACTCATGCAATTTTTCCTTGTGTCGGTATGTCCTAAGGCTACCGAATGTGGAAACTGTCTTCACGGTCATTAGAAAATTCAATTGCAGTTTCATTCAAAAAAAGATTTCATCTTGTTCGCTATTCCTATATTTAGATTAAATAAAATATGTTGTTCGTATTGGGTGCCACACCTTATTTAAAGGACACATTCGTGCTTCGATGAAAAGCGATAATCCCTCCAGGGAAGGGAATGGCCCTGTCATCCTTTGTAATGGAACCATAATAATGATTCGCGGGAATATTTGCATATAAAACGTGAAAGTCGGAACTTCATATGAGGTAGCACCTATAGAACCCATTGAGGGGAACCTGCACAGCAATAAAAGCCTTCTGCATTTTGATCGGGAACGAAAGTGAAAATATTCCTTCAGGCGTCTACACACACGGAGGATTAGATTGCACCTCGACAGTGCTTTCTCCGCGATCTCGGAAGTCGAAGATTTAGACATGCCAAAACGTGCGATACTACAACAATGACTTCAAAGATGGGCTAGTCCTGTGACAATAAGAAGGCTCCAATGCTATTACGCTGGGACAAATAATTTTTGATCAAGGACGAAGGGTGATGCATCTAAAGTTATCTCTCGACGCTTCCGTTGGTTCACCTTGCCGCAGTCGACTTTGACGTCACACCACGGACACCACCACGCGGTCGACACCGACAAGATTATTTGTTAACATTGTGAATAGTTTAAAGGGATGGTCGCATCCTGAAACCCACCCATGAAACCGATACTACTATATGTTCGACATCGGCTAACAATGTAATTTTTTCTTCCGAAGAATGCTTCGATGCTAAATAAACCAATTTCAAACGTAAGCGCTGCTTTCGCAGCTGCAGAGGCTCCGGCGGCGTGACGTCACTCCATAGGTGGAGGAGTGAGAGGGTGGCGTTCAGTGGAGAAAGGCGCCGTCCAGACGCCCCATAACTCTGTGAGATGACCGCGCGGCCAGGGTCGCACCCTCATTGGTTCTTTGGCGTTACGCTTCAGGATTTTCCAGAGAGGGAATTGCTGCATACTCTCAACATCCGGCGTCTGCTCATGTCATGTGTTCCATGGAATAGCAGAGAAACTACGCCATTCTTTGGCGTGGGATTTTCGATACCGTGGTCCACTAGTGGCAGTGGTCCACGAGAAACACAATGATCTTATAGTTTCGAAATGGACTGGAACGGACGCGACCTTCCCTTTAAAGTAGCGTGGAAGGGCTTGAAAAAGAAAACATGTCAAGAGGAGAAGGAAGCAGGATTACATGCCCTGGGTTACGTATTCGCACAAAGAGTACGATGCAGCGCACAGTCCTGGTGCGCAAGGGAGCTTTCAATTGGGAGAGGGGTGTCAGAAAAGCCGTTTCCCTCGGCCGCCAGTTCCCGACGTCACGTCTTCCGCCCAATAGCAAGGCGTGCGTCGTCTTTTTTCCTGTTTTCTTTTTTGCGGTTGCGTTTGCCGTTTCCGTCTGACAGCCCACTGATTCAATCTGAATAGCCTTCGCAGTGCATTGAATACGTGCTCGCTGCTCCGGAGCACGAGTGTTCGGCACTCCGGTAGTTACGCTAGTGCTCTGAGTTTTGTATGCGAGCGCGCTCTTCACGCCCCAGCTTTTGGATGGCGCACGAAAAAGGGGTATCATGCTTCGTCACGTGACCTCTTCCTTCCTCTCCACGAAAACGAAGAAAGAGAACGCAGGACGGTGGGGCGGCAGCAGAACGGAGAGAGTAGAAAAAAGAGAAAGAGAGAAAACGGCAGCATAGCGAGCGTGTTCGGCGTCCAAGTGCCGTTTATTATCTGCTCCAGGGGCACGGAACTCGGAGCGCCCGCGAACGACTAAGAGGGCAGCTACTTAACGCGCCCATTGAGTCTGAGGCTCGAACTCAACTTTTATGCAAAGGGGCCCTGACGTCACAACACATCAGGAGGAGCTGGGAGAGATTACCACCGATGCGCACACTCTTAAACTAATGTTCTCCGGAAGTGCGCCCCTCCCAAAGGAAATATTCTTCGTGACAGTACCGGAAGGTAACATAAGGACAGGTTCATAATACGCGGTAAAAAGAAAAAAAAAGATCGATGTGCCTTCCATGCTTCATTAGCTGCGGGGGCATGCAGAATATAAGCCACGACTCAACAGCAGTCGTGTTTTCTAGACCTACCGTAATATATGGCGTGACCGAATGCACGCATGGCACGCATGTGGTACATGCGAATAAATAGGTGGTCCGCGTGGTAGGTACCCTAATTTGTTCTGCCTGTTGTGGAATTTTGTCGCCTCACCTTAGGATATGCATGCAGTATACGGGCTGCGTTACAACTTCTGACTGTTTGCTTGCATTGTGGACGGTGTGATCGCTCGTTTACGGAAATGTTAAAAGTTTCATCTTAGTGCCATGTAGGCCTGAGCCCAAATCCTATAGCGCTGTGTGTGTTGTTTCTATTGTGTTCGATAGGGTGAATTTGAGCGTATCAGGTTTAGGCCCTCGTGGCGGCAGTAATTGCTTTCTGTAGACAACAATCTATCGTGGTAGATCATGTGTAAACACATGCCCTGTGCAGCGTCTTTGTATTAAAATACCACGAGGAGAAGGTGTGCTGACTCAGTCGAGACCAGTGATATACATTAATAACTAACTAAATAAGAGCTAACTAAAGCTAACCAAATGACGTAATGTTGCTGTATGGTATTTGCAAATACTAAACTAAACGTAATCTAAAGCGGATAGCTAAATAACTTTTTCGTAGTTAACTACAAAACCCCGGCAGCGGCTGGTTTCGATACACCGTGAGCCACGTCGGCGAAGAACAAATACAAGGCGATCAAGAACAGTTGCATCATACTGATTGGAAAAATGTTCCGCCAGTGAACTTGTTAGATGCATACGTAGATTTTGTGCTGTTCAGAACATAAAATCTTTTGGAAACTGAATACCACCTACAATACCATCTACACTGGGATTCAAAATGATTGCAGCAAACTTTCAGGATATTCTCGGAAACATCTTTCTGATCGTGAGCCAGATATTGGGGAGCTCTGGTGAAACTTCGAAGAACCATATCGACAGCAATCAATACCCAGATAAGACTCTGAGTTGCACAACGTTGTGACTCACAGTTGTGTAGGATACCCTCACGTTAGCAATGTTCTGCTAGGACTTTCTAATAATACTTCGTGTGGCGTGCGTGACTTGACATGGCGTTATCATTAATTAACTGATGTTCTTGTTATTGTGGAATGGGTGTGGTGAAACATCTCACTGCTGCAGGGTTACTGAATCTTGTACGTGCCGACCATGCTTGCTTCCTTTGAGACAACGGTTCGAGCACGTTCGGAGGCTCCCCAAAGCGGTCGTGAGGATATTCGCGCGGGGGTAAGAATACGGCGTAGAAAGCAGAATAAAGAAAGAAGCTATAAAATATGGTACCCTAATTCCTCGAATCCCCACAGGATTTGAGGAATTCAGGACGTTGCGAATTTGCACGAGATATAACACATCTGCATTTTACCGATCGTGCGGGGTGTGCTCAACCGGCTCCCGAAATTCTCTATCACACCTCACCTCCGCACCTTACCAGACTACATGATGGTCGCGATCCTTTCATGCCACTCTTTTCTGAAGGAATCGTAGTGAGCATGTGTGCGTTCGAGGCATCAAAATTTGACATTATACAGCAATATATTGCATGGTTTCGTTTTGCACCAAGTTCCTAATGAAATCTCATCAATTTCAAAAGGTTCTGAAACCAAGTACTATATAAGTGAGTTTCAATCGCAAGCAAACCTTTCTTGAAGAAAGATGAGAGTCCTACAGCTGGCTAACCTTTTCAGTGACTTTCATCTTTCATCGTTAATTTCTTAGGCAACTTGAGGCCTTGTATGTGATTGTCCCTTCTATGTTGTTCCAGCCTCAGAACATCAGTTCTCTCACTTTCTTGAAGAGTCATCAATAAGAAGTTTTTTTGCACAGGTTTCGGGAGAATGATTCTTATTTTGTGGAATGCGTATGGATATCAAAATGTGACATTACAGCAATATATTGCATGGTGTCGTTTTGCACCTAGTTCCTAACCAAATCTAATCAATTTCAACAGATTCTGCAACCAAGTACTATACATGGTGTCCCAGAAAACGTGTCATTGAATTATAATAAAAAAAACTACACCACCTAGAGTCATGCGGTCAACGGCATTTGTTCTTACTGGATTTTTGCCACCTCCTGATGTGAATGTTGTGTAACGTAAGTATAATTATGTACATTTTTGCTAGTTTAAGTCGGAAATTTGCCAAGTAAAGGTCACTTTTTTACCCCACTAACGTGAAGAGCGTGTCTAATTTACTCAAATTAATGATAATTGACAGGGATATTCAGGAGCTATACCATCGGAAAAAATAGCCGAACATCATGCTTTACGGAGCTCCCACAGGATAGCGCACGATGAATTTTTCAGCGCAATTTTTGTCAGTCCGACGAAAGGAGGTTGGAAACCCAGCCCACCCCGGCATCGCAGAAAGAGATAACGCGGGCATGGCTTATCGCGTGCGGCTTTCGCTGGGATAATGCTTTCCCTCTCCCAATTTTATGAACTGTTACTTTTTCTACTATCATTCTCTGGGCTGGCTTTGGAACCTCCTTTCATCGGACTGCGAGCGATTGCGCTCAAAAAGTCATCGCGCGTTACGGTCCGGTGCTCCGAAATGCATGATGTTCGGCTATTTTTTCCGGTACGACAGCTCCTCAATATTCCTGTCAATTATCATTAATTTGAGTAAATTCGGCATGCTCTTCACATTGATGGGATAAAAAAGTGACATTTACTTGGCAAATTTCAGAGTTCAGTTCGCAAAAATTTACATAATTAAACTTGGGTTACATGACATGCACATCAGGAGGTGGCAAAAACCCAGTAAGAACAAATGCCGTTGACCGCATGATTCTATGTGCCGTAGCTGTTTCATTAAAATTCAATGACACGTTTTCTGGAACACCCTGTATAAGTGAATTTCAATAGCAAGCAAACCTTTCTTGAAGAGTCATCAATAAGAAGTTTTTTGCACAGGTTTCGGGAAAGTGGTTCGGATTTTGGTGGAATGCGTATGTTCTGGTTTGTAGAAACCATTTCATGAAGTCTACTTTCGTCAAGAGTCTTCATTATTTAGGCGATATGGATAACTCACCTGACACACTATGCCTTCTGTTACGAGTGTGACTAGAAGAACGACGGAACACAGCGCCGCAACTTTCCACTCGCAGGGCTCCATTCTGCATGTAAAATGTTTGAGTCATGTTAGAGACACAATGGCATACGGTAACAATACGCAGATAACATCACATACACACACTTTTGCTTGCAGGCAAGTGTCGCAAGTTCCGAAACAAGGTATATCAGCACACTTGAAACTGCCTGCAGACGGGTAGAAAATCCAGCGAAACGGTAAGGAAGTATGAAGTGCCTCAGGGCCAGAGCCGCCGACATTTCGAACAGAAACTGTTCTTCTTCTGGGGTCGAAAGAGAATACGAACTGTGGCAGCGAAGAACAGCATGTCTCTTAGAGTGTGAAAATACACGGCAGGCGAATTCTGCATTGATTTACTTGTTGTTTCTACCTCCTTGTTTGTTTGTTTGTTTTCTTGTACGTTTAACGTTTCGCCTCAGCTGTTTCCCACAAGGAAACAAAAGTACAGCAGCGCTATGCTTCGGACACATATTTGTGCAACGCTGCAATTTACCACAAGTACAAGAATTTGTTGAACCGTCTGTTTAACACCTGTCATCTCTAAAATGCATCGAGCCACTGTCATATCTAAAATGCCTTTGCGTCAATGGCGTAGACTAGGCGTGACATTAATGGAATATTACATAAAACTACACTTTTGAGATAACGTCGCATTTACCAGCGGAAGCCTAGCAGTTATAAGCAACCTCGCTGATGATTCCGGACAAGTTTTCTCCCACAGGTTAACTATGCCTACATCTCTACAGGCGTCCGTGATTGTCTTAGGCGGGGCTCATGGCGCTTGCGAGTCACAAAAAGTAGTGCATGCTTCAAGCTGCTGCTTGTACAGTGATCATATCGCGAAAACACTCGTCGGAGACGGACTTACTTAGAGCGCGTTTGCGTGTTTTAAAGCAAGCACATAAAATGTCCGCGTTAACAAAACATCTGCATCGGCTTCCCCATCTGCATGCCGCGCTCTCAATGTGCGGACTACATTATCCGCTTGTGGAGACTGACCCCTGTGACTGTAGCTCTTATGTTGTCTATGAGTACGTGCCCGTGCAGCTACAGAGGCTATGTTTCATTTGTATATATATATATATATATATAGCTCCCCTCACAAGTACTGCTTGGGACACGGTTGTCTGAAATCAGCACCCCGTGGTTTATCCCATCTCCAACCTCCGGGTTTTGCAAGCTCATTTATTTCAAGTAATTAAGAAACACGTGCAGCATATGGCCCTCCTTTAAATATAATATTGAAACAGCATTTTCGATGGCAACCAAGGAAATATGGGCTGCAGAACTACTGACAGGCAATTTCAGAGTGAGACAACCGTGTCGCGAGTAGTACATTGCACTTGCTGTAGAGTACTTCTCGGTGTAGATCGAAACGAACCCCGTTATGCATCGGTACGCTAGCGTCAACGAAATTTGTTTTAAAAGAACAAACACACACGATGAAGCGCATAGAGAAATGGTATTAAGTCACACAATCCCCGTGTGAATCGTCACACGTGAAATGACTGTATCGAAAAAAGCCAGTTTGTCTCTGTTTGTCTTTCTAGCAGCGCGATACATGAATCGTGTAGCTTCACGAATTCTTCGGTAAACGAACCATAACACCGTGTTTTTATTGCCGACGCATGGAAATGAGAGGCCTGCGTTTATGTATTGTCAAGTTACAAATACCGACGTTGCTATTTCCGTAGTCAGAGAAACATAAAGTACGTCTGCTTACACGAACTAATCTTCAGTAGCTATATACACGAATAACCTTCAAACATTGAGAGTGGACAGAATCGCATGCTTCGGTTGTTAGGCGCGAAAGGGAGCAACGTGCATTCAGTTCTCTTTTGTTTGGGCGCGTGACACTCGCAGATGTCGGGAAGCCTACTCGTTACGAAAGGATCGCTGGAGGATGACGAAGAATGAGATGTCCCCCGAGGAAAGTTCCTGTGCACATCTCGGTCCAGCAGCGACCGAGTTGCTTGAGAATGTGCGATGCAGTAAATCGAGTCGTAAGGCAAGTGATGGACGCCCGTAAGGCTGCGTTCACATGGGCCAACTCTCTACATCAACTCCAACCACCGTCCTATGACCAACTTCGCATTCACACGTACGAACTGGGCAGTTCCAACCACCGACCAATTTTGCGTCTGCTCGTTCGACGATAGGGCTATATTCTGTTAAAAAAGAAAAGTTTGTATCGATATTCGCTTGTGCTCTTCTGCGAAAGAGATGTGTACAAGCTTCGTTCTTTACCAAACTGTTCACGATTCATAATTAATTCACAGGAAGTGCAGAACGTTAGAACTTTCATCGTCGTCGAGAATAGACTTCTTCCTCGTCGCTCGGAAGACTCCGGAGGACGCGTGCCGGAAAGACGTCACGTATAGATCACGTGTCAGTGCTCCTCGTTGTGATTGGCTATAGAACACCACCAACTCTCTGGAGTTTTCGTAGTTTTCTTCCGGCAACCGATTCTGAGCAACTCGAGTTGGTCGTGGTGGGTGGTGTCGGCCGCCTCGGACCGTAGATGGTGGAGATTTGATCGTAGCTGGTGGAGAAAGTTGGCAGTGTGAACGCAGCCTCAAGCAATCTCCTCCGGATTCCTTTTACGTTGCCAGGTGAAAGGGCTCGCCGTTGTCGGCCTCACAGAGGTGGGCAACGTCACGACTGACGCCCTGGGGGAATGTGCGTCCTGGGCCGACTTCTAAGGGAACTGTGCCGACATATGTCTGAAAGCGTCTGAGGAAAACCCAGGAAAAACCCGAGACAGCACAGCCTGCACCGGGATTCGAACCCGGGTACCTCCCTAACCACTAGCGCTAACCATTGAGCCACGCACGCACTTGCACTGCCATTCAAAAATTAGAAAAAGGAAGCCAAAACGCGCACTGCGAAAGGGTCCAAGAACTGCTGACAACATCGGGACAAAAGACGAGGTTGGGTTGATTGGTTGGGTTGACGAGGTTTAAAAAGGAAAAATATGGAGATGTTGGCACAACTCTACATAGGGCTGGCTACTCCAGTATGCTTAGGGTGGCGAGGTCTTGCTACCAGGATTCTAGAGCGATGTTTGTTCTACGAAAGGCCTAAGGAAGGAGATCACAGAGTGGAACAGATGTCGATATGCAGCTGGCAAGTCACCGAGTACTTCCTTGAGCTCAAGAAGGACGTTGTCGTGTCAGCACAATGCATTCCGCAGCACTTCACGACTTGCTGCGAATCGCTCCCAGATGAGCAGTATGTGCTCACTGTCCTCTGACACTCTGCATTGAATGCAGTTTAGTGAGGGAGCTATCCGTATAAGTGTAGAAACGCGCGGCCGCGAGGAACGAGCTTTGGACTGACGTAGCATTGTCATGTTTGTGTGTTATTGTACGATGCTAAGTTCTTTGATTAAAGTTAGTAATCCCAAAATGACTAGCCGTCCTGTTTCTTCGAGAAACTAACGGCACTATCATTTTTGTGCGAAAAAGATGTTCGAATCAGAAACAAATCAAATGCAATCTAGGGATATGCTATGTATCTGTCAAAAATATAAACGAAATTACACTTGGTTTATAAACCAAGTGAATAATGTTTGTAGGTTTATGAATGTAAACCTAATGTGGGTATACCTACGCGTATATTACAACAGCATGCTCACAACCCACAGGATTACATCTCGCAATCAGAATAAGCATGCCGGTACCACCGCAGCGTTTCTGCATTCTGTTCCACTGGCCATGGACAAGATCAACAGCGCTGGCTACGAAGTTCCCCTGAAAATGTGTTTTAACTACTCATAACTACATGAGCTAAAATGACAGATATTCTGCTGACGCAGAACACATTGTCTCTGCATAATAGCGAGAATTATTTATAAAATACATTTAGGCAGCTACGGGTCAGTTGAGACCAATCACCGGCAGGATCTGTCATATTCTATCGCATTTTATTAGTTGGTTGATTTTAGCGAAACAAAAAACACGGAGGCGCTGTATTCACGAGTACCAGGGTGACTTAATTGTCTTTCGAAAAAAAGGAAAGAAAGAGCGTCAAATCGATTATTTTTCTGGGTCTTATGAAATGATGTACAGAAAGAGTCGTCTCGCTTAGCTGCGGTGGTGACGCATGCATTATGTGATTTCCCCTGCAATAGTAAGTTTATCTTCCTAATGCGCATTATATGTTTCTGCACCTGCATCGCACAATCAAATCTTGATTCCGTGCCACTACATCCAACGTGCCATTACATCCATCGCGCCGGTACATCCAAAAACGAGCTGTTACGTCCAACATGCTGTTACATCCATTGTGCCGTTACATCCAACGAGACGTTGCATCCATTTTTGGCCACTACATCCACGGGTCATTACATCCAACGAGCCAGTACATCCAACGAGTCATCACATCCATCGGGCCAGTACGTCCAACGAGCCATTACATCCACGGACACAGAATACTCGGTCAATGTTTTCGTCGCTGTTCTGTGCTTGTTACGCAGCGCCTTCCATCGACCATCTCAAATGCGGTTCATTCCAACATCGCTGTTCTGTACTTTTTTGTCGCACCTACGTCAGTGGCCAGGAAGTCTTGAGGTCGTTAATTCCTTAGTTGTTTTTGAAACTTAGGAAACTTAGTTGCTTTGAAACTGAGTGGTCCCCGTGCGGATGTCGCGGTTCTGTGCTTTATTGCCAATGGTCTCCTTCACCTATGAGAGAGCGTCCTGGGTGTGAATCACGTGCTGTGAATACCAGATAAGGTGGGGAAGGTGCGCACACCTGGTCACCTGAATCCGGGAAAAACTACGGGTTGACCCAGAAACGGGTTATTGTTGCTGCCTGGACGATTCCAGAGACTCCACACCGGACAGCGAAATGATCGTCTTGTGCGGAGATAGCGACTTAGAAGCGCTTTTGTCGGCCGAGTAATTGTTTTGGGACGGAAACTTTAAGCATAGCTCACCAGAATTCATGAATCCCGTTGTACACCCTTCATGTCTCGATACGAGGAGAGTGTCACTCTGTGGTGTTTGCTCTCACCAGGCGACGTGACACAGCCGCCCATGAATAAACCCATGGTGTAATTCGTGACACACTCCCACACCGTTTCAGCCACTTGGGAACACTACAAAGCTCAGGTTACTGGATGTTTCACTTCGAAGTTGCAGCTATGAATGCAGCAGTGACGGTGTTCAGCGCTGTACGTGTGAATCAGCCCATAAAAATAAGTGCCTGCGCCTTTCATTATGCGACGGCGATAAATGAAAAGCGGGGCTAGCTTTGCTTGAGAACCGTCTGCAGGACAATGAAGAAGTACGAGAGTGGTTCAGGACGGTAAGGCACCTGCCCTTCCTCCCCGAACATTTCCGTCTCCCGTTCAGCGAGGATTTTATTTCCAATCCACCTCAGCAAGTATCACCTCTTCTGAGCGCTCTGCTGCGGCACTTCATATCCTACTTCCACAATTTTGGCTGACATACGTTCCCGTCCGTGACGTATAGGACCACTTTGGCAACTACGGAGCACGCACCGCGAATGTGGTTGAGGGTTGGCACAATGGACTCCATTGAAAAAAAAAAAGCGGGAAAAGGTTAGTCAGGCATAGGCCGACTTGCTATTCCTTCCATAAAAAGAAAACGAGAAAAAAAGAAAGAAAGGAAACACACACACAGCAACCGCCTGCGGATTGTAGTCGTCTTGAACACAGGCAGGTGACCTGTTCACTCCTGTCATTCCTAATCCGAGCTTCTCCTCCCGTCGACCTTCTTACCTCCCATCGCCTCCATGGCGACCCAGATTTTTTGGCCTTTACGTCCATCGTGTCGTTACATCCATCGTGTCGTTACATCCATCGTGTCATTACATCCATCATGCTGTTACGTCCAACGCGTCGTTACATCCATACCATGCTATTACATCCAACGAGCTGTTACATCCATCGTGCCATTACGTCCATCGATGGATGTAACGACACGATGGATGTGACAGCTCGTTGGACGTAATGGCCCCGTACCTCAAAGATTCGGGCTACGGAGTGCCAAGCTTACACCCTATAGCAAAATATAATTTTTTAACATGTTCCGCACAACGTCTGTTACAAGAACAGTCATCGTAGCCTGAAAATTGATTGGAGGAACAACCGCCTTTTAGCGCGGTGCCTAGCGTGCCCGAAGACAAGTACTTTTGAAACGCTGAGCGGACGGCCGTCAACTGCGGCCAGTTTCGACTGTAGAAGGCGACGAGCTTCTGTGTATCGTACGCAGGACATGAAAATGTACACGCGTACAGCGTTTCAAAAGTACTTGGGCCCTGGAATCACACTGTCAGACACCGGGCGTTCTCCGTCATAGTGAAATTTTTCCGGGACATTGATGCAGACAACAAGTTTTGAGCCTATGTGTGTTTTGTGGGTTTCTGTTCGACTGTTCCCGTGTTGCGTGTTTGCGCGTTCTGTGACATCTCAGTGTGTGTGTACTTGCTTTCTGTCGGAATCACCACCACCACCACCACTATTCATCATCATCAGCATCATCATCGCCATCATCCTGCTCACCTTCATTGGCATCATCATTCCAGGAGTTTTCCACCAAAGTAACTGGTGCAAGTGATGTGGAGTTGCGGGCCTCACATTAGTGAAGCCAAAATTTCCATTTTATTTATTTTTTCCTTAAAACCAAACCAAGCCAACAAGAGCGCGCTTTGCAAGCAATTGCTTTTTTTTTTTTTTTTTTTTCTGGTATAGCACGTTGCGGTTCCGAGGCGATTAAACCTCACTTGAAGAAATTTTTCGGTGAATGGTTCTTTCTCGGGCATATGTCCACGCATTTGCGATGCTGCATCACCCAATAGTGTTTCCCATCGCGTCACACGAGCTATTTCCTACTGAATGGACAGCTGGACAGTAATGGACGATAGGCACAAGGAATGGAAGAAGTACAAATAAAAGCCGTTTCTACACATCCGCTGATATCTGCTCGTAGGTGTCCGGAAGGAAGTAATATCGTAGCCTGGGGAAGAGTTGGGAAAGGGGTGTTTGTCACAGCAGGCGTCTAACGCAAGAGAGCCACTTTTACCGGACCCCCCGCGCACACTATACAGCGCAAACACTGACGCGTATATATAGGAGCAAAGGATATGCCCTCGAAAATCTTCACTTTTCTAAGTGACCTCAACATTAGTTGTTTAAGACGCAGATAGCACGTGGTAATACGTGTTAAGGTGGCTTGCTATCAGTGCGCAGGTAACGGAGGAAAATGAAATATGATACCGGCGAGGCATCCGCACATAGCCGTCGCCGTCGAACCGACGTGACCCTGCTTGTGTTCGGACTAACGAGATGTAAAAGTCATCTATAAAATTCTGCGACAGAAAATTGGCACTTAAAGTGCGCAGGGGGGCTCTGCTGTTTTTTTAGTCCATACAAGATATCGTGCCAGACGAACGCTATGTACTCCGGACACGTCCTGATCATACGTCAAGTCAAGTGACCATAAAAATGGCAAGATCACTGACTGGTGGTCTAAACGTTTGTTAGGAACGGGAATGCTGTTTCTGTTCGTCGTTTTATAACGTCTTTCGATCTCAGTGGTAGTTATTTTTTTTTTTAACTGATGTCCTCTAAGCAAAACAAAGGCTTGCGAATGCGGTCCCGTAATCCTGGCCGGGCAGAGCGAAGTGATAACGGCGTGCCAAGACTCATTGTGGTGGAAGGTGCAACGTGTGATTTACACCAGCAAGATACGCTCTTGAAATGACGTTACTGTCATGGTTGAGTGCCAAGAGACAATGCGGGTACGTGGGTCAGTGGCATCGATACGGGCATCAAGGCGGCAGAGAACCTTATATATATTCGGCGGCAGACGTGAGGGATCTTGAACCGGACCAGGCTGCTACCACCGGACATCTTTAACATCATCCGCTTCATGTATCTTTTGACCTTCACATATTTTCCAGGCATCCTTTCAACTGCTGAGCCGTACTGTCTCAAGTCTTGGTGTTCCAACTTCACGTTTGCATTATATCAACCTCCGCAACGCTGGGATTCCGCTTGATTGTCACCTGGGTTCATCTGCATGGAATTCGTTTCACCACTCACTCGCATTAAACCGTTTTATGGTAGTTTCTGTGCACCAGTTCCTGATCGTGTCACGCTGTGTTGTCACGTGTCCCAACCTTCAGTGATGGTTGCTTTGACCAACCACCCCATACAATAACGTCACAGCTACGTTTGCAGCGGAATATCGGCCAGCTCCAAAAGAAAATATAAACATGGATGTGGGCATGGCAAGACGGCGATTTTGCCAAAGCGACCGCTCGAGGGTAGTTGTAAACATGGGGGGAGGGGGGGGGGCTATACTTCCTGGGCCTATACTACTTGTTATCCTGCCCTTTCCGACCCACAAGTCCCGTTCAGTCATGACCAGAATTTAACATCCACGATTCACAGCAGATAGTGAGGCTCATTCTGTCCCGGTTGAAGAACCTTGCACACGTCACAAATAGGAAAGTGCCAAATTGTTCACCGATACGGGAATCCTGTGTGTCGTTTCTGCGCTTTTAAAAACTCCTACCAGTTGACTTTGTCATTTTTTGATGGAAAAAACAAAAAGACTGCAATCAAGCCGATGTCTTAACCCTCCAGCAATACATAATTACCCAAGGTTTACCGCACTCGTACTGTTCTGGTGTGCCGATCCTCTGGACCTCAAATACATGTGTGACATTACGGCTGTCAGCAGATGCGGGATTTCCCTGCACGGTGCCAGTTGACTTGGCTTCCTTTTATCCTGGCTACCAGCTTGGAGGGAGGTCTTCTCATTGATCTGTAACTCTACAGCACTCTTTTTCATTTGGTGTTGTGCAGCCTTTCTTTCTCGGCCGATAGATCGCTTTCGCGTTTTCGAACTTACAACGGCGTCACAGTGTGTACATTTCACTGCTCTCAAGAGATGGACTTCACTCATGTCCGTAAACTCAGTACGGAGAGTTCCGTACAACGTGGAGTTTCCTTTTAAGCTTCCATACTTTACGCAGGAGCCTGTCCTGTGAACGTGTTGTCCATGGCCCCGCCTCTTCGATGTTGTAACATAATACGATGGAGAAAATGAAAATATGACAGCTACTTGGTGACAGATGACTGGTACGTGGCTATCGGATCGCTGCCTTTTTGCAGTATGCCTCAATTCCCCCGCGGGCCCAGCGAAGAGTCGTGACTGTGGTTTCGGCATCGGGATTAAACAATAAAAAAACAGAAAGAAACTCCACACATGCGAGTTGTGTCTCACGTACGCCGAATTCCTCCGATTTATTTTATCCTTCCATATTTTATTCACAAAAATATATCGCGGGGGTATTCGCACTGCTTCGTGACAGCTCACGTTTCTAATTACATAGGGACATGCGCTTCCTTCTCCGCTCAAGCCGTAGTAAATGGTTTTCGCAACGACACGAACTGACGAAAAAGGTGTATTCAATTGTGATGTGTATAAGCAACAGTGTGGGCGAGTTTCGTGTCAGTGATGTGTATATACTTTATAATTATAAGCACAGTTGCGCGAAACGTCTTCTTCAGTGTGGAACATCTGCTGAATGACTAAGCAATTTAGGTTATTATTCGAATGTAACGTTGTTATTAATAATCACTTACAGCTGTGCCTACACTCTAAAAAATAAAACTCATTTTTTGATGTAATTGGGGTGTATCAATTGCTTTACTCCCTTATTGCACCCTCAAGAAAAAGAATACACCCTGTTTTTGGTCTGAAATGGGTGTAATATGTGTATGTTTCGCTCTACAGGGTGTAATTTCGGAGAATTGGTGTAAAAAAGGTGTAGTGGCCATCAAATTTCTAATGCTCGCTACGACAGGTCTGGCAACACTGTGCTGTTTACTGTGTGTTCTCCAGCTATGGCGGTTGGAGTAAGTTGTGGCAGTTTTCGTGTTCTTTGGGGAGGTCGTTTGGTGAACAAAAGATGGTCATTTCCATTTCCGATGGTCATTTAACCATCTGAGTTTAGTATGACACTGCAAGGATTATGGTTCCGGGTCTCGAACGGATGCAAGCAACAGATGCGCCGTGCGCATCGGATCGAGTAGCTTGTCCGAGCGTCTCGCTGCAGCGTGCTGTTTGGTAAGTGTTGTCAGTGTATTTTGTCTTGTCTGGTTGATTGAGGTGCCTTTGAAGCGGGCATTAAGCGGGCTTTGAAGCGTATATTAAATGTATGCATATTGTTTGGTTAACAATAAACTCTATTTGATTGATTGATTGAAAAAAAAGTGCCTCAGGACGAGAGCCGCCGATATTTCGAACACAGACTGTTCTTCTTGTGGACCCAGAAGAAGAAGAAGTATACAGTCTCTGTTCGAAACATCGGCGGCTCTCGTCCTGAGGCACTTCCCTTCATACTTCATTACCGGCCTGCTGGGTTTGCTACCCGTTTACAAGAATAGGAAAGAAATTCCTAGTAACTTGGTGAAGGGCGGAAACTCGTCCTGATAGCTGCGGGGCACGATTATTAAATGACAAATAGTGTAAGGAACAGAGAATAATTTGTCCCTTGATGTGAAAAAAATCAAGTGGCCACACAACAGGGGACCCACCGAAAAACATATTAGAGGGACGCAAGTTAGCTGGTGTAAACGGGACTAAGCTAACACACCCTGAGGGTAAACGGGACGACGACAAACCTCCAACCACACTGTGCTGCAGCAACGTGTTCATGGTACACCGTGGTGTCGTTTCTTTTTTCGCTTTCATTCGGTGAGCGAGGTGAAACAGTCACCTGCCGCGGCTACTATACAGAAACTGGGCGAAACCGTCGAAACTGGGCGAAGAACGTCGAGGCTCATTCGAGGGTCGAAAAGCGGTTCGGCGACAACTAGTATATACAGGGTGCGTCACGTAAAATGTCATTTGACCCTTGTAATTTGCGGTCCCTTGTAATTTGTCAGGTGGCTAGTGATATGACCTCCTCACGCCGCTGTTTTGCGGCCGACTTAGTGCGTCGCTGACAAATGCGCAAATAAAAACCTCAATTTTCGGACGACCTTTCTGGATATAACCGCCGTACTACGTAACGTATTTTGCAGCGGGTTTGGCTAATTCAACCACGGCCTATCTGATTTAGCAAGAAAAACGTTACATTGACTAGGCAAATTTCCGGGTTCAATTAAAAAAATTAAATTATTTAAATTACAAGTCGTCGGAATTATTTTAAGTAGGTGGCAAATTGAGTGGCCGGAAGGCAGCCGCTTACCCCATATTTTTCTGTTGTGCCGTTTTTTACAAGGGTCAAATGACACGTTACGTGACGCACCCTGTATAATAGACCTACAAAAATTAGTTTGAAGCATACATTCGTCTTTGACAAAGGCAGCACTTTTTCTCCCATCAAAGAAGTGCCAATTTCCAGTTTGTACAGAGTACAAATACGCTTTGACAACATAAGTCGACGTTGAGCATTTCTTTTTGGCTAATCAGTTAATCCCTAATCAGCCAATCGATATTCAGCGGAGACACACGCAATCCCGAAATCAGATGTTGGTCGTTTGTTATCGCTCTCGATTCATAATTTTCCCCATTTCACTCTGAACTGCCGCAAGCTTGAGCAATCTCTCCCTTCTTTCAATAAACAAACTCAAAAGAACAAAATCAACAGGTTTGTAAAGTAAGACTTATCCAGCAATTTATTCTGAAAGGTGTCAGCATTGATTCGGCATACGTATGCTTGTCAGATGGCTCTTAGCACTTTTTTTAGGCGCCTAAAACTAACCTTTTTAGTGCCTGAACATCGGGCCTCTAGTTATCAGCATTTGTGAGGCTGCTGTACACAAGCATGAAAGTGCAGATAACAAATAGGCGGTGACCGCGAAGAAGAGTGCCAAATGCCGACGTGTTGGCTAGCTGAGCTCAAGATCGCGGGTTCGATCCCAGCCAAGGACGGTAACAATGTGGGGGAAGTAAACATTGCTTCCAGCACCCTGTGTCGGAGGTTTTCGACGCACGTCAAAAGAACCCCAGGTGGTCGAAATTAGCCACAATCCTACCCTGCGGCACGTACATTACGTCGCCACACAAATAGACCGACTCGCCTTACGTGTAAATCAACTCCCAATTTGAATTTGAATTTAGTGCCAGGTGAAGAAAGTATTTACATGGATAAAGTAAGATAAGTAGAAAAGAAAAAAGTATGGAGAGATTGAATTTGGCACCCGACCAATTCTGCTACTCAAAAAAAAAAGAAAACAGTAACGTCGATGTTACTTACGCAAGACATATCCAAGTACCAAAGTAAGAAACAATAAGTGTATGTGCAATTCAGGCAGAACGTGATCTTTCAGGTTACTCCATGCAACACTGAGGTTTGTGAGAAGGGCAACGCAGGGCACCCTCAACATGCCCGCGTATTTTGCGGAACGTGCGTGTCATCCCCACGAAAGTGGTGCAACGTGATCTGTTACCTTCTCCCGGTCCACTGCGTAGAAGGCATTTTCAGGTTGCCATGTATCTGCTGTTGTAGCAGGCATTCTCACATTACTCCAATTATCTGCGCCATGCCATGAGAGCACGAACGTTCGCGCTTTTTTCTTCTTCTTTGCTGTCGAAGCTTCTTTCATTATGCAGACAATCGCACATTGCGCGCTCCTGCAGGTAACGCCATACAACTGTACATAATAAAGTCAAGCTGTTCGTTGTGTAATTTGGAGAAGGTCCACAATCCTCGGTGCTAAGCACAAAATCGAGAAGTATGCCCGTGAAAATACAGTTTAGCGCGAGATATAAAGCTCAGACGGCACGTATGACACGGGCGCAACAGTCGGAGTCAGATCATAAATATGCCGAATGAATAACCAATACGCGTGACGTCTATATAGGCCAACCCACCTTATGTGTAAATCTACTCCAATTACGCGTGACGTCCCAGCACGAGGATGGCAGTTTTTGTTTTCCCAAGGCTGATTATGTTATGTACTTCTTCAACCTTACAAAAAAGGTAGTTGTTCTTTTTCATCAATATAGTGAGAAAGCCAAGTACTAGCTTACCACCTATCTTGCCTTCCGTGGCCTAACAGTCTCACCGGCGACGAAAAGTTGCAATGGCGTTCTCGCGCAAATGCTTCCGCAGGTATCCGCTCTACCTTGACGGCTCCCCTCTGACTTTCGCCACTTCATGCTGATACCTGGGTATAATACTTGATCGCGACCTAACGTGGTCCCGCCATGTGAAGATGATTACCACAAAGGCGGCTGCCTCAGTTCACGTCCTCAGACGTATTGCTGGTGCGTCCTGGGGCCCGTCTTGCTCTGACCTTCATCGCGTCCATCCGGCCCTCGTGTTGGGGACACTGCGCTACAGCCTCCCTATCTTGCATGCCCTCAGCCAAACACAGGAGCGCGAGCTACTTAACATCCAGGCCCGCGGCCTTCGCATTTGTCTGGGAGTACCACGAACATCAGAGACTTACTGTACTCTTGCTGAAGCACGGGAGACGCCTGTCCCCCTTCTGCGGGATGCTGATACACTTCGAGTATATTCTCGCTATCTCACCAGTCACCTTTACCACTATCGTTGCCATATTGACGACGAATGCCGTGACTTAGCTTTCGGCAAGGCCATCGCCCGCCTGAAGGATCATCTCCCTTCCTCCTCAACCACTCCCAACTATGCGCCAGCAATCTGGACCCTTGCGCGTCCTGATATCTGGTCCACCATCCCCGGTCTTCAGCGCAAGCGTGACACTCCCGCACTTGTAGCCTTCCAACTCGCTCTCCATTTTCTGCACTCCACGTATCAGAACCATCGCCAGGTATACACGGACGGGTCAGTCACGACAGACAGCTCGGATGCTGCATTCTATATCCCTGACAGTGCCTTTCAGTAAGCTTTTGTCCTCCCATACCCAAATGGCTTCTATGGAAGCAAAACTCCTCGGCATCCTGTCGGCTCTACAGCACCTGCTTGGTCTGCCGGCTGTACAGCGGGTTGTTCTGACTGACAGCAAGGCTTCACTGGATCTGCTGCTCTCGTTTCGCTCCTGCACCATATGCACTCTCCACACGCTCATACCACAAGCACTGACACAACTCGCGGCAACTGGTCATTTTGTGGCGCTTCACCGGATCCCGGGACACGTAGGCCTTCTTGGTAACACCCGCGCAGACACAATAGCAAGAGACGCAACATCTACCAGAGCTCTCCCTGCCACCCCTCTGGCCCTAACGATCTCTGTCTGCTCCCTGCACATTCGCCGGTGGTGCTGTGTCCGTACCCGGCAGTTCCGAGCGGACTCTACCTCATATCATCATTTCGTACGTCTCATTGACCCACTGCAGGACTTTACTATTGCCTGCCGGTGCAATAGAGCTGAAGAATCCCTCCTCCACCGTCTTCGAATGAATGTTGCACGGACACCCTCACTCCTGTATAAAATGCGCCAGACGAACTTTCCCAATTGCGCAACTTGTTGTGTGGAAGCCGACATGGAGCACTGCCTCCTGTCCTGTAACCGGTACCTCTCACAAAGACTCGTCTTCCAACGCCACTTGCGACGACTTGGCTACCCTAACGTCTCTTTGGCCACCCTGATGGGCCCGGTCCTGCACAATCAGGGGGCAGTTACGACTGCCCTCTTGAGCTTTCTCCGTGCCACCGGCCTCTCGACCAGCCTCTAAGGCCCTTTTGTGTATCTGTCTGTATGTATGTGCGTGTTTCTTTTCTCTCTTTTTTTATTCGTTTTCTTTCTTTCTTTTCGTTTTCTTTCCTTTTTTCGTTTTCTTTCCTTTTTTTTCGTTTTCTTTCCATTTTTTTCGTTTTCTTTCCTGTTTTCGTTTTCTTTCTTTCTTTTCGTTTTCTTTCCTTTTTTCGTTTTCTTTCCTTTTTTTCGTTTTCTTTCCATTTTTTTCGTTTTCTTTCCTGTTTTCGTTTTCTTTCCATTTTTTTCGTTTTCTTTCCTGTTTTCGTTTTCTTCTTCTGTTTCGTTTTCTTCCTGTTTTTTCGTTTTCTTTTTATGAAAGGAATAGCAACTCGGTCTATGCCTGACTAACCTTTCCTCGTTTTTTTTTTCAATAAACATATCCCCCCCCCCCCCCCCCGAAGCACTAGCGATTTCACTCGGTTGTTTTTGTCGCATCCACTGGTACAAGCTGAAGCTATTAACTTCCTGTGTATCACCTCGGAACTGCGCGTTTTTTTTAATTACCCATGCACGTGACATTCGAGACAATCTGTTTCGGGGCTGCTGCTTATTTCTGTCACACGTTTCATTTGAAAGCTGTCGCGGGGCTGGCTTCCATTATAACTCGCACTAAATCACGGATCTCAGCAATATCGTCTCCGCTATGACCACCGGCGCCACCGCATAGCCTTAAGCAGTATTTTACTTATCGGTCCGGGTGCCTTTACCACTAATGGACTTTGTTCTCTTTGTATTATGAACAGCCTCGCCAGTTTTTTTCTCACCAGTTGCTACACTCCAAGGAGATACATCGTCCATATGTTTTATGCGGCACTGGAGTTCGTCTTCATACTCCTTGAGGAGAGAAACTCCCTAACTTCATGATACTTCAAATCTTACAGGGTAAAAATGGTCACTTATGTTGAGTAGCAATATCCTTCAAGCACGAGTCCGAAGCTTCTTCCGGAAAAGACGGTGAGAAGCCGGGTTACGACCACTGATCTCTATCTATCAGATCAGTGACTGACGTCTTATTTATAACCCAAAGTACCTCCCATGGATGTTCCGCTGTAGAATAACTGCCATCGGGCAAGTTTTTGTGTTCCAACGCTTCCCAGCTAATGTATTGTCACACATTCCACAGTTTTTCCACAGTCCAAGTGTCGAGAAAGGAAGGCGAACCACTACGGACGCAACTACCAAACGTTGTTAAACTTCTTCGAATTGTACTCACAATACCTGTGACATCCTGCACGTCAGAAAGATATTTAAAAACGTCTACTGTAGGCTATGCAAGTATGTCAGCTGTCTAGGCAGATCCCCTGTTTGCCTCTTTCCCCTTTTGCCCATGAAGTGGCCTCATTGGTCCCTCTCCCAAATAATGGGGTTGAAGCTTCCTTGTAGCTGCTTTGTGAGAGGACAGCCACTTCGTCACCAATATTCCGTATTGCCAAACTTTCCCCTGCGCAGAGACAAACTGTCGTAGCGAATTACCCCCTTTGCTGTAGAACCTAGAACGCAGGTTTATATCAATGCAATCAACCGCCCTGTAATTCAATCGGCATAACGTATAGCAAAGTGTCCCCCCCCCCCCCTATATCTAGCAGGGTCACCCCCATATTTAGCAGAGATTCCAGCGATGCCACGCCGTAGAATATGTCTTATGATCCTGACCGATAAGGCCCCTTCACCTATTTTGCTGTCCTTTGCTTTTCCACTGGGTGAATATCAGGTGCCTTGTTTAACTGCACAGAAAGCAGCGACGCGAATATAAACAAAGGTGTGGTTGTTGCAACGCAGGAACAGTAACTTTATATGTGGCGCATTCAAACGCTTTCTATTCTCAGCTGTATCAAAACGAATCGAACCAAAGCAAATTAAAGTGAAGCGAAGCTGGCGTTTTTCAACAGGAGAAAGTTCATGTGAGCTGTTTCCCTTCGCAGTATCGAGCAAAAACCATAATGATGGGCGGCATCACGAAAAACGCCTTCCAACACAGTTCTCAATCCCGAGGCTTCTCACTGGCTATCGAAGAGTATGCGGCACGAAGACAACTAGCTAGATAACCGCAAGCTAGCTTGCATTCATGCCATTCTATCAGTTGCGAAGCCCACGTACAAACTGTCGCTAACTCAAGCACAGCGATTCAAGCTGACCAAACTACCATAGGTTAATTTAGTTTGGTTTAATTAGGATAAGAAGGTTAATTTTAAGCTGATTTACCTCTCTTCACATTTATGTCAAAACCTAACGACTTCCCACGAATAATGCGAGCGAGTGGAAATTAAAACATTTTGCACGATATGTGCAGCAACTCTGCCGATGCCTCCTGTCCGGAACGAGTAGTACCCAGTGTGCAGATTGGCCGGTGGGTTGGACGTAAGGCTTTGTTGTACCTTTATTGCCGGGTGCGCTACCTGGCGATATGGCGGCCTGGGATCGTGTGCCCGACGTCATATAGCCTTGTTCAACTTAAGAAGGAAAATAAATCTAGTTCGTCAACTACATACGCCGTTGGAGATAAGGAGACGCAATACCGCCCCAGGAGAAATAATGTAGCGCCACCTTTAGGAGAGCGCACTTTCTGCCGCAGCGTATACTGTCATGCAGCCAGTCTTAATAGCCAATACGGAAGCAGAGTGACTATGATGGATTACATTATCTGGCGCAGGAGGGAGCGTGACCTCTTTGTGTACAGCCATCCTATCTGCGACGCAGTAATATTTTGAGAGCTGGCGGACTAGATCTCTTTTCCTTCTTAAATTGAACACGGATAGGAGCTGTGCAGACATCTGCACATCTTCCTTTCGGAGCACGTAAGGAAAACCCAGGAAAAACACATAGATTGTAAATTACGGCCGGTACTGAGATTCGATTCGCACGCGTGTCACCTCCCTCAGTCACGGCACGGCTGCCACTTCTTCCACTTTGAGGCGGCGCGGCAGAGAAATGGCGCCTCACCGTGTTTAGCGAAAAATAACCGAAAAATAAACGTGTCTCGCTGACGCATTCATTTTGAACTTTATCTCGCTTGAAATCCGAGGGTAGCTAGTGAGCGTTTCTTCTTCGTTGTTCCTGAGAAGAAAGAAAAAGTAATCGAAGCGCCCGTCTCGGCTTGTAACACTTGAAGTATGTTGAACTATCCAAAATGCACCCCAGATATGAAGTACTGCCTTCTCGTGCTCGTGTGCGTTTCGGCAAACGGCTAATGCGCTTTTCTACTTAGACGTCCAATTCATCAGCAGGTCGAAGATGAAAAGCGCAGTTTTAAGTGCAATAACATTATCTTTTGTGAGTGCGGTTACGACGTTAATGTCTCAAGAAGCTTAGGGGGCTGTTCTTCATATTCCTTCGAAATGTGTGCATGCCGTCATCATTCTTACTTCATGCTTTACGGTAAGTCATTTATAGTGCATGTAGCTTCGCATAATTCCCGCATAACTTTTTGCGAGATTCGTGATCTTATGTTAGACTAAATGACCTGGACGTGCTTCGTCTTGAATTGGAGTGCTGTCTCGGACACGTAGCGATTGTAAGAATTCGAATAAATTACCATAATGGGACTGAATCACTTCCGCGCCTGGCACTGCCGAGGGCAGTGCTATGATATTGCTGTGGTGTCTTCCCGTCTTCGTACGTATGTTGATGACGCTAAAGTGGCTCCTTATTGACCTATGCAGGATTCCATCTGCAGTTACTTGTTCCTGCATTCCGTTCAACATTTTTCTGTATCACTGTGTCGTCTACCCAACATTACCCCCCCCCCCCCCCCCGTATCACTGTGTTTGATTAAGACTGCATAAAGCGGAGGAAGGGAGGGAAAAACTCCGCAATTTTGCGACCAGTATTGTGAACTTAATACAACTACATTTGGTTTAGGTCCGGAATTAAATTCACGTGAAAGTGACTGTGGATTTGATTTGGATTTGGTTAAAGGTCAATGAAACGGTGGGATTTGGACATGAATTGAATCATGTTTTTGCAGCTGGGTTTCGATTCAAATAAAACCATGCACGATAAATGACCCATAATCATTCTCCAGAGCTTTCGCTTTGCTGTTTCCATTCTTTTAAATAATATCAAACGCTATTCGGGTTATGTGCTGCATCTCTCTGTGTCAATCAATCACGCAATTATTCATCGCTCGCTGCTCTGAGTGTGAAATACTTGTTACGCTACTGCTGTTATCTGAGATAGTTATAATGGCGGTCGATTCCGAGTCATTTTTACATCTCGAGGACAACACTAAGTTTTTCAATTGTGCTTTTTCAGAGAGCCGACTTTCCGGACTCGGTAGCGGATTCGACAAATCCAGATTTAAAATAGGATTTCGTTTGACATAGAAAATATAAATCCGGATTCAAAACGATTTGATTTACCGAGGGCAATTTAAATCCAGGCTCGATTTAGATTGGATTTATTGTCGCGAGCAAAACTGGGATTTGATTTGAATCTGATCTGTGTCGACAAATTCACATCACCGCTTGCGACAAAATGGCTCGATAAGAACATCTGATTATGTCTCCTCCTAAATCCAAAAAAACAGTCAAAAAGAACAAGAAGAAAGGTATCACGAAAAGTGCCGGTTACCTGGAAATATTTAAAAACAAAGGCAATCTAACGCAAAGTTGAAGTACAAGGAAGTGCGTTCCTTGAGTGCTGAGGTAACGGCGCTTCTGGTCGCGAAGGGCGTTCCTGCGTCGCCATGTCATGCATATATGCACCCTCTCAGAATATCATGCAGATTGGTGGTTCTCCTGTCGACACGCTGCGTACCCCATCGCCCTTCTATTTTTCTTCATAAAATATTCGCCGCCTGTGCGTCAAATTGAGCTTGCAACACCCGACCTGTTCTGACACGGTGGCGGAAACACTTATTGCCTGGAACGAGATGGTAACTTCGGGGCACGTTTTACGCTACCGTGTGAACCGTGAAGGGGTGGTCTGGATATTTTGAGCGCGCAGAATGAGGTTGGTCGCGTCAGATGGGTGTCAAGGTACGTAAGGTGATTCCAGTGGAGTAAGGTGTGAGGAGACCCACAAAACTTGGTCTCCGTCGAAACATTTTACTTTCATCAACGAAATTGCATCACTGATGTGCTCTGTGCCGTTGATAGGCCCTCCGCTAGCTCTTGTATTGAATCTAAAATTTAGACCTTCCAGCGTCGTGACTTTGCCACATGTCAAGTTGAAAGGGGAGTACGTGCCGTTCCATGCTATAGGTTTTGGCCAGTTCACACATAAGTGAAGCCCGCATGGGCACAAAGTGTGTTGATGACACGCTGTGGCAATGCCCTTCACCGGTCACTCAAGACGACGTCGTCGCAGTAAGACATTATTGCGGATTATAAAATGCCTAGAATTTCATTCACGTAAAATATTAATGAACTCATGTTGGCGGTCATAATCTTGGTTGTTTATCGACCGCGACCAGTTGCATGTATAGGGCTCACCAAAGGCCATCTTTCAACGGTATTGCTGTTGGATTTGAATGGAGCACCCAATATATTGTCAATATTGTCAATATAATTGTCGAATGAATGTCATTTGAGTTTTTTTTTTCTTTTTCTTGTAACACGTAGAAGTATACTGAAATAATTCCCGACTTTCTGCGCCTTTTTTTTTTTGCACTCATTCTATTCCATTCAAGCTCCTTTTGTGGCAAAAAAAAATTAGCTACCGTTTCTCCTATAAAATTATCGTATTAGATGGTGAAACCGCTGCCTCGAGTGTGGTTATCACTTTCGTTTGATTAGTTTCCTCTTTTGTTTCTGCGTGAATGTTAATTTTTTTTTCTGGGCATCTAGCGCATTTAATTTCTCAATTCATCCGCCAAGTTTACACCACTTGGAAATTTCCCATGGAAGTCATACGTGCGACTCCCAAATACAGCTTCTTTGCTCTCCCAACTGTGCACCATTAGCCATGGTAGAGGTAAGGCAGAAAGAATTTAGCTAATAAACGTGACCCATTGGAAGTCGGGAATCGTGCTCAAGTGCGGGCTCTTCAGAGCGAAACGAAGAGTGACAGCATTATCTAGTCCGTGGTGGAACTCAATCCCTTGTCCTCGTTAGATGAGTTTGTGGCGAATTTGCTAGAGTTTGAGTTGATTAGTTTGACATAGGCTAGTAAGAGCCCGATAAGCATAGTATCGATGTTGCGCTATTCCAAATACTTTCTTTTCTACGAAAGCCGTTGAAAGTGACTCGAGTGGCGTTGCCATTCTTACTTCCACCGAGGAAATTCTATTTGTTACCCGCGCTGCGATTTTTCACATGGCGTAGAATCAACTGCAGCACTTTTTTTTCCTTGTTTACCTATTTAATATTTTAGTAACTGATCCACCGCTGAATTCTTTCTGCATATTTTTTTTTTATTTCTCAATCAATCGATCGACCTTTCTGCTGCCTTTTCTCTTTCATCTGTCATTCTGCTCGATGGTACCAATCAGGGTTGCGGAGTTGCCATTCCGGAGTTGGAATGATTCCGGAATGATTCCAGATTTATCAGAGCCCGGAATGGAATTGGAATGGAATGGCGGAAACTGCCCTGAATGGAATGGAATTAGGCATTTTTTTCGCAGGCGGAATGGAATTGGAATGGACTGATCTGGGTGCCACACGGTCAAGGGCGAAATAACCTTGTCTTTTTGCTTTTTCCGTGATGTGTAATTTATTGTCAATCTATTGTCAATCTATTGTCAATCTCCTCTAGCACAGTGTTTCCCAAAGTGTGGTCCGCGGACCCCTGGGGGTCCGCGACCGTCTCTCACATTTCAGTGAGGATTTTCGTCCCCACGAACACGCGCTCGTACATGCTGCCCGATTTCCAAACACCCAGAACTTCCAAAACTGCTACAAGCATGCTTCAACGGCTAGCTTCTAATTTCTGATAGAAAAGTCCTGCAATGCACGTTTGTCAGCGTCATACACATACAAACAAGACGAAGAAACTAGACCGGAATCGTTTCTGAAGCTGTATCGAAAGCACGCAGCAGCTGACGAGGTTGCTGGTTATGCACTGGCTAGCATGGGAAATACAGTGCGTCATATCGTTTTGCTTCGAGTTCGAACTGACTGAGAGTGTTCCTGTGTTTAGCGCATTTTATATTTGGCAGCCTGCGGACCTCTTGCAGCGATGGTGGCACTACAGATGATATCTCGCACTGAACGCGGCGTTGGAAGTCAACTTCGCTTCTGTCTAGACAGTCACTTGACCATGTTTATGCCTGCACAAATGTAATTTCGTACCTTGTTATACCCTGTCGCGCATATTAAACACGGTCTGCAATGCTGTGTTCCACAGCGCGTATCCCGGTATATTTGTGTGTGTGTGTGGGGGGGGGGGGGGGGGTCCGTGAATTAGTTCTCATCGCTCCCGGGGGTCCGTCACCGCCAAAAGTTTGGGAAACGCTGCTCTAGCACTGCTGGGCTACCCAGCACGGTTACCGATCCCTTTTCTTTTATTGATGGAATTAAAGGAATGCAATGGGGTTGCCAAGCCATTCCAGGAGTGGTAATTGTCAATACCTTTTCATTCCGAGGAATTGAAAGGAATGGAATTATCACAAATCTCCATTCCTCGGAATGGAATTGGAATGGAATGAGTGATCCCATACCGCAACCCTGGTACCAACTGACTTCAAGCTAGTGGCCGACTGACTAGCCCATGAGTCTTTCTGTGTCCTGTCTGTGTTGTAGAACTTTCGGCTTCTTCCCTTCATAAAGAACGATTCAGTCAACAGTGTTACGCTTGCGGTGGTTTCCTGGACCCGTGAGGACTAAGGACATGAGAGGATGTTGTCGATACTTAAAGTGCCACTACGGACTAAATCTCTTGTCGTCAGAATTCAACTGAATGTATGCCATTCCAATTCACGTGTCTTACCACTCCATTCTCCCATAATATCTGTGGGACAACTATGGTACCTCTTCCTGTTTACCAGCTCGCGCGACTCAGTGGTTAGCGTGCTGGCAATGGCACATCGAGGCTGGGAGGTACCCGTGTTCGAATCCCAGTGCCGGCTGTACTGTCTGGGGGTTTTCCTGGGTTTTCCTCAGACGCTGTCAGACATATGTCGGCACAGTTCCCTTAAAAGTCGGCCCCGGGGCCCCGATCTTGAGCTTTCACATAGCCTGCGGACTTGCACATAAAGTTCGCGTGCTCCAAAGCCGCTTTGGCTCGTTGTGGCGCAAGTGCTCGTGGGGAATCACGGGCCGAAGTGATGCATTTAACGCGCCTTATGGGATAACGAAAAGTTCGGGCCCCAGGACGCACATTCCCCCAGAGCGTCAAGTGCGGTTTGCACTGTTGCGTTCCAATGCGTGCAAATGCTAGCGCTGCGGGTTGCCGTGGTAACCAACTTGCGCGTCGCCCTGCGAAACAAATTCAGTCATAGGCGGCGCTTCAGGTAGAAGAAGAAGAAGAATGTCAACGCATGCGCATGCAGCTGCACGCACGTATTCGAATGCAATAATGTGAACCGTGCTTTATTCGCGACGTTGTCCACCTCTGTGGGTCCGCCAACAGCGAGCCCTTTCAGAAGCACCACCACCAGCACCTCTTCCTGTACAAACTAACCATTACTTTGTACCCCCGGAATAAGTAAGTAAATAAAAAATAATCATGATCATCTTTCTCTATGTGACACGAATGTACCATGAAACAGCACGAGGGTTCGTGCGAAAGCACAAGGAGCGTTTAAGACGTTCTAAGTCTAAGTATGACGCGATGGGACTGACGGTATTGAAATGTTCCATGATCTCGTGTCGCGCCGGGCGGGTCGGTCGCTGAATTGAAGTCGCCGCTGAGGAAATGTGCCGCAAAACGGGCGACGTGGATATGAGTGACCAATAAGCGTGTGACGTTTCCCCAGGTTGCTACGGAATTGGGCATTAGTACTGGGTCCGTAGAAACGATCTCGCACGGAGATTTGGGTATGTCCAAGGTCTGTTCGCGTTGGGTGTCCCAAATGTTGACACGTCAGAAATGTATAAAAATAGAGTGCCATGTTGCCATGAAATGTTAGCCACGAGGAACGCTGATGAAAGCTGCCTTTACGAGCGGTTGGTAACTAGGGGTGAGACCTGAATTTACCACTGGGGTCCCGAGAGCAAGCTGTAATGAGCATGGCCTGGGCGCACAAGACAGCCTCTGCGGGAAAAATCATGGCGATATTTTTTGGGGAAATGAAAATGACGTTCTGCTGATTGATTACCTACCGCCCAAAACTAGCACAACAAGGACCTATTATGCCCAGGTGCTGCTTTGGTAGCGTGAGGCCATCTAAAAGAAGGGCCAAGGTCAATTGAGCAACCAAAAAAAAATCGCTACTTCATGAGAATGCGCCAGCCCATACGTCCGACGCTGCACAAAGACCCAGTTCGGAAATGCAAATTCGAAAGAAAAAAAGAAAAAGATGCTCTTGCTCCTAGAGTTCTCGCTTATATGTTAGGCTAAGAACTTACTGAACGCCCCTCGTATGATGTCACAGTGTGCGTAATCTAGCATCCACCATCGCATACTCAGCCTTCCAACGTGGGGCGGGCAGCGGAGACCGGGGATGTACGCGCGCTGTTGCTAGGGCACCGACGCCATATAGTTCACGATGACGCCACCTTCTCTTGTAGAATCCTGAAACTATGAAGCTTTGAGGCTTCTTTCGAAAATTCATGGACGCCTCGCTTCATACAAAGCGAAAAAAAAAAATTTAGACCGATGACATTTGAAGAAAGATGTGCCCAACGGGGGAATGTAGTAGACCAAGCATTGAAAACGATACGATACCACTGACATAGTCATACATTGCACCAGGGATCTGTGCAGCAACAACTTCATATCTTAGTAAAGTGTTTGAGTTCTTCAGCAGAAATGAGGGAATGCGGGAGAGAGTAACCCAGAGCAATTTATCGAAGCCGCCCAGTCACGGTGGTTTCGACACCGGTTTCTCGCACGTAAAGCTCCTTCCATTAGTCTATTCTATGGCGGTAGGTCGAGCACTGAGAGAGTCAACGCCGCGAAGCTGTACGCTATGCGTTATGGTCAGCGTAACACGCGAGACCATGCTGAAGTAATCCTGGGCCTTTGATGGCTCAGAAGCGATCTTTGCTTGGTACAGCGCTCGATGGAGCCATTAGAGAAGCCGTCTCCGTACTTCTCCAGACTTTCCCAGTTGTCTCGTTCCGAAAAACGACAGACTGGATTATAAGTAGCTGAACACGTTACGGTCGCATATCCTATTCCGTCCAAGCTGAGTTGACCACCTACATGGCGAGGAGTGCCAGCGCATTCGCGATGGTTTGCTCTTAGTTGATATTTTCAATGCGTTCTCGCGGCTGCAAAACATGTTCCAGTGGTGGAATGGGGCTATTCGAATATACGAGGCTCTCTTTTGAACTAAGCCAGTGGGCGTCGCGTTAGGTGATGCTTGAATTAAGCCACGAGTGACATCACGGACGTGGAAGCATTCTTAGTCGTTTTGCGTGTGTCTGACTCGCTGTACAGTAATACTGTTAATGGAATGGAGGCTGCGGTTTTGACGGTTAATACTTGCTCGCTTCAAGAATATTTGGACTGACGGAATATTTGGACGAACACGAACGTATACAGGGTGTTTCACCTAAAGTGATAAAAAATTATAGCTGCAACGTACTCTCCGGATGATTGTGGGACTTTCGGCAATTACCTTCTGGAAACTTTTGCCTCCATTTAGGAAGGCTTTGGACAACTTGTAATTGAGGGAAATTAATTTTTTCAATTGAACTTTGAAAATCGCCAATCGAACCTCACTTTTTTTTACAGAAATATGAAGTCCTCCAGGGATACCCGTAGACCCAACAAAACTATGCACAGTATCACAACAGAAATAGTCGAAAAGAATTAGTAAAAATTACGCTTTATCCCCGCATGCTTGATTTTCGCAAAGAAGCGCGCGTGAAATGTGCGTCAAGTGGAGGAAGTGTCGCCGCCTTCATTTGTTTTGCCTTCTTTGTGGCACTGGTATGACGGTTGTTTTTGTTTTCCTTGTGACAATTGTGACAAGACGGTTGTCACCACAGCATCAAGGTCAAAGCGGAGGGGAAGAAAGGTAAAACAAGAGGCGGGAACACTTCCTCCTCTCCCCACAGATTCCATGCGCTCTTCTTTGCGACAATCAAGCAGGCGGGGCTAAAGCGGAATTTTTGCTATTGTTTTTCGAGTATTCCTGTTGCGATGTTGAGTGTAGTTTTTGGTGGGTCTGTGGTTGTCCGTGGAGGACTTCATATATCTGTAAAAAAAAAGTGAGATTCGCTTGGCAATTTTCAAAGTGCAATTGAAAAAAATTAATTTCCCTCAATTAAAAGTTGTCCAAAGCCTTCCTAAATGGAGGCAAAAGTTTCCAGAAGGTAATTGCCGAAAGTCCCACAATCATCCGGAGAGTACGTTGCAGCTATAATTTTTTATCACTTTAGGTGAAACACCCTGTAAACGTTCGTGTTCGTGAAGCTCTTGGAAGCATATTGTTGCCAATTGTGTATGTTGTTCACTAAACATCAGGGCCGGCCCTACGTTTATCGACACTAATGGAGAGACGAGGGACCGTTCCAACTTTACCCGGCCGAACTTTACATTGGGACGGCTACGTAGCCTTGTTTCCGCCATACTACCGCAACACACGCAGGAAACTGGTATTGCGAGCCGAATAATGTGTGACACGTTAATCGCCAC